>NC_069509.1:121471579-122071579 GCF_027579735.1 Bombina bombina
GCTGTGGCAAGGTGCTGTAGTTTGTTAACCGGTTTTTGGCTTTAGGCTGCTCCGGTTTGGGCATTAAGGGGTTAATTGTTCTGAAACTTGCTGTGCAATCATATTAAAGCCTTAGGTACATACTGTGAAAAATGGATTGGTGCATTTTTCACTGTTTTGTAAAATTGTGTGCTCTTTTTATTTCTTAAAGGCACAGTAACTTTTTTTCAAATTGTGTTTATTTGATTAAAGTGTTTTCCAAGCTTGCTTGTGTATGCTACTAGTCTGTTAAACATGTCTGACACTAAGGAAAATTATTGTTCAATGTGTTTAGAAGCCATGGTGGAACCCCCTCTCAGAATGTGTCCCCATTGCACTAATATGTCTATACACTTTAAAGATCATATTGTTGCACTTAAAAATGTGGCCCAAGATGATTCTCAGACTGAAGGTAATGAGGATAGTCCGTCTACCTCTCCCCATGTGTCACAACCAGTTACGCCCGCGCAAGCGACACTTAGTGCCTCTAGTGCGTCTGCCCCTATTACATTGCAACAACTAGCGACAGTTATGGATAATTCCCCTGCGGCCTTTCTATCCAAACTGCCAGTTTTTCCTACAAAGCTTGATAGCTCTGTTTTAAGAACAGATTATGAGCAGTCTGAAGCTTTGGTAGCCTTATCTGATGTACCCTCACAACTCTCTGAAATGGAGGTGAGGGATTTGATGTCTGAGGGAGAAATTTCCGATTCAGGAAAGGTTTCTCATCGGGCAGAGTCAGATTCATTAGCATTTAAATTTAAATTGGAACACCTCCGCGTTTTGCTCAGGGAGGTATTAGCTACTCTGGATGATTGTGACCCTATGGTGGTCCCAGAGAAGTTGTGTAAAATGGACAAGTACCTAGAGGTTCCTGTATACACTGATGCATTTCCGATCCCTAAGAGGGTTGTGGATATTGTTACTAGGGAGTGGGATAGACCAGGTGTTCCTTTTGTCCCCCCACCTATTTTTAAGAAAATGTTCCCCATAACTGACCCTAGGCGGGACTTGTGGCAGACGGTCCCTAAGGTAGAGGGGGCTGTTTCGACACTTGCTAAGCGCACAACCATACCAATTGAAGACAGTTGTGTTTTTAAAGATCCTATGGATAAAAAGTTAGGTTTACTTAAGACAATCTTTGTTCAACAAGGCTTTCTTCTCCAACCTATTGCCTGCATTGTTCCTGTAACTACTGCGGCGGCTTTCTGGTTTGAGGCGCTGGAGGAGTCGCTCCAGACGGAGACCTCATATGACAAAATTATGGATAGAATTAAGGCTCTAAAGCTGGCTAATTAATTTATCACAGATGCTGCTTTGCAATTAGCTAAGTTGGCAGCAAAAAATTCAGGCTTCGCCATTATGGCACGCAAAGCGCTTTGGCTCAAGTCATGGTCGGCCGAAGTGTCGTCAAAATCCAAATTGTTAAATATCCCTTTCAAGGGAAAGATCCTTTTCGGGCCAGAATTGAAAGAGATTATTTCAGAAATCACCGGGGGAAAGGGCCATGCTCTCCCCCAGGACAAGCCTTTTAAGGCTAAAAACAAAGCTAATTTTCGTTCCTTTCGTAATTTCAGGAGCGGTCCCGCTTCAGCATCTACAGCTGCAAAGCAAGAGGGTAACGCTTCACAGCCCAAGGCAACCTGGAAGCCTTATCAGGGCTGGAACAAGGGTAAACAGGCCAAAAAGCCTGCAGCTGCTACCAAGACAGCATGACGGGTAGCCCCCGATCCGGAACCGGATCTAGTAGGGGGCAGACTTTCTCTCTTCGCTCAGGCCTGGGCAAGAGATGTTCTCGATCCCTGGGCTTTAGAGATTGTTACCCAGGGATATCTTCTAGAATTCAAGGACTCCCCTCCAAGGGGAAGGTTCCATATTTCTCGTCTGTCTACAGACACGACAAAGAAAGAGGCGTTCTTACGCTGTGTAGAAGACCTACATACAATGGGAGTGATCCACCCAGTTCCAATTGCGGAACAAGGGCTGGGGTTTTACTCAAACCTGTTTGTGGTTCCCAAAAAAGAAGGAACTTTCAGACCAATCCTGGATATCAAATTTCCAAACAAATTCCTCAGAGTCTCATCATTCAATATGGAGACCATTCGGACAATCTTACCTATGATCCAGGAAGGTCAATATATGACTAGCGTCGATCTAAAGGATGCGTACCTGCATATCCTAATCCACAAAGATCATCATCAGTTCCTCCGGTTCGCTTTTCTAGACAAGCATTACCAGTTCGTGGCTCTTCCATTCGGGTTGGCCACTGCTCCCAGAATTTGCACAAAGGTGCTAGGGTCCCTTCTGGCGGTTCTAAGACCGCGGGGCATAGCAGTGGCGCCTTATTTGGACGACATCTTAATTCAGGCACCGTCTTTTCACAGAGCCAAGGCTCACACGGAGATTGTATTGGCCTTTCTAAGGTCTCACGGGTGGAAGGTGAACATCAAAAAGAGTTCCCTGTCCCCACTCACAAGGGTTCCCTTCCTAGGAACACCAATAGAAATATAAATATTTCTGACGGAGGTCAGAAAGTTGAAACTTTTAACTACTTGCCAAGTTCTTCATTCCATTCCTCGGCCATCTGTAGCTCAATCTGAGGGCGATATTCAACGCGCTTCAGGCATGGCCTCAACTAGTTGCGGCCAAATTAATAAGATTTCAGTCGGACAACATTACGACTGTAGCTTACATCAATCATCAGGGGGGAACAAAGAGTTCTCTAGCGATGAGGGAAGTAACCAAAATAATCAGGTGGGCGGAGGCCCACTCCTGCCATCTCTCAGCAATTCACATCCCAGGTGTAGACAACTGGGAGGCGGATTTTCTAAGTCGTCAAACTTTTCACCCGGGGGAGTGGGAACTCCACCCAGAGGTATTTGCCCTGCTGACTCAGCTATGGGGCATTCCAGAGTTGGACCTGAAGGCGTCCCGTCAGAACACTAAGCTTCCTCTCTACGGATCCAGGTCCCGGGACCCCAAGGCGGCATTGATAGATGCTCTAGTAGCGCCTTGGTCCTTCAATCTGGCTTATGTTTTCCCACCGTTTCCTCTTCTCCCTCGTCTGATCGCCAGAATCAAGCAGGAGAAGGCATCTGTGATTTTGATAGCGCCTGCGTGGCCACGCAGGACTTGGTATGCAGACCTAGTGGACATGTCATCTGTCCCACCATGGACACTGCCAATGAGGCAGGACCTTCTAATACAGGGTCCGTTCAAGCATCCAAATCTAGTTTCTCTACGTCTGACTGCTTGGAGATTGAACGCTTAATTCTTTCAAAGCGTGAGTCAGTTATAGATACTCTGATCCAGGCTAGAAAGCCTGTCACCAGGAAAGTCTACAATAAGATATGGTGGAAATATCTTTGTTGGTGTGAATCCAAGGGTTACTCATGGAGTAAGATTAGGATTCCCAGGATATTGTCTTTTCTCCAAGACTGTTTGGAGAAAGGATTGTCGGCTAGTTCTTTAAAGGGACAGATATCTGCTCTGTCTATCCTTTTGCACAAGCGTCTGGCAGAGGTACCGGACGTTCAAGCGTTTGCACAGGCTTTAGTCAGAATCAAGCCTGTCTATAAACCTGTGGCTCCGCCATGGAGTCTAAATCTAGTTCTTTCAGTTCTTCAAGGGGCTCCGTTTAAACCTTTACATTCCATAGATATTAAGTTGTTATCTTGGAAAGTTTTGTTTTTGGTAGCTATCTCTTCAGCTCGAAGAGTCTCAGAATTATCTGCTTTACAGTGTGATTCACCTTATCTGGTGTTCCACACAGATAAGGTAGTTTTGCGTACCAAACCTGGTTTTCTTCCTAAAGTTGTTTCTAACAAGAATATTAACCAGGAAATAGTTGTTCCTTCTCTGTGTCCTAACCCATCTTCGAAGAAGGAACGTCTTTTGCATAATCTTGATGTAGTTCATGCTTTAAAGTTCTATTTACAAGCAACTAAGGATTTCAGACAAATATCTTCTTTGTTTGTTATCTATTCTGGTAAGAGGAGAGGTCAGAAAGCGACTGCTACCTCTCTTTCCTTTTGGCTGAAAAGCATCATCTGTTTGGCCTATGAGATTGCTGGCCAGCAGCCTCCTGAAAGAATTACTGCTCATTCTACCAGAGCAGTGGCTTCCACATGGGCTTTCAAAAATGAGGCTTCTGTTGAACAGATTTGTAAGGCAGCGACTTGGTCTTCACTGCATACTTTTGCCAAATTTCTCTTGTAAGGTGTATCCAGTCCACGGATCATCCATTACTTGTGGGATATTCTCATTCCCAACAGGAAGTTGCAAGAGGACACCCACAGCAGAGCTGTTACATAGCTCCTCCCCTAGCTGCCATATCCAGTCATTCTCTTGCAACTCTAAACAAGCATGGAGGTAGTAAGAGACAGTGGTGAAAAATAGTTTTCTTTCTTCAATCAAAAGTTTGTTATTTTTAAATGGTACCGGAGTTGTACTATTTTATCTCAGGCAGAAATAGAAGAAGAATCTGAGTTTTCTATGATCTTAGCAGGTTGTAACTAAGATCCATTGCTGTTCTCACATATGTCTGAGGAGAGAGGTAACTTCAGCGGGAGAATGGCGTGCAGCTTACTCTGCTATGAGGAATGTGCAGTTACAATTTTTTCTAGGATTGGAAATGCTAGAAAATGCTGCTGATACCGGATTTATGTAAGTTAAGCCAGAATACAGTGATTTAATAGCGAATGGTATCATGCTTACTCTCAGGGGTAATACCCTTATAAAAATGCAATATAAAACGTTTGCTGGCATGTTTAATCGTTTTTATATATGCTTTGGTGATAAAACTTTATTGGGGCCTAGTTTTTTCCACATGACTGGCTTTATTTTTGCCTAGAAACAGTTTCCTGAAGCTTTCCACTGTTGTAGTATGAGTGGGAGGGGCCTATTTTAGCGCTTTTTTGCGCAGTTAAAATTACAGACTGAGACGTCCAGTTTTCCTCAGAAGTCCCCTGAATGCTACAGGACATCTCTAAAGGGCCTAAAGTCGTTTATTGGGGAAGGTAGGGCCACAGCAGAGCTGTGGCAGTTTGTTGTGACTGTTAAAAAAACGTCTATATCGTTTTTTTTTATCCGTTTTTTGAACTAAGGGCTTAATCATCCATTTGCAAGTGGGTGCAATGCTGTGTTAGCTTATTACATACACTGTAAAAATTTCGTTTGATTTACTGCCTTTTTTCACTGTTTTTCAAATTTTGACAAAATTTGTTTCTCTTAAAGGCACAGTACCGTTTTTTATATTTGCTTGTTAACTTGATTTAAAGTGTTTTCCAAGCTTGCTAGTCTCATTGCTAGTCTGTACAAACATGTCTGACATAGAGGAAACTCCTTGTTCATTATGTTTAAAAGCCATGGTGGAACCCCCTCTTAGAATGTGTACCAAATGTACTGATTTCACTTTAAGCAATAAAGATCATATTTTGTCTTTAAAAAATTTATCACCAGAGGAATCTGACGAGGGGGAAGTTATGCCAACTAACTCTCCCCACATGTCAGATCCTTTGACTCCCGCTCAAGGGACTCGCGCTCAAATGGCGCCAAGTACATCTAGGGCACCCATAGCGATTACTTTACAAGACATAGCGGCAGTCATGGATAATACACTGTCAGCGGTATTAGCCAGACTACCTGAATTTAGAGGTAAGCGAGATAGCTCTGGGGTTAGACAAATTGCAGAGCATACTGACGCTTTAAGAACCATGTCTGATACTGCCTCACAATATGCAGAAGCTGAGGAAAGAGAGCTTCAGTCTGTGGGTGATGTTTCGGACTCAGGAAAGATACCTGATTCTGATATTTCTACATTTAAATTTAAGCTTGAACACCTCTGCGTATTGCTCAGGGAGGTTTTAGCTGCTCTGAATGACTGAGACACTATTGCAGTGCCAGAGAAATTGTGTAGACTGGATAAATACTATGCAGAGCCGGTGTGTACTGATGTTTTTCCAATACCTAAAAGGTTTACAGAAATTATTACTAAGGAATGGGATAGACCAGGTGTGCCGTTCTCTCCCCCTCCTATTTTTAGAAAAATGTTTCCAATAGACGCCACCACGCGGGACTTATGGCAGACAGTCCCTAAGGTGGAGGGAGCAGTTTCTACTCTAGAAAAGCGTACTACTATCCCTGTCGAGGACAGTTGTGCTTTTTCAGATCCAATGGATAAAAAATTAGGTTACCTTAAGAAAATGTTTATTCAACAAGGTTTTATTCTACAGCCCCTTGCATGCATTGCTCCTGTCACTGCTGCTGTGGCGTTCTGGTTTGAGTCTCTGGAAGAGGCTTTACAGGTAGCGACTCCATTGGATGACATATTGGCAAACTTAGAGCACTTAAGCTAGCCAATTCCTTTGTTTCTGATGCCATTGTTCATTTGAATAAACTAACGGCTAAGAATTCTGGTTTTGCTATACAGGCGCGCAGGGCGCTATGGCTTAAATCATGGTCAGCTGATGTGACTTCAAAATCTAAGCTGCTTAACATTCCCTTCAAGGGGCAGACCCTATTCGGGCCTGGTTTGAAGGAGATTATTGCTGATATCACTGGAGGAAAAGGTCATGCCCTTCCTCAGGACAGGTCCAAATCAAGGGCCAAACAGTCTAATTTTCGTGCCTTTCGAAAATTCAAGGCAGGTGCGGCATCAACTTCCTCTAATGCAAAACAGGAGGGAACTTTTGCTCAGTCCAAGACGGTCTGGAGACCAAACCAGACCTGGAACAAAGGTAAGCAGGCAAAGAAGCCTGCTGCTGCCTCTAAGACAGCATGAAGGAACGGCCCCCTATCCGGTAATGGATCTAGTAGGGGGCAGACTTTCACTCTTTGCCCAGGCGTAGGCAAGAGATGTCCAGGATCACTGGGCGTTCGAAATGATATCCCAGGGATATCTTCTGGACTTCAAAGCTTCCCCCCCAAAAGGGAAATTTCACCTTTCACAATTATCTGCAAACCAGATAAAGAGAGAGGCATTCTTACACTGTGTACGAGACCTCCTAGTTATGGGAGTGATCCATCCAGTTCCAAAGGAGGAACAGGGACAGGGTTTTTACTCAAATCTGTTTGTGGTTCCCAAAAAAGAGGGAACCTTCAGACCAATTTTGGATCTAAAGATCTTAAACATATTCCTCAGAGTTCCATCATTCAAGATGGAAACTATTCGTACCATCCTACCTATGATCCAGGAGGGTCAATATATGACTACAGTGGATCTAAAGGATGCTTATCTTCACATTCCGATACACAAAGATCATCATCGGTTTCTCAGGTTTGCCTTTCTAGACAGGCATTACCAGTTTGTAGCTCTTTCCTTTGGATTAGCTACAGCCCCAAGAATCTTTACAAAGGTTCTAGGGTCGCTTCTGGCAGTCCTAAGGCCACAGGGCATAGCAGTGGCCCCTTATTTAGACGACATCCTGATACAGGCGTCAAACTTCCAAATTGCCAAGTCTCATACGGACGTAGTACTGGCATTTCTGAGGTCGCATGGGTGGAAAGTGAACGAGGAAAAGAGTTCTCTATCCCCACTCACAAGAGTTTCCTTCCTAGGGACTCTGATAGACTCTGAAATGAAAATTTACCTGACGGAGTCCAGGTTATCAAAGCCTCTAAATTCCTGCCGTGTTCTTCATTCCATCCCGCTCCCTTCGGTGGCTCAGTGTATGGAAGTAATCGGCTTAATGGTAGCGGCAATGGACATAGTGCCGTTTGCACGCTTACATCTCAGACCGCTGCAACTATGCATGCTCAGTCAGTGGAACAGGGATTACACAGATTTATCCCCTCTACTAAATCTGGATCAAGAGACCAGGGATTCTCTACTCTGGTGGCTATCTCGGGTCCATCTGTCCAAAGGTATGACCTTTCGCAGGCCAGATTGGACAATTGTAACAACAGATGCCAGCCTTCTAGGTTGGAGTGCAGTCTGGAACTCCCTGAAGGCTCAGGGATCGTGGACTCAGGAGGAGACACTCCTTCCAATAAATTTTCTGGAACTGAGAGCGATATTCAATGCTCTTCAGGCTTGGCCTCAGCTAGCGACAATGAGTTTCATCAGATTTCAGTCGGACAACATCACGACTGTGGGTTACATCAACCATCAAGGGGGAACATGGAGTTCCCTAGCGATGTTAGAAGTCTCAAAGATAATTCGCTGGGCAGAGATTCACTCTTGCCACATATCAGCTATCCATATCCCAGGTGTAGAGAACTGAGAGGCGGATTTTCTAAGTCGTCAGACTTTTCATCCGGGGGAGTGGGAACTCCATCCGGAGGTGTTTGCACAATTGATTCATCGTTGGGGCAACCAGAACTGGATCTCATGGCGTCTCGTCAGAACGCCAAGCTTCCTTTTTACGGATCCAGGTCCAGGGACCCCAAGGCGACGCTGATAGATGCTCTAGCAGCGCCCTGGTCTTTCAACCTGGCTTATGTGTTTCCACCGTTTCCTCTGCTCCCTCGACTGATTGCCAAGATCAAGCAGGAGAGAGCATCAGTGATTTTGATAGCGCCTGCGTGGCCACGCGGGACCTGGTATGCAGATCTAGTGGACATGTCATCCTTTCCACCATGGACTCTGCCTCTGAGACAGGACCTTCTACTTTAAGGTCTTTTCCACCATCCAAATCTAATTTCTCTGAGACTGACTGCATGGAAATTGAACGCTTGATTTTATCAAAGCGTGGCTTCTCCGAGTCAGTCATTGATACCTTAATACAGGCACGAAAGCCTGTCACCAGGAAAATTTATCATAAGATATGGCGTAAATATCTTTATTGGTGTGAATCCAAGGGTTACTCATAGAGTAAGGTCAGGATTCCCAGGATATTATCCTTTCTCCAAGAAGGTTTGTAAAAAGGATTGTCAGCTAGTTCCTTAAAGGGACATATTTCTGCTCTGTCTATTCTTTTGCACAAGCGTCTGGCAGATGTTCCAGACGTTCAGGCATTTTGTCAGGCTTTAGTTAGAATCAAGCCTGTGTTTAAACCTGTTGCTCCGCCATGGAGCTTAAATTTGGTTCTTAAGGTTCTTCAAGGAGTTCCGTTTGAACCTCTTCATTCCATAGATATCAAACTTTTATCTTGGAAAGTTCTTTTTTATGTAGCTATTTCCTCGGCTCGTAGAGTCTCCGAGTTATCTGCCTTACAATGTGATTCTCCTTATCTGATTTTCCATACGGATAAGGTAGTTCTACGTACCAAACCTGGGCTTTTACCTAAGGTGGTATCTAACAAGAATATCAATCAAGAGATTGTTGTTCCATCCTTGTGTCCTAATCCTTCTTCAAAGAAGGAACGTCTTTTACATAATCTGGACGTGGTTCGTGCTTTAAAGTTTTACTTACAAGCTACTAAAGATTTCCGTCAAACATCTGCTTTGTTTGTTGTCTACTCTGGACAGAGGAGAGGTCAAAAGGCTTCGACAACCTCTCTTTCTTTTTGGCTAAGAAGCATAATCCGCTTAGCCTATGAGACTGCTGGACAGCAGCCTCCTGAAAGGATTACAGCTCATTTTACTAGAGCTGTGGCTTCCACTTGGGCCTTTAAAAATGAGGCTTCTGTTGAACAGATTTGCAAGGCAGCGACTTGGTCTTCGCTTCATACCTTTTCAAAATTCTACAAATTTGATACTTTTGCTTCTTCGGAGGCTATTTTTGGGAGAAAAGTTTTACAGGCAATGGTACCTTCCGTTTAAGTACCTTCCTTGTCCCTCCCTTCATCTGTGTACTTTAGCTTTGGTATTGGTATCCCACAAGTAATGGATGATCCATGGACTGGATACACCTTACAAGAGAAAACAAAATTTATGCTTACCTGATAAATTTATTTCTCTTGTGGTGTATCCAGTCCACGGCCCGCCCTGTCATTTTAAGGCAGGTAATTTTTAAATTTAAACTACACCCTATGGTTTCTCCTTTCTCGGCTTGTTTTCGGTCGAATGACTGGATATGGCAGTTAGGGGAGGAGCTATGTAACAGCTCTGCTGTGGGTGTCCTCTTGCAACTTCCTGTTGGGAATGAGAATATCCCACAAGTAATGGATGATCCGTGGACTGGATACACCACAAGAGAAAGAAATTTATCAGGTAAACATAAATTGTGTTTTTATAATTTCGATACTTTTGCTTCTTCGGAGGCTATTTTTGGGAGAAAGGTTTTGCAAGCAGTGGTGCCTTCCGTTTAAGGTACCTGTCTTGTTCCCTCCCTTCATCCGTGTCCTAAAGCTTTGGTATTGTTATCCCACAAGTAAGGATGAATCCGTGGACTGGATACACCTTGCAAGAGAAAACACAATTTATGCTTACCTGATAAATTACTTTCTCTTGCGGTGTATCCAGTCCACGGCCCGCCGTGGCAATTAAGTTAGGTAAAAAATGTTTTGTTTAAACTACAGTCACCACTGCACCCTATGGTTTCTCCTTTGGCTTTTTAACCTTTGGTTGAATGACTGGGGGGTGGAGCTAGGGGGGGAGCTATATGGACGGCTCTCTTTGCCACTTCCTGTAGGGAAGGAGAATATCCCACAAGTAAGGATGAATCCGTGGACTGGATACACCGCAAGAGAAAGTAATTTATCAGGTAAGCATAAATTCTGTTTTTCACGTCATTTGAGAGTTGTTTTGAGGCCCCCATGTTGCTACTCTTCAGAGGAGAGTCAAAGAGAACAATAACTTGCAATTGGCCACCTTAAATAGCTTTTACCATGACTGAATGCACTGGTCTATGAAGTTCAAGGCTTAATGGGCTCACCAAACCAATTGTGTGTTCCAATTAACCAGTGCTAGGTAGTTACAGGTATTCAAATCAACAAAATGACAAGGGTGCCCAAATGTATGCACCTGTCTTATTTCGTTTTGATGCATATTGCACATTTTCTGTTAATCCAATAAACCTAATTTCACTACTGAAATATTACCATTAGAAATACATAGATAATAATGAAATTATTGGGAGGTGAACTATCTCCAGTTTATTAGTTTGATACATATTTGATCTACATTTGTTTAGCTGTACTTTATTGGAAGGAGAAAATTAATCATTTCCTTATTAATAAGAATTTAATTTAGTTTTACTTAACTAAATAATAGTAATCAATACCTTAAAGGGACACTATACCCAAACATTTTCTTTCATGATTAAGGTAGAGAATATAATTTTAAACAACATTCCAATTTACTTCTAATACCTAATTTGCTTCATTCTTTAGATATACTTTGATGAAGAAATAGCAATGCACACAGTGAACCAATCACAGGAGGCATCTATGTGCAGCTACCAATCAGCAGCTACTAAGCATATCTAGATATGCTTTTCAGCAAAGAATATCAAGAGAATGAAGCAAAATAGATAATAGAAGTAAATTAGAAAGTTGTTTAGAATTGTATGCTCTTTCTAAATCATGAAAGAAAAAATTTGGGGTTCATGCCCCTTTAATGATAACAATTAAATTGTTTATTTAAACCAAAACAATACCATGATAGGTTTCATTTTTACTGCTTGCCCCATCTCTATTTCATTTCAAACAATTGTCTATTCTTTAACTTTCTTGTAATTTAGTAAGGGGTTCATTCTGTCTACATAAAATTGCAGGGGAACAGGGGGATTAAAGGGATAGTAAAGTAAAAAACGAGCTTTCTTGTTTCAGATAGAATATGCAGTTTTAAACAACTTTCCATTTTACTCCTATTATCTCATTTGCTCTTGTTATTCTTTGTTGAGAAGCATACCTAGGTAGGCTCAGGAGCCACAGTGCACTACTGGGAGCTAGCTGCTGATTGGTGGCTGCACTTATATGCATCTTGCTACTGGTTTACCCAATGTGTTCAGCTAGCTCCCAGCAGTGCATTGCTGTTCCTTCAACAAAAGATACCAAGAGCATCAACAAATGTGATAATTGAAGTAAATTGGAAAGTTGTTTAAAATGGTATTTTCTATCTGAATGATGAAAGTAAAATGTATGGCTATTTTAGAAATCGTTTGCTGTGAAGAAGAGACGTTATTTTTGCAGATACAAATTCACAATTGTGAGAACTACAAAACCAAGAATGTGATGATATCTTCTAGCTAGAAAAATGCCCCAAATAATCTTACAGAAAGCTCTGGGAAAGCACAACATTGTGAATGGATTAATCAAATTAATTTTCAAAATAAATATATAAATAAATATTATTATAGCCTCATGCTACATAATTAAAAACGACTTCTTATTTCCAGATGAAAATCCTTTGGGTTATAATGTATCTTAAATTATCTTTAATTATCTTTAATTATCTAACTTAAAAGTATCTTTGTATATATTTTTGTTTTTCTATCAAAAATACTTTTATTTTATAAAATTCTCTTTAATTAAAAATGTTTTTGTTTTGTTTTTAAATCATTGATTTTTTTACCTACTGTGCTTAAAACAGCCTTTTTTTACTATCTGAGCAGTTTGATTGTGACTGGAAATTAGTATCATGTATTCAGGATATTATTTTTTTATATATCAGCATCCAACTCCCTTCTCTCTGATTATTCCAGTTTCTGGTGGCATTTAAACCTTATTAGCTTATTTTGTTTATATTATAATAGAGGTTTATAATAGCCTCATGCTACATAATTAAAAACTACTTCGTTTTCTATTTAAGATACATTATAACCCACAGGATTTTCATCTGGAAATATCTTTGTATATATATTTTTTCTATCAAAAATACTTTTATTTTATAAAATAGAGGTTTATAATAGAGGTTTAAGTTAGTTATTTATCTTTTTTTCCTAGATATCTATCTAGTTATCTATCTTGTTCTATTCCTAGCTATGCCTAAAATCAAGACTGATTGTGAAAATGTCTGATTTTAGGCATAGCTAGGAATAGAACAAGATAGATAACTAGATAGTGTGTCCTCAGTGCTGGAATTATAAAGCCATGTATTAGAATGTTAGGCAAATAGAGCCACATTCTGAAAAAGATTCAGATAACCAAAACAGCTGCCCCAGTTAGGGAAGACCACTAGGACACTGTGCAATTTACATGATCTGTGTTGTGTATAATTTGAAATATGCGTAAAGGACAACAAGTTTTGCTTAAAACTTTTTGTTTGTTTTTATACACTTTCATATGCTGGATGGATAACTTGGATATATTTGTGGTATACTATATATACTTTTTCTTTAAAGAGCAGTAAGGTCAAAATGATAAGTTTATAATTCAGCATGCATTTTTTTAAACAAATTTCCAGATTCTTATCAAATTTACTTTGTTATCCTTTGTTGAACAGTAAACCAGGTAGGCTGATATGAGTTTAGAAGCATCTGTGTGTGTGTCTGATGTGTTATTAGCAGTCTATGGCAGAGGTGTTTACATCTATGTATAACAATGCTATAAACCATGTTGCAAACACTGCTAAGAACATGTGCACGCTCGTGAGCTCCCCTAGGATTAATCTTTCACAAAGGATTCTAAGAGAACTGAGCAAAATTGATAACAGAGGTTAATCGGACAGTTGTTTAAAATTGCATGCTCTATCCAATCCATTTAAGTTTGGTTTTCACTTTACTGTCGCTTTTAGCATTAATATAGTGTGTTTGCATGGCTTTGTTAGCAGGTAAGGAGTGGTTGAATAACAAACAGAAAAAGCAAACATTTAGTATTTTACTGTTTGCATAGTCAGAATCACAGTGCTTTATGTTTATCCAAGGGAAAAAGGTATCTGCACCAAGGTTACATAGTTAACATATATTACAGTAAAAGCAATTTTATTAAAGGGATAGTGAAGTTAAAATTAAAGTTTTTTTCATACAGGTGGTGAGAGTCCACGATCCATTACTCCTGGGAATTACTCTGCTCTATCACTAGGAGGAGGCACAGATTCCCAAACCCCTATTTTATAGAGCCTTATAAAACCCCTCACACATACCTCAGTCTTTCTTTGCCTCTGCTGGAGGTGAAGACTGAAGATGTGCATTTGATTCTTCAGAGAAAGGGGTTTTCAGTCTATATTGATGCCCGGTTTCCCCTCAGAGTACAGTGCTTGCCAGAGGGATGTATATGGTGTATGGTTTGCAATTCTTTTTTCAAATTTTGGGATTTTTTATTATAAACCTTCCTTATTTGGTCGCAGGGACTTGTATTTTGCCTCCCTTCATGGATCTATAATATAGTCCTATTCCCTAACCTCTGCTGATATGTTTCAGTGCTGGTTTTGTTGTCTGCTCTTTATTTGCTGGTGGACAAGTGTCTGTTGGTAAGTATCATCATTTATTCATCATTGTAGACACTTTATAGCTATGTTATGTGCACTTTTTTAGTTTGTATATATTTCTCTTGTAAGGTGTATCCAGTCCACGGATTCATCCTTTACTTGTGGGATATTCTCCTTTCCAACAGGAAGTGGCAAAGAGAGCACACAGCAGAGCTGTCCATATAGCTCCCCCTCTAGCTCCACCCCCCAGTCATTCTCTTTGCCGGCTCTAAGCAATAGGGAGACCTACATACAATGGGAGTGATTCACCCAGTTCCAATTGTGGAACAAGGGCTGGGTTTTTACTCAAACCTGTTTGTGGTTCCCAAAAAGGAAGGAACTTTCAGACCAATCCTGGATCTCAAAATTCTAAACAAATTCCTCAGAGTCCCATCATTCAAGATGGAGACCATTCAGACAATCTTACCAATGATCCAGGAGGGTCAATATATGGCTACCGTGGATCTAAAGGATGCGTATCTGCACATTCCTATCCACAAAGATCATCACCAGTTTCTCAGGTTCGCCTTTCTGGACAAGCATTATCAGTTTGTGGCTCTTCCTTTCGGGTTGGCCACTGCTCCCAGAATTTTCACAAAGGTGCTAGGGTCCCTTCTGGCGGTTCTAAGACCGCGGGGCATAGCAGTGGCGCCTTACCTAGACGACATCTTAATTCAGGCGTCGACTTTCCATAGAGCCAAGTCTCACACAGAAATTGTATTGGCCTTTCTGAGGTCTCACGGGTGGAAGGTGAACATCAAAAATAGTTCTCTCTCCCCCCTCACAAGAGTTCCATTCCTAGGAACCCTAATAGACTCGGTAGAAATGAAAATATTTCTGACGGAAGTCAGAAAGTTAAAACTCTTAACTACTTGCCGAGCTCTTCATTCCATTCCTCGGCCGTCTGTAGCTCATGCATGGAGACAATCGGACTAATGGTAGCGGCAATGGACATAATCCCTTTTGCACGGATACATCTCAGACCACTGCAACTATGCATGCTCAAACAGTGGAATGGGGATTATGCAGATTTTTCTCCTCAAATAAAGTTGGACCAAGGGACCAGAGATTCTCTTCTCTGGTGGTTGTCTCAGGATCACCTGTCTCAGGGAATGTGTTTCCGCAGACCAGAGTGGATCATCGTAACGACCGACGCCTGTTGGGCTGGGGTGCAGTCTGGGACTCCCTGAAAGCTCAGGGCTTATGGTCTCAGGAAGAAGCCCTTCTCCCGATAAACATTCTGGAACTGAGGGCAATATTCAACGCTCTTCAGGCATGGCCTCAGCTAGCTGCGGCCAAATTCATCAGATTTCTGTCGGACAACATCACGACTGTAGCTTACATCAAACATCAAGGGGGAACAAGGAGTCCCCTAGCAATGATGGAAGTAACCAAAATAATCAGGTGGGCAGAGGATCACTCTTGTCACCTCTCAGCAATTCACATCCCAGGAGTAGACAACTGGGAAGCGGATTTTCTAAGTCGTCAGACTTTTCATCCGGGGGAGTGGGAACTCCACCCGGAGGTATTTGCCCAGCTGACTCAGCTATGGGGCACTCCAGAATTGGATCTGATGGCGTCCCGTCAGAATGCCAAACTTCCTCATTATGGGTCCAGGTCCCGGGATCCCCAGGTGGTGTTGATAGATGCTCTAGCAGCGCCTTGGTCCTTCAATCTGGCCTATGTGTTTCCACCGTTTCCTCTCCTTCCTCGTCTGGTTGCCAGAATCAAGCAGGAGAGGGCGTAGATGATTCTAATGGCGCCTGCGTGGCCACGCAGGACTTGGTATGCAGACCTAGTGGACATGTCATCCGTTCCACCATGGACTCTGCCAATGAGGCAGGACCTTCTACTTCAAGGTCCTTTCAAACATCCAAATCTAATTTCTCTGCGTCTGACTGCTTGGAGATTGAACGCCTAATTCTATCTAAGCGTGGTTTCTCTGAGTCGGTTATTGATACCCTGATTCAGGCTAGAAAGCCTGTCACCAGGAAAATCTACCATAAGATTTGACGAAAATATCTTTGTTTGTGCTAATCCAAGGGTTACTCATGGAGTAAGATTAGGATTCCCAGGATATTGTCTTTTCTCCAAGATGGATTGGAGAAAGGATTGTCAGCTAGTTCCTTAAAAGGACAAATATCTGCTTTGTCTATTCTTTTACACAAACGTCTGGCGGAGGTACCAGATGTTCAAGCGTTTACTCAGGCTTTAGTCAGAATCAAGCCTGTTTATAGACCTGTGGCTTCGCCATGGAGTCTGAATTTAGTTCTTTCAGTTCTGCAAGGGGTTCCGTTTGAACCTTTACATTCCATAGATATTAAGCTTTTATCTTGGAAAGTTTTGTTTTTGGTAGCTATCTCTTCTGCTCAAAGAGCTTCAGAGTTATCTGCTTTACAGTGTGACTCACCTTACTTGGTGTTCCATGCAGATAAGGTAGTTTTGCGTACCAAACCCGGTTTTCTTCCTAAGGTTGTGTCTAATAAGAATATTAACCAGGAAATTGTTGTTCCTTCTCTGTGTCCTAATCCTTCTTCGAAGAAGGAACGTCTGTTACACAATCTTGTTGTGGTTCGTTCTTTAAAGTTATATTTACAAGCAACTAAGAATTTCAGACAAACAACTTCATTGTTTATCTATTCTGGTAAGAGGAGAGGTCAGAAGGCGACTGCTACCTCTCTTTCCTTTTGGCTGAAAAGGATCATCCGTCTGGCCTATGAGACTGCTGGCCAGCAGCCTCCTGAAACAATTACTGCTCATTCTACCAGAGCAGTGGCTTCCACATGGGCTTTTAAAAATGAGGCTTCTGTTGAACAGATTTGTAAGGCAGCGACTTGGTCTTCGCTGCATACTTTTTCCAAATTTTACAACTTCGATACTTTTGCTTCTTCTGAGGCTATTTTTGGGAGAAAGGTTTTACAAGCAGTGGTGCCTTCCGTTTAAGGTACCTGTCTTGTTCCCTCCCTTCATCCGTGTCCTAAAGCTTTGGTATTGTTATCCCACAAGTAAAGGATGAATCCGTGGACTGGATACACCTTACAAGAGAAAACAGAATTTATGCTTACCTGATAAATTACTTTCTCTTGTGGTGTCCCCATAACACTTTTCTACCATTATTTTGTGTGCTAATTGTAAAAAAAAGCTGAGGTGCCTTCTCCAACTCATTTAAGTGTCTCATGTTTAGAATTATTAATGCATTCAGACCAACCTAATGCCGTTTCTTTGTGTTTTTTTCTCTTTTAAAGGAGGTCTTAATTACTTTAGGGGTTAAATATCCTAAAGTGTCTGATGATAAACTGATGATAAATTATATTTTTAAGACGGTTGTTAATCTTCCTGAGGTTTTCCCTATTCCTGATGCCGTCTCTGACATGATTTCTAGGGAATGGTCTAAACCAGGTAATTCATTTAAAAGGATACTAAACCCAACTTTTTTTCTTTCATGATTCAGACAGAGCATGCAATTTAAGCAACTTTTTAATTTACTCCTATTATCAAATTTTCTTCGCTCTCTTGGTATCTTTATTTGATAAAGCAGTAATGTAATCTTAGAAGCCGACCCATTTTTTGTCTACCACCTAGGTTGCGCTTGCTGATTGGTGGCATTTTCACTGCGCTCTGTTCTTGGTCACGTGACCTTGCCTCCTTTCTCCGAGATCAGAGCAGTGAGGGTTTCTGTCCCTATGTGCTACGATATATGTAGTCTAGGGGATAAGTTTTAACTTGGGGATTCAGTACCAATTTTAGAGCTCTGAGGGAAACCTGCAGTTTTTGGAGCATTTACGGTCTCCTAAGAGCCCTTAAAGTGGCAGTATATTAGTATATAAAGTCCTTATATATGTTATGAGCAGTTTTGATTAAAATTCTTAAAGTGACAGTTTGTATATACTATGGAGAGTCCTTAATCTATACTATTAGCAGTTCTTATATAAATTACGGCTTTAGGTTCTAGAGATTTTTTTATGTTTTAAAGTGAGAACACAATTTTTTATTGTTTCTTTTTGTGTTTGTTCTCTGAGTTTAAGATCTGCTCCTACGGACATACGTTTGCTCTGACCTGCTTTATAGAGTTTAAATGAAAAACTTAAAGGAAAATTCTTTTTGATTTTCTCTGAGCCCTATGTCTCTCAGGATGATACTGTCTAGGCAATGCCACAGTTTTCTCTGTAACGTCCCAAACCTTTATGGTGTCACATGCAGTGCCCTGCGGTTCCTCTCAATCTCCTGAAGGAGTGCTTTTGCCTACAGATTTTGCAGCTCAGGTATCCTCTGCTGTATCTGCAGCTTTATCTGCTTTTCCTATCCTACAGGGAAATCGCAAGAGGACATTTAAAGGATTTAAATAGTAAGGTTTCTGCTCCTCGTTCTGCTACACGGTTGCTCTCTCTCATAACTCTGGGGAGGAGAATTTGCCGGTAGTTTCTGTGGGTAAAATCTCATATTTGGACAGTTTAATTCCTTCATCTGACGCTGAAGTGGTCTCCTTCAAATGTATGCTTGCACACCTAGTGTACTGTTAAAGGAGGTTTTGGCTACTTGGACGACATCAATACCGCTGTCGTTGTCAACCTTTGAAAGTTGGTGAACTTTCTCATTTTTATGATGCTCCATCCTATGAGGAAGTGTTTCTAGACGTGCCTTGGCTTTTCAAGGAATAGGAGATGCCAGGGATACCTTCTTCCTGTCTCCCATCCTTTAAAAGATTTTCCTGTCGCTGTCTCCATTTAAAATGCACGGTGCCCTAAGTGGAAGGGAGCTTTTCTACTACAGTTCAGGAACTTTGATCCCTATGGAGTAGCTGCTCCTTTACGGATCCTTGGATAAGAAGCTGGAGGACTAATTGTTCATTTAGAGCAATGCCTTGTCTTATTAGACTTGCTGTGCTTGCCCACCGAGCATTGTGGCTGACATCTTGGTCAGCTGAGAAAGCCTACTTGTGGCTTTGCGGTACAGCCTAGGTTTTTGAATTCTGCAGTTGCAGGTTCAATATTTTATGTTTCCTCCAAATCCACGCTTCTGGCGTTTCCTTTCAAGGATGAGACTTTGTTTGGTCTTGGTCTGACAGTATTAGCCTCTGACTTTATGGGTGAAAATAGTTTTTTTCTACCTCACATCAAGAGGGTAAGACTAAAGGAAAAGTTTTTCTTTTCCCTTTTCTGTAGGGACAATCATGTCTTCAAACCCAACCTAAATTAGTCCAATCTAAGATTTCCTCCCAGGGACATATTTCTACTTCTAACTGCAATCCAGTTATGATGAGAGGTATTCCTTGAACTGGGTTCAGGATCTTCCTCTCTGGGAGTGATAGTTCCAGTCCCAGTCTGGGAACAGGATCTAGGTATTTACCTCAAGTTTCTCAGGTTCTGGTCTTCAGTGGTATCCATTCTCCTTTGGTTCTAGAGGGCCTGTTCATAACGGACATAGTCCGGATGGATGTGCATTTTTGTTCCCATAATAGGGATCTTCTCAAGTTTTTGAGTTGCATCTTTCTAGAAAGACTTTTAGGTTTTGGTGTATTCATGGGTGTCTTTCTGAACAATATATGGTTCAGGTGTCATCCTTCCTTCGAGCAATCTCTCTTCAAGAGATCTTGTCCAATCTACTTTTCCATTGTTGGGAGAAGAGTCCCTTGTTCCATCTACAAAGGTGATTTATTTTTGGACCTTAATAGATTTTCTATCTTGGGAAAGTTTCTAACAGAGGTCAGATATCAAGGATTTATTCCTTTTTCCTCAGCTAAAAGCCCTCTGGTGGTGCAGGGACAGACTGGGCACTAGGAGTTTGTGGTTCAGATCCGGGCATGGCTGGGGCAATCTGTGCATATTGCTTTCTGTCTGGCTAACAGCAAAATCTAGTGGTTCGGTCGTTGGCTTTAGCATCTTGCAACAGAAGATGGAGAGTTTGGAACTTGCTGCTGTTGTTTTTTTCCTTAATTTTTCAGGGAATTGGTCTGATGTTTTCCATGGACATAATTCCCTTTGCTATTCTCAATGAAATGGAAAACTTTCGGATCTGTCTCAGAGGATAGATCAAGATCAGCTAGTGACTCTCTCCCGTAGTAGGTATTCAGGAACATCTGTCTTAGAGTGTGCGTCTGGAGACATTCCTGGTTGATGAGACCATGAATGTCAGCCCGCGAGACTGGGAAGCAGTCTGGGACTTGTTTAAGACACAGGGATTATGGAATCAGAAATGGCTGCTCTCTTCTTTATCATCTTGTAATGCTCAGTAGTCATTAGCTTGGTTCCAGTCGGACAATATCACCTCATCCAGGGAGGAACTCAGAGTTCCATGGCCAGGTAGGAGGTGACTTGGATTGTTCAGTGGGCGTAAGTTCTCAATCACTCTACGTCATCCACTTTCCGTTGGACTTCTGAATAGACAGATATTTCATCCTGGGGTGTGGGCTTTCTATCTGGAGGTGTTCTTTAGGTAAACCCTCATATGGGGGATCCGGAGTTGGCTCTTGAGGGTGTTCTGCAGAGCGCCAAGCTTCCAAGGTACGGTTCAAGGTCAAGTGATCCGCATACTGCCCTAATAGATGTTTCTGGCGTTTTTCTTGGACTTTCAGTCTTACATACCTATTCTTCCGTTTGCTCTCTTTCCACGAGTCTTTGCTCGTATCAAACAGGAGAGGGCATCAGTAATTCTATTAGCCCTGTGTAGCTTTGCAGGATCTGATATGCAGGCCTAGTGGAAATGTCGTCACTTCCACCTTGGTGACTACCTCTGATGAAGGACCTTCTGCTTCAGGGGCCCCTCCTTCATCCAAATCTCACTTCTCTGAAGCTGACTGCTTGGAGTGTGATTTTAGCTAAGCATGGTTTTTTCGAAGCGGTCATTCAGACCATGATTCAGGCTAGTAAGGCTGTCACAAGAAAGATTTACCATTAGATATGGTGTTAATATCTTTATTGGTGTGAGTCTAAGGGATTTTCTTGGAGTAAGGGGCAGATTTCCGCCTTATCCATTCTTTTACATAAACGGTCTGGCAGACATGCCGGATGTACAATCCTTTTGTCAGGCCCTGGTCAGAATCAGGCCTGTGTTTAAATCAGTTGCTCCACCTTGGAGTCTTAAACTTGTTCCTAAAGTTTTACAACAGGCTCCGTTTGAAGGAAGGTTTTGTTTTGTTTCTTACTGCTATTTCCTCTGTTCGGAGGGTTTCTGAACTCTCAGCTTGCAGTGTGATTCTCCTTATCTCATATTTCATGTGGATATGGCAGTTCTCCGTACCTAGTTTGGTTTTCTTCCTAAGGTTGTTTCGGACAGAAATATTAATCAGAAAATTGTTGTTACTTCTCTCTGTCCTAACCCTTCTTTTCATAAACCGCAGTTCCCCGACATCGCTGACACTAACAAAACCTATTAACCCATAAACTGCACCCCCCACGTCGCCAACACTACCTAAACCTATTAACCCCTAAACCGCAGGCCCCCACATCGCAACAACCTAAATTAAACTATATTAACCCCTAAACCTAACACCCCCTAAGTTTAACATAATTAAAATAGACCTAAATTAAAGTTACAATTATTAACTAAATAATATCTATTTAAAACTAAATACAAACTTATCTGTGAAATAAATATGAAAACTAAGCTTGCTACAATATATTGTAGCTAGCTTAGGTTTTATTTCTATTTCACAGGTAAGTTTGTATTTAAACTAGGTACACTAGTTAGTAAATAGTTATTAACTATTTACTAACTACCTAGCCCTAAAGAAATCAGCTCTTTTGCTAGAAAAGAAAAACAAACACCTCCTAACAGTATACAAACCCCCACACTCAAACCCATTACTGCCCATTAAAAATAAAAAAATGTCTATTCTAAAAATATAAAAAATTACCCTAAAAAGAAAAAAAAAACATTACATAAAATAATGTTCAAATCATACAATAGGATTTAAGCAGCTCTCATTCCTATTGGCTGATTCAATCAGGTTTTATTAGTTAGGTATTTTTATTTTGTGCGTTTGGGGGGGTTGTAACGTTAGTTTTTATTTTGTAGAAAAATAGCTGATTTCTTTAGGGAAATGCCCTGCAAAAGGCCCTTTGGTAGTTTATTATAGATTAAGGTTCTTTTATTTTGGGGTGTTTTTTTTTTTTTTTAAAACGGGGTATTAGAATAGTAATAATTTGTATTATTTTAGATAATTCGTTGTTTTGTGTAATTTTATTATTTTTTTTCTTTTTGGGGTGCGTTTTTTTTTTTTTTTTTTTTAGCATAGCCATTTTTTTATTTTTAATGGGCAGTAAAAGAGCTGAATGCCCTTTTAAGGACAATGCCCATACAAATGCCCTTTTCAGGGCAATGGGTAGATTAGTTTTAACTTCTGCCAAAACAAAACGCACATGTCTAGCAAGGATTATACTCTGCAATCTCAAAAGATATTCTTAGATTCCAGTACAAATCATCCTACCTGGTCTGTGATCTCCACCGATGCAAGTTTTTCAGGTTGGAGAGCTGTTTTGGGGTCTCTGACAGCACAGGGGGGTTTGGATCCTCTGGAGGCAAGTTTACCTATCAATATTCTAGAACTCCATGCAATTTTCAGGGCCCTTCAAGCTTGGCCTCTGTTGAAAAGGGCATCTTATCTCTTTTTCCAGGCAGACAATGTCACATCAGTAGCTTATGTCAACCAGCAGGGGGAAACTCACAGATGATGGAGGTATCTCAAATTTTCTCTTGGGTAAAAGTCCATTCTTGCCTAATCTCTGCAATTTTCTCATTCATCAGTCTATACATCCAGAGCAGTGGTATCTTTGTCAGGATGTGTTCAATCAGAGATAGATCTGATAACCTCTCGTATGAACAAACTTTTCAGGTGCTTTGCAAGATCCAGGGATCCTCAGGCAGAGGTAGTGAATGCTCTAGTAGTTCCTTGGTCATTTCAGCCTGCTTATTTGTTTCCTCCTCTGGTTCTTCTCTCCAGAGTGATTTCCAAGATAAAACTAGAGAAGTAATTTGTAATCGCAATTGCCCCAGTGTGTCCTTGCAAGATTTGGTATGCGGATCTGGTTCAAAAGTCCAGTTACCCTCCTTGGCCTCTTCCTCTGCGGTCAGACCTTCTGTCTCAATGTCCTTTCTTTCACCCGGATCTAAAGTCTATAAACTTGATGGCATGGAACTGGAACACTTAGTTCTGAGACATAGAGGTTTCTCATATTCTGTGACTGAAACTCTGATTCAGGCTCGTAAGCCTGTTTCTAGAAAGATTTATCACAAGGTTTGGAAAACTTTCATTTTCTAGTTTATAGATCATGTTTTTTCCTGGCATTCTTTTAATATATTTGAATTCTTCGTTTTTTGCAGGATGGTTTAGATTAGGGTTTATATGCCAGTTCCCTGAAAGGGCAGATTTCTGCTCTTTCAGTTTTGTTCCATAGAAAGATTGCTAGTCTTCCTGATGTTCATTGTTTTGTTCAGGCTGTGTTCTGAATTAAAACTGTTATCAAGCCTATTTCTCCTCCTTGGAATCTTATCTTGTGTTAAGGGTTTTGCAGGCTTCCTCTTTTGAGCCTATGCATAAATTGGACATTAACCCCTTAACGACCAAGGACGTGCAGGGTACGTCCTCTAAAAAAATTCCCTTAACGACCAAGGACGTACCCTGCACGTCCTCGGTGTGGAAAGCAGCTGGAAGCGATCCTGCTCGCTTCCAGCTGCTTTCCGGTTATTGCAGTGATGCCTCGATATTAGTAGTCATCCGATGCAGAAAGGTCATCAGCGAATGTTGGGTGCTCTGTGGAGGGAGGGAAGCTACACTACAGAAAAAAACTGGTGAAAAAAAAAAATAAAACCATTTTTTTGCTGCAAACTGGTACTGGCAGACAGCTGCCAGTACCCAACATGGCCCCCAGTAAGGCAGAGGGGGAGGGTTAGAGAGCTGTTTGGGGGGGATCAGGGAGGTTGGGGGCTATGGGGAGATTCTACAAAGCAGCATATGTAAATATGCCCCAAAAAAAGAAAAAAAAAATACCTTTTATTTTAGTACTGGCAGACTTTCTGCCAGTACTTAAGATGGCGGGGACAATTGTGGGGGAGGGAAGGAAGCTGTTTGGGAGGGATCAGGGGGTGTGATGTGTCAGGTGGGAGGCTGATCTCTACTCTAAAGCTAAAATTAACCCTGCAAGCTCCCTACAAACTACCTAATTAACCCCTTCACTGCTAACCATAATACATGTGTGATGCGCAGCAGCATTTAGCGGCCTTCTAATTACCAAAAAGCAACGCCAAAGTCATATATGTCTGCTATTTCTGAACAAAGGGGATCCCAGAGAAGCATTTACAACCATGTGTGCCATAATTGCACAAGCTGTTTGTAAATAATTTCAGTGAGAAACCTAAAATTGTGAAAAAATTAAAGTTTTTTTTTATTTGATCGCATTTGCCGGTGAAATGGTGGCATGAAATATACCAAAATGGGCCTAGATCAATACTTGGGGTTCTCTACTACACTATACTAAAGCTGAAATTAACCCTAAAAGCTCCCTACATGCTCCCTAATTAACCCCTTCACTGCTGGGCATAATACACGTGTGGTGCGCAGTGGCATTTAGCAGTCTTCTAATTACCAAAAAGCAAAGCCAAAGCCATATATCTCTGCTTTTTATGAACAAAGGGGATCCAAGAGAAGCATTTACAACAATTTATTTCATAATTGCATAAGTTGTTTGTAAATAATTTCAGTGAGAAACCTAAAGTTTGTGAAAAAATTTGTGAGAAAGTGAACAATTTTTTTTATTTAATTGCATTTGGCGGTGAAATGGTGGCATGAAATATACTAAAATGGGCCTAGATCAATACTTTGGGATGTCTTCTAAAAAAAAATATATACATGTCAATAGATATTCAGGGATTCCTGAAAGATATCAGTGTCCCAACGTAACTAGCGCTAATTTTGAAAGAAAATAGCAAAGTGCTACTTGTATTTATGGCCCTATAACTTGCAAAAAAAGCAAAGAACATGTAAACATTGGGTATTTCTAAACTCAGGACAAAATTTAGAAACTATTTAGCATGGGTGTTTTTTGGTGGTTGTAGATGTGTAACAGATTTTGGGGGTCAAAGTTAGAAAAGGTGTGTTTTTTCCATTTCTTCCTCATATTTTATAATTGTTTTTATAGTAAATTATAAGATATGATGAAAATAATAGTATCTTTAGAAAGTCTATTTAATGGCGAGAAAAACGGTATATAATATGTGTGGGTAGAGTAAATGAGTACGAGGAAAATTACAGCTAAACAAACGCCGCAAAAATGTAAAAATAGCCTTGGTCCCAAACGGACAGAAAATGGAAAAGTGCTGTGGTCATTAAGGGGTTAAACTACTTTTGTGGAAAGTGGTGTTTCTTTTGGCCATATCTTCTGCTAGAAACGTTTCTGAATTGTCTGCTCTTTCTTTTGAATCTCCTTATTTGTTTTTTCATCAGGATAAGGCTGGTTTACGGACATCATTTAATTTTTTGCCTATGGTTGTTTCTTCAGATTACATTGGGAGAGAGATTGTTGTTTCCACTTTGTGTCCTAATCCTAAGAATGCTTCTGAAAGATCTTTGCATTCTCTGGATGTTAAGACATTGAAATATTATGTTGATGCTACTAAGGATTTCAGACAAACCCTCTAGTTTGTTCTTTTCTCTAGGCCTAGGGAAGGTCAGAAGGTATCTGCTATTTCTTAAGCCTCTTGGTTGAAACTTTTGATTCACAGAGCTTATTTGGAGGCAGGTCAGCGGATTACGGCTCATTCAACTAAGTAAATTGGCACTTCTTGGGCTTTCAAGAATGAGGCTTCAGTTGATCAAATTTGCAAGGCACCTACTTGGTCTTCTTTTCATACTTTTACAAAACTTTACCATTTTTACGTTTTTGCTTTAAAAAATATTCTTTTTGGGTTGTGGATTTATTTTCTCAGTGACAAAAAGATGTTTTTAAATCCCTACCTTTGTTATTACTCATGGATTGCCACAGCTGGGGTACTAGTTCCCACTAGTAATGGATCATGGACTCTCAACACCAGTATGAAAGAAAACATAATTTATGCTTACCTGATAAATTAATTTCCCTCATGGTGGTGAGAGTCCATAAGCCCCCACCCTTTGTTTTTCTTCTTGGGGTTGATTTTTTTTTTTAGCACACATTTTTGTCCCCTGCTCCTTCTATGGCTCTTAATCCTTTTTTTCTTACCTCACTTGCTTGGCTATACATTAGACTGAGGTATGTGTGTGGGGGGTGGTGGTTTAAAGAGCTCTTTGAGGTTTGGGAATCTTTGCTGCCTCTTAGTGGTAGAGAAGTGTAATTCCCATGAGTAATGGATTGTGGACTCTCACCACCATGAAAGAAATTAATCTGTCAGGTAAGCATAAATTGTTATTTTCCAAAAGGGGTTTCCAGGTGTATATCAATGGAGTGATCTGTCTTTGCAAATCCCTTGGCAATAAAATAACCATATCAAATTGCATTAAAGCATTCATTTTAAAACACCTTTATTTTTGGAACTGCATCACTTTAATAAAACCTATAATCATATAGGGAAGTGCTAAAGAAAAATATGTGCCAATACACACAGACACTAGAGATGTGTAGCAGGGAGGGTTTAGGGTTTCAGTATCTCTCACACCTTATTGTATATTACAGATAGAAGCCACTCCCTTGTCTTGACTTTCTCTAAACTTCCTTTGCTATTAGTCATACAATTGTAAATGTGTTATTCATAAGAGATTTTGGATGGATTTGTAACCCTTTATGCTGATTCATCTAACTGATCTTTTATTAATTCTAACATTCCTAATTTAGGTTATGTTGATTAGCCATTTAAAGTTACAGTTAACATTTTTAAAGCAAAACAGGATGAATACATTTAATTAAGGTTTTTACACCTGTTTTTGCTTTTTATGTCTTCTCCCAATACAAGTCAAGATTCCAAGTGGCGCGACAAATATTTTTTTTTCCCGCTTGCGTGCAAACACCACTAAAAGTAAGCTTTTAAAATGGGCAGGTTAGCGCACATATTGCAAGTTGAAAGTAAATTATGTGTAAGAAAAACCCGATGTGCTCTAACAGCTGGACTTCAGATATCAAAACCGCTCTATTGCATTCTCCCTATAGATGTCAATTGAGCATGTTTTTTTTGTTTATTTTTTTTTTTTTTTTTTTTTTAAAGTTATTGCTCATAAGCTAACCTGACACTGATTTAGACCTACAGTGCTAAAACCAGTTACTTATTAACATTTCACATTCCAATGTTGTTCACTTAGAAGAGAATGTGCTTCTATCTATCTATCTATCTATCTATCTATCTATCTATCTATCTATCTATCTGTGTATATATGTGTTTTTATGTATGTATATACAGGGGTGGACTGAGACCAACCAGGCCCCCCGGCAAAAGTGTGGCTGGGCCCCCACCCCTTTTTTGCTCCACCTACATACCTCCTCTGCCCCTCCTCCACCCTATTGCCCCTCCCACCACCTGTGCTCCTACCACCTCATATGCCCCTCCCCTGCCATTGTTATAATTTCCATATAAAGAGACTTTTTTTTTTTTTCATTAAATATTTTACAATATGCCTACATGCACTTACAATATCCCTTTGTGCGCTGCAATATGGCTATATATGCGCTACAATATCCCTTTGTGCGCTACAATATAGCTATATATGCACTACAATATGCCTATGTGCACTACAATATGCCTGTGCACTACAATATGCCTTACAATATGCCTATGTGCACTACAATATGCCTTACAATATGCCTATGTGCACTACAATATGCCTATGTTTACTAATATATATATATATATGTGTGTGTGTGTGTGTACTACAATATGCCTATGTGCACTACACTATGCCTTACAATGTGCCTATGTGCACTACACTATGCCTATGTTTACATATATATATATATATATATATATATATATATATATATATATGTGTGTGTGTGTACTACAATATGCCTATGTGCACTACAATATGCTACTATAAATCTATATATGCACTGCAGTATGCCTATGTGCACTACAGTATGCCTATATGCATATTGTGTGTGTATATGATTTTATATATCTGCATAACTAAGGAGCTATACTATACCTATCCTGCACTAATACCCTATAACTATGGCTACTACTAGAAACCTGAAGCAGGATAAACTCTCTAAATCTTCGTCAGGGAAATCCCTTACTATTTCATCTTATCTGCATGCCCCTGATCCTTCTGACATAAGAAGCAAAAGGCTCTCTGTGGATCTTCAAACCACTAATGACCCTAATCCACAAGCCGAAGATGCACACCTTTCTACGTCCCTTCTTCATGACCTGCCCTCTAAACAGGATATTGCGGACATTGCTCACACCTGCATAAGAGAAGAACTTGCAGGCATGAAACAAGATATTCACACCTAAGGTTTTCAGGTGGAATCCTTAGAAAATTGTCAAGAAGAAATTAAAGAAGATGTGCAAACCCTAACAGTCCAAGTAACCTCACAACAAAAAAAGGTTTCAGCATTACAAGAAAAACTAGAGGATGTGAAAACCGAAGCAGACGTAAGTACATCTGAATTAGGAGTCCCTGAAAGTGTGCTCCCTTGAGATTTTCCAGTCTACCTACAAACATTATTTCAGCAGATAAGACTCTTTGTATTACAGATATCCAATGGGTCTGTGTCCATAGGTCACTTAGACCTAAACCTCCTGATTCTGTTCCACCGAGAGACATTATTATTTGATTCAAAAACTTCTTAGAAAAAGAAATGCTTCTGAATCAATCAAGAAAACTGCGACCAGGGCAATGTCTTGCAGTTTTATCAGGACTTAGCCTCTGCACTGCAACAAAGAAAATAATTTGCACCTCTCACCACACTCCTACGTAATAAAAGGATACCATACCGATGGGGATTTCCAACCCAAATCTGGGTACTTCGAAATAATACACGTCTGATCTGCAGGACCCCTGAGGACACCATCTCCTTTTGTAATGCACTTGGGATTGACCCGCCAACTGAACCTGCATCACCAAACCTCCCTCCATCCTCATCTCCTAGGAGGAATAAAGAATCATCCACTTCTTGGAGCACTGTTACCAGCAAGTACGCCAGAACAACTGTTCCTTCACAGCCACCGAACAACCTCCCAAACTCTTAACCATCAAAACAACCAGGGCTGGACTCAGCGACCACCAAGGACCCTGAATGCTAGAGCCGTCCAAAATCCACCTCTCCTGAGGACAGTCTGTTAAGTATATACACAATACCTCAACACACACAGTTCCCACTGGCACTACAGTGGATTTAAATGGGTACCTTTTCTTAATGGCCTAGAAATGGCAGAAGTTATTATTATGACCACTTAGATAACACTGATACTTTGGAAGTCTTAGTAAGTTCAAGTTCTATATTTATCAGAGAGACAATATAGAACTATGTCACAGTAATATAGGTTTTCTTCACTGGTACCTTATAAAATGTTATAACATATTTTACAATGTTTTAGTTGCTTATAATAGCTCCTTATCTCACAACCCTGAAATCTCATTTAGTTGCCACATGTATTTTACTACTACCATGAAAAATAAATGCGGGATAGATACCTTTTTAACAAGGTAAACATACATTCAGGGCTAGCTATACTTGTTCCCCCATAATTGCTCTCAATACGACCTATATTAAGAAGAGAGCTCTTCACTTGTTTGATTTGTTATGTTTGTTCAAATTGTTCAGTTTTCTTTCTATGTTATATCTGATCAGAACATTTATGTTGTTAATTGTTATATTTTAACATTCACGATGTCTTGATGTTTACAATTTTGCTTGTTTACACGCAAAACTCACTTAAGTTATGTACCAACGCATATCCTGCCTACCAGGCATACACCAAATCCCTATCTTGTACCAATGTCACACCCTAACCGTAATTCAACACCTCACTTAACCCTACTAACCCACATAAAAGATTAAACGCCTTATCAGACTTGGCGAAACACCACACTGATATACTTTTCCTGCAAGAAACACACTTTAAACACCATAAAGAACCCAAGTATCTTGGGAAAACTTTCACTACTCATTTCCATAGTTCAGGCCCAACAAAAAAAATGGTGTGAGTGTCCTAATAAATAAATCAATCTATTCCATTTACACTAGACCAAAAAGTCACAGATAAAGAAGGAAGGTTTCTAGGTTTGTCAGGTCTGCTATATGGAAGACCCATAACGCTCATCAACGTATATGCCCCAAATACCAACCAACTCTCATTCTTTCGTAACATGTTTAAGAAAATACTTGAATACTTGATCTGGCCAAAGGTCTGATTTATCTAGCTGGAGACTTTAATGTCCCCTTTCAACCCAGGATTGATAGCACTAATCCTAACATTCAAATACCCCGTAAACTCACCACTGCATTATGGAACGGATTGAGAGACCTAAACTTATAACACATGGAGATTTATACACCATGAAAAAGGACAATACCTTTTTCTCTCACCTTAATAAATCCTACAGTAGACTAGATTATATCTTTGAGAACACAAATGGGTAAAGAACCCACTAGTAGAGTATACACATTTAGCACTCTAGAGTCATAGACATGTAAAGTCTTGTCATCATGTGAGTTATTTTAGATATTTGAACAACAGTAAGTCTCTAATAGTAAGGAAGGGAAAGGATTCTACTATAAAACATAACTTTTAATAAAGGTTCTAAAATGTAAGGGAAAGACAATTAAAAACATGTGCTTGAGTTCACGTATGTGATGGGTTGAAGCTTGAATGCCACTAAGAGCAAGGAGAATAAATTAAAATATTACCAGAGTGTAAAGTTTCAGTATCTTGCCCTTGAGCAAAGATAATAATAATTTTGTTGTTGAAAACTCTTTTATTGGTAACACTATGTGTAGTATTTGCCCTCTGAGAGCTTGTGATCAATTGGAATTGAAAAGACAATTAAATAGGGCAGTTATAAACACTTTCACTGTTACTCTTGTCAAAAAAGCCTAAATAAATTCAGGATCAAGTTGGTCAAAATATCTTGACAATTGGAAAGGAGTTTGTACCGGCAATCTATTATTGTGCTAACAAAAGATGCACAATAGGCTTGTAGCTTGTTGCAGGGTTAACCAGGTTGGTAAAAGGTAAAACATTATGAAAATAGCTTTTGTGGTAAAGTGCTGCTTAAGTGTAGCAATTAGTGCACATTTTGGAAGGCAATTTCAGTAATGCTACTGACGATTGAAAAATTAACACTGATGTCCGAGTTGTGACTGACTATCTGTCACTGACTTTGTTAACCAACTTTGCAGTGAGGAAATAACTGCTATGAGAGCATTTGAATTGTTATTAGTAATGTGCAAATAATGGCTGAACTCTTTTTCTGCCTGTTCATTGTGCCTTGTTAGATTAATACAGGTATATAGGTAAATAGGCAATAACATCTGTTCCAAGGCGTGTATTTACTAGTTTTTACAAGTGATAACAAGCTTATAGTTTGCAACCAATGTTGCTATTTTAAGTATTGTCTGCCCGATTATATAACAAAAACGTAACACATGAGCTAAAGTGATGCATTCATAATTCCTTCTGGACTCATTGATGTGTGCAATATTTATACATACGCTCTTGATATGAGAATTGCTGTCCGGAAATTGAGCTCACTAAAGCTCCGGTTCTATGATGTGTTAATATTGCCAAAAGCCAAATTCTCTCTAATAGCGTTTAAGTTAGATCAACATTATCTCCTAGTTTCTCAAGTAGCATTTAAATAAGCTTACAATTCTTATTTATGGAAGTTTAGAGTCATATGCGGATAAACATTAAGTAGACATTAAAACAGGAGTTCCCAGTAACTCCTCAACTGGTCCCTAACATGTTTCGCCGTGTAAACGGCTTTCTCAAAGGGTAAAGATTATTCTCAAAGATTATATCTTTATAAATCCAAAAGGTCTCTCCCATGTTCACAAATGTGATATTTTCCTGTCCAAACACCCCCTAAACACCTTATTTATGGAAACTAGACGACTCCCTTTTGGACCATCCTGACTCAACATCCAAACTGACCAATACCATAAATGAATACTTTACTCTCATAGCACACTAGGTCAATAAAAACTACACAATATGGAAAGCGCATAAGTGTGTGCTTCAAGGAAAATTTATTAAACTCCGAGCGTTTCGCCAACAAACTCATCGTAAACGTTATCAGGAGCTAACAGACAAATATACACATCTAGATCACGCATTCAAAAAATCCCCCTCCAGATAGTTTGAGAAGAACTAGACAACTTTTTGGACATTGAATATCAATCCCAACGTAAAAAAACAAACAGCATGTTCTATTTTGAGAACAATAGGGCGGGTAAACTTCTGGCTTGAGCATTGAAGTAAAAAAGATTTAAATCTTTTATATATAAAAGTTGTACCCCGTAAAAAAAACTATACAAACTACCCCAGAAATATTACAATCTTTTCGTAATTACTACACTTCACTATATAACCTTAAAAAAGATCTTCCCATGACTAGTTAGCTTTTAAATCTGACAAACTACATTAATAACTGCCCATTACCAACATTATCAAAAGAACAAATTAACAGACCAATATCTCCCCAAGAAACCCTCTCCGCTATTAAAACCCTGAAAATAGGAAAAAGCCAAATACGGTTTCACAGTCAAATACTACCGTACATTCTTGTCCCTACTAGTCCCTCACCTCACTGTACTATTCAATGAAGCAGCAGAGGACAACCCATTCCCACCCTCAATGCTGGAAGCACAGGTTGTAGTGTTATCTAAACCAGGCAAACCACCCAGCTCCAGCTAATTTCCGCCAATCTCTCTATTGAACATTGACATCAAACTTTTTGCAAAAATTTTAGCCTCTAGAATAAACTCTGTCCTACCTTCCATCATACCATCCACTTTAGAAAGGTTAGGGACAACACCACTAAGATCCTTCATCTCATGGACTATGCTCACCAACAAAGAATTCCCTCCGTGTTCCTCTCCATGGACGCGGAGAAAGCCTTTGACAGGCTAGATTGGCTTTTTCTAAAACATACAATGCAAAAATGTGGCTTTACTCAAGAACTCAACGGAAAAATCTTCACCTTTTTATATAACAATCCACAAGCAAAAATCAGATTAAATGATTCAATATCTTCCCCATTTAGCACTTCAAATGCCCCCTTTCACCTCTATTGTTTGTTATGGCGATGGCAGTTTTAGCTTCACACATTAGGAACAATACCGATATTCAAAGATTTTAAATTGGCCCAATAAAATATAAGATAACATTATATGCAGACGATATCTTCTTGACATTAACAGACCCTGAAAAATCAATACCCCCCTTAATACAAACATTACAAACTTATGGGACCTATTTCAACTTTAACATTGATATCACAAAATCTGAGTTAAGTGTTCATCAGACACTGCGTGCATTAGAATCCATCCAACATCAATATAGCTTTCAAACACAGTCCAAAGCTAGTAAATACCTTGAAGTTTATATCTCACCATATTTAGACAATATAGTTTGAACTATGCTGCCCGAAAAACTACTATTTAGAGCATGTTATGCTCCTGGAACCTTAAACCCCTTTCATGGCTAGGAAAAATTAATGCAATCAAAATGATCATCCTCCCAAAAATTCTATACTTTCTACAAACCTTACCCATATCTTTACCTGATCATCTTACAAAACAACTAGGGTATTTTATATGGTCACACAAAAGACCCTGCATTGCCACTAATACCCTATACCACCCTAAAGAAAGGAGGAGTTTGAGCCCCAAACTATCAAACTATAGATACGCTGTTTTCTTAACAAGGATTGTAGGTTGGTGCAAACAAGCACCAAATAAAGAATGGATCCTGTTAGACGCACTCACTCTCTCATCTAGGCGGGAATTTTAGGACCCCACCAGCCCAATGTCATTTCCAAAATACAACACCTAGGACTACGACTGAAACTTTTAAAGTTTGGGACAAACTTATTAAAAAACATCCCTCATTCTCTACCACATGTTCACCTCTGACACCATTGAGAAATAACCCCTCCTTTCCATTGTGCAGCCTACTCCAATCCCACCCATCACCAACTATACAAAATTCAATACCACATTATTCCTTATACGAGGACGGCAAATTAAAACCCCATCCCGAGATTGGCAACCTATTGGGGCCAAAATTCCAAAACTGGTATATTTACATCCAATTAGCACACTACCTTATGACATATCCCTTTAAAACCCAATTAAAACACCCACTAACAAGCTTTGAAGCCATGTGCCTTCATCCTCAACCCTAGAAAGGAATCTTATCTCTAACATACAAATTATTGTCATCCACTCTCTATACACCCCTCCCCACATATGTGACTAAGTGGGAATCTGAAATTAAAACCCACCTGGCCCTTAATGTGTGGAATATCATTTTCAAACAAATGACTAAGGCCTCATCCTCTATCTTGGTGACGGAGATGAGCATTAAACAATTAAGTTGGTGGTATTACACAACTGCCAGATTACACCAATTGTTTCCTAACACAACAGCTGAATGCTGGAGAGGTTGCCCATAAGTTGCTACCTTCACACACATCTGGTAGACATGCCCCATAGCCAGGTTATACTGGCTATCCATCAAGCCAGAGATTGAGAATGCGCTAAACATAATCCTTCCCTTTACTCCCTGGCCATTTCTCTTTAATAAATTCCCGAAAATTAAATATAAGTTGAGGCTAACGCTTCTTACTATCATGATTAATTCAGCAAAAAAATGAATTCCACAAAATTGGAAAAAGTGGATCTCCCATCCATCACATCATGGAAATCCACAGTGACCCACTCTCTGTACTTGGAAAAATATCATTTTTCACACACTAAACGCATAGAGGAGTACCATAATATACTTTTTTCTAATGACATGGTGAGTCCATGGATCATCTTAATTACTGTTGGGAATATCACTCCTGACCAGCAAGAGGAGGCAAAGAGCACCACAGCCAAAGCTGTTAAATATCACTCCCCCTACCCACAATCCCTGGTCATTCTCTTTGCTTGTATCAGTTGCAAGGAGGGGTAAAGTTAGGTGTCTGATTCTTCAATCAAGAGTTTATTTTTTTAAGCAGAGCAAGTTTGCTCTGGTTTTTTTTGGGTTTAACCGTAGTCCATGTCAGTCTCTTCAGTAGAGCCAGTGGTGGCTTTTAAGCATTTGGGAACTTGTGGGGTATAATCCCCACTGGGCCTCCCAAGTAATTTCATGCTGCCCTTGGTTGAAAGTTTGAGTAAGTTTACTCAGCCTTTTCTTTTTTCCACAGGTCCATGTGAGGTAGGAAGCCCCTCTCATACCAAGTGAACTGTCCTGCTCCCGGACAGATTTGAGGTAAGTGCCTATTTCTTTCCCTGTTTTGATATAGGAGAATATGGCACTTTGACAGTTAATTCTGTCTAAATATGCAATCATCCTTCTAGGTTAATGGTTTGTTGTATGGCAGTTTTGCAGGCACTGGGGATGTTTGGCTCAGTTTATTATGTTTTCACTTTGGTGTACATGGTTTTTTGTTTGTGTATTAATGGCTACCGGGAGGTTTGTTAGGCCATGCCCACAATAGGCGGGCTTATCTGAGATAGCAAGGGTGTTTTGGCGCCCTTTGAGCCGTTTCCTGTTGTTCCTGGATGTTGCAGCTCTGTTGCATAGCTTCTCAGAGGGGGTTCAGCTTTCTCTCCGGTGGGACTGTATGGGGGTCCGGATCATTTTCTGACTTTGTTTCCGGCAGCAAGGAGGTCAGGTAGGCATCTTAGCAGAGCTTGCTGAGGTGTGGAGGTAGCCTGTTGTTTTTTTGTGGGGCTGTTGCTCTGTTTATATTTAAGTTTCTGTCAGAATTTCAGGGACTATAACGTTTGTGTCTCTTTTTGCTTTCATTTTGTGAAAAATTGTTGCTGCATGATTTATTGTGCAGTCTATTTAAAGGACCAGTCAATACAGTAGATTTGCATAATCAACAAATGCATGATAAGAAGACAATGCAATAGCACTTAGTCTGAACTTCAAATGAGTAGTAGATTTTTTTTAAAATAAATTGCAAAGTTATGTCTATTTGCACTCCCCCTGTATCATGTGACAGCCATCAGCCAATCAGAAATGCATATACGTATATGCTGTGAACTCTTGCACATGCTCAGTAGTAACTGGTGACTCAAAAAGTGTAAATATTAAAAGACTGTGCACATTTTGTTAATGGAAGTAAATTGGAAAGTTGTTTAAAATTGCATGCTGTATCTTAATCATAAAGTTTAATTTTGACTTGAGTGTCCATTTAAGGATTTTCTAGTTTAAAAAATAAAAAAAAATGTCTGTTTAAAATTTAAAGGGACTAACATTTTTTAAAAAAAAAAAAAATTCTGATTTGAACTTAGAATTTTTTATTGATTAAGGTTTTTTCCTTTGAAATAAGATGGGCCAAGAGGCCGTGCAAGCTGTTGCTTGTTCTCTGTTTAAATTCTAATGTTGAGCCTCCTATCCCTTTTTGTTCCTCTTGTATTGAGAGAACATTACATTACAAGGATAGACTTTTTGATTCTGAGTCTTCATTGTCTAGGGCGGATGTTGTTCAGGAGTCTCCTGTTCAGGCTAATCCGCAGCTTTCTCCTCATACGTTCCAATCTTCTGCAGTGCCCTGTGTTTCGTCTCAGGTTAGTTTTTCCTTTCAGGATATGGCTACCCATATATCCTCGGCAGTATCTGAGGCTTTGTCTACTTTTCCTATGTTACAGGGGAAGCGCAAGAGGTAGTATAAGGTTTCTGATTCTGTTGCAATTGTGTCTAGTGTTTCTTCTCATAAGTCTGAGGAGGAAGATACTTCAGTAGCATCTGAGGGTGAGATCTCAAATTCTGATAGTGCAAATCCTTCTTCTGAACCTGAGGTTGTTTCATTTAGGTTTAAGCTGGAGCACCTCAGTTTATTACTCAATGAGGTTTTGGCTACCTTGGATGACTCTCAGGCATCAGTCATGGTTATTCCTAAGAAATCTAGTAAACTTAATAAGTTTTTTGATGTCCCTTCATCGGTGGAATTTTTTCCAATACCAGATCGTGTTTCAGATATTATTGCACGAGAATGGGAGAAGCCTGGGATTCCTTTTTCCCCTTCTGAATTTTTTAGGAAGATGTTTCCTATTGCTGATTCTATTAAGGAATCTTGGCAGATGGTTCCTAAGGTGGAGGGAGCAGTTTCCGCTCTGACCAAGAGGACCACTATTCCATTTGAGGACAGCTGTTCCTTTAAATATCCTATGGATAAGAAGTTGGAAGCTTTGCTTAAAAACATTTATGTACACCAGGGGCATCAATGGCAACCGGCTGCATGTATTGCTACGGTTACTAGTGTGGCGGCATATTGATTTGATGCATTGTCTGATTCTATTCAGCAAGATACTCCTCTTGAAGAAATTCAAGATTGAATTAAGGCTTTGAAGTTGGCTAATTCCTTTATTGCAGATGCTTCTCTACAGGGCATAAAGTTGGGAGGTAAAATTTCTGGTTTTGCCATTTTAGCTCACAGAGCTTTATGGTTAAAAAGCAAACTTGATGACAATAACTCGTTATCACTCAAGGGGACGCAAGGCGACACAAAGGTCTATATAACACTAAACCAGACAGTCAAAAGTTAACAATATACTAGATATACATCAATAATATAGTGCATATACAATGTTATGGTTTACTGCTATGACTTATCAGTCCATAGGGTGATCAGTCTCTGTTGATGTAATATCCACTTGGACTGGCATCCATTGATGTTCCAACCCTCCGCTCACGGCTGCTCCTTCCCAAAAAAAGGGCAAAAAGGAATCTGTGACAGTGCAAAATAAAACAGTGTACACAAATATACAAATAGCAGATGGACAGGTACTCACAAGTGTCGCAGCACTCGCTCGTGCTTAGTAACGCATACTGGAATCTCAGTGTCCCAGCTCACTGCTCTTAGGCTCCCACAAATCTCCGTCTGGGGTGTACTCTCCAACCGCAAAAATAAACTAGCTCTCAGTCAAGTGATAGGTAAAAAAAATCACTTTAATGAAACAATAATAAAAACACAGTGTGTACACAAATGACCACTGTGTATTAAAATCATGCAACTAGTTTCTCAGCTAGCACGCTGTTTCCTCAGGCATCAGTTGCATGATTTTAATACATAGTGCTCATTCGTATACACTGTGTTTTTATTATTGTTTTATTAAAGTGATTTTTTTTTTACCTATCACTTGACTGAGAGCTAGTTTATTTCTTCTGTTATGTGTGATCAGTCCACGGGTCATCATTACTTCTGGGATATAACTCCTCCCCAACAGGAAATGCAAGAGGATCCACCCAGCAGAGCTGCATATAGCTCCTCCCCTCTACGTCACTCCCAGTCATTCTCTTGCACCCAACGACTAGATAGGATGTGTGAGAGGACTATGGTGATTATACTTAGTTTTTATAACTTCAATCAAAAGTTTGTTATTTTACAATAGCACCGGAGCGTGTTATTGCCTCTCTGGCAGAGTTTGAAGAAGAATCTACCAGAGTTTTTACTATGATTTTAACCGGAGTAGTTAAGATCATATTGCTGTTTCTCGGCCATCTGAGGGAGGTAAAAGCTTCAGATCAGGGGACAGCGGGCAGATGAATCTGCATTGAGGTATGTAGCAGTTTTTATTTTCTGAATGGAATTGATGAGAAAATCCTGCCATACCGTTATAATGACATGTATGTATACTCTACACTTCAGTATTCTGGGGATGGTATTTCACTGGAATTACTCTGTTAAAAGTACATTAAACCTTTGAATAGGTATTTATTATGTTAAACGTTTTTGCTGGAATGTAGAATCGTTCGCATTTTCTGAGGTACTGAGTGAATAAATGTTTGGGCATTATTTTTCCACTTGGCAGTTGCTTGTTTTAAATTGTGACAGTTTCGTTTCTCTCTCACTGCTGTGTGTGAGGGGGAGGGGCCGTTTTTTTGGCGCTCTTTGCTACGCATCAAAAATTTCCAGTCAGTTACTCTTGTATTTCCTGCATGATCCGGTTCATCTCTAACAGAACTCAGGGGTCTTCAAACTTCTTTGGAGGGAGGTAGATTCTCTCAGCAGAGCTGTGAGACTTATATATTGACTGTGATTAAAAAACGTTGCTCTGTAATTTTTATGTTTCAAATTTAATTATTGTTACTTTACTAAGGGGAACAAACCTTTGCTAAAAGTTGTGTTGTTTTTAAGGATTGATGCTATAACTGTTTTTCAGTTCATTATTTCAACTGTCATTTAATCGTTTAGTGCTTCTTTGAGGCACAGTACGTTTTTGTTAAATAAGATTGTAACCAAGTTGCAAGTTTATTGCTAGTGTGTTAAACATGTCTGATTCAGAGGAAGATACCTGTGTCATTTGTTCCAATGCCAAAGTGGAGCCCAATAGAAATTTATGTACTAACTGTATTGATGCTACTTTAAATAAAAGCCAATCTGTACAAATTGAACAAATTTCACCAAACAGCGAGGGGAGAGTTATGCCGACTAACTCGCCTCACGTGTCAGTACCTGCATCTCCCGCCCGGGAGGTGCGTGATATTGTGGCGCCTAGTACATCTGGGCGGCCATTACAGATAACATTACAAGATATGGCTACTGTTATGACTGAAGTTTTGGCTAAATTACCAGAACTAAGAGGCAAGCGTGATCACTCTGGGGTGAGAACAGAGTGCGCTGATAATACTAGGGCCATGTCTGATACTGCGTCACAGCTTGCAGAGCATGAGGACGGAGAGCTTCATTCTGTGGGTGACGGTTCTGATCCAAACAGATTGGATTCAGATATTTCAAATTTTAAATTTAAATTGGAGAACCTCCGTGTATTACTAGGGGAGGTTTTAGCGGCTCTTAATGATTGTAACACTGTTGCAATACCAGAGAAATTGTGTAGGTTGGATAAATACTTTGCGGTACCGGCGAGTACTGACGTTTTTCCTATACCTAAGAGACTAACTGAAATTGTTACTAAGGAGTGGGATAGACCCGGTGTGCCGTTCTCACCCCCTCCAATATTTAGAAAGATGTTTCCAATAGACGCCACCACACGGGACTTATGGCAAACGGTCCCTAAGGTGGAGGGAGCAGTTTCTACTTTAGCAAAGCGTACCACTATCCCGGTGGAGGATAGCTGTGCTTTTTCAGATCCAATGGATAAAAAATTAGAGGGTTACCTTAAGAAAATGTTTGTTCAACAAGGTTTTATATTGCAACCCCTTGCATGCATCGCGCCGATTACGGCTGCGGCAGCATTTTGGATTGAGTCTCTGGAAGAGAACCTTAGTTCAGCTACGCTGGACGACATTACGGACAGGCTTAGAGTCCTTAAACTAGCTAATTCATTCATTTCGGAGGCCGTAGTACATTTAACCAAACTTACGGCTAAGAACTCAGGATTCGCCATTCAGGCACGTAGGGCGCTGTGGCTAAAATCCTGGTCAGCTGATGTAACTTCTAAGTCCAAATTACTTAATATACCTTTCAAGGGGCAAACTTTATTTGGGCCCGGTTTGAAAGAAATTATCGCTGACATTACAGGAGGTAAGGGCCACGCCCTGCCTCAAGACAAAGCCAAGGCTAAGGCTAGACAGTCTAATTTTCGTCCCTTTCGGAATTTCAAAGCAGGAGCAGCACCAACTTCCACTGCACCAAAACAGGAAGGAGCTGTTGCTCGTTACAAACAAGGCTGGAAACCTAACCAGTCCTGGAACAAGGGCAAGCAGACCAGGAAACCTGCTGCTGCCCCAAAGACAGCATGAACCGAGGGCCCCCGATCCGGGACCGGATCTAGTGGGGGGCAGACTCTCTCTCTTCGCCCAGGCTTGGGCAAGAGATGTTCAGGATCCCTGGGCGCTAGAGATCATATCTCAGGGATACCTCCTAGACTTCAAATTCTCTCCCCCAAGAGGGAGATTTCATCTGTCAAGGTTGTCAACAAACCAGATAAAGAAAGAAGCGTTTCTACGCTGTGTACAAGATCTGTTATTAATGGGAGTGATCCATCCGGTTCCGCGGTCGGAACAAGGACAAGGGTTTTACTCAAACCTGTTTGTGGTTCCCAAAAAAGAGGGAACTTTCAGGCCAATCTTGGATTTAAAGATCCTAAACAAATTCCTAAGAGTTCCATCGTTCAAAATGGAAACTATTCGGACAATCTTACCCATGATCCAAAAGGGTCAGTACATGACCACAGTGGACTTAAAGGATGCTTACCTTCACATACCGATTCACAAAGATCATTACCGGTATCTAAGGTTTGCCTTCTTAGACAGGCATTACCAGTTTGTAGCTCTTCCATTCGGATTGGCTACGGCTCCAAGAATCTTCACAAAGGTTCTGGGTGCCCTTCTGGCGGTACTAAGACCGCGAGGAATTTCGGTAGCTCCGTACCTAGACGACATTCTGATACAAGCTTCAAGCTTTCAAACTGCCAAGTCTCATACAGAGTTAGTTCTGGCATTTCTAAGGTCGCATGGATGGAAAGTGAACGAAAAGAAAAGTTCTCTCTTTCCTCTCACAAGAGTTTCATTCTTGGGGACTCTTATAGATTCTGTAGAAATGAAGATTTATCTGACAGAAGACAGATTAACAAAGCTTCTAAATGCATGCCGTGTCCTTCATTCCATTCAACTCCCGTCAGTAGCTCAATGCATGGAGGTGATCGGCTTAATGGTAGCAGCAATGGACATAGTACCCTTTGCACGTCTACATCTCAGACCGCTGCAATTGTGCATGCTGAGTCAGTGGAATGGGGATTACTCAGACTTGTCCCCTACTCTGAATCTGGATCAAGAGACCAGAAACTCTCTTCTATGGTGGCTTTCTCGGCCACATCTGTCCAGGGGGATGCCATTCAGCAGGCCGGACTGGACAATTGTAACAACAGACGCCAGCCTACTAGGTTGGGGCGCTGTCTGGAATTCTCTGAAGGCTCAGGGACAATGGAATCAGGAGGAAAGTCTCCTGCCAATAAACATTCTGGAATTGAGAGCAGTTCTCAATGCCCTTCTGGCTTGGCCCCAGTTAAAAACTCGGGGGTTCATCAGGTTTCAGTCGGACAACATCACGACTGTAGCTTACATCAACCATCAAGGAGGGACAAGAAGCTCCCTAGCAATGATGGAAGTATCAAACATAATTCGCTGGGCAGAGTCTCACTCTTGCCACCTGTCAGCAATCCACATCCCGGGAGTGGAGAACTGGGAGGCGGATTTCTTGAGTCGCCAGACTTTTCATCCGGGGGAGTGGGAACTTCATCCGGAGGTCTTTGCCCAAATACTTCGACGTTGGGGCAAACCAGAGATAGATCTCATGGCGTCTCGCCAGAACGCCAAACTTCCTCGCTACGGGTCCAGATCCAGGGATCCGGGAGCGGTTCTGATAGATGCTTTGACAGCACCTTGGAACTTCGGGATGGCTTATGTGTTTCCACCCTTCCCGCTGCTTCCTCGATTGATTGCCAAAATCAAACAGGAGAGAGCATCAGTGATTCTAATAGCGCCTGCTTGGCCACGCAGGACTTGGTATGCAGATCTAGTGGACATGTCATCCTGTCCGCCTTGGTCTCTACCTCTAAGACAGGACCTTCTGATACAGGGTCCATTCAAACATCAAAATCTAACTTCTCTGAAGCTGACTGCTTGGAAATTGAACGCTTGATTTTATCAAAACGTGGTTTTTCTGAGTCGGTTATTGATACCCTGATACAGGCTAGGAAGCCTGTTACCAGAAGGATTTACCACAAGATATGGCGTAAATACCTATACTGGTGCGAATCCAAAGGTTACTCCTGGAGTAAGGTTAGGATTCCTAGGATATTGTCCTTTCTACAAGAAGGTTTAGAAAAGGGTTTATCGGCTAGCTCATTAAAGGGACAGATCTCAGCTCTGTCCATCTTGTTACACAGGCGTCTGTCAGAAAATCCAGACGTCCAGGCCTTTTGTCAGGCTTTAGCTAGGATCAAGCCTGTGTTTAAAACTGTTGCTCCGCCATGGAGTTTAAACCTTGTTCTTAACGTTCTACAAGGAGTTCCGTTTGAACCCCTTCATTCCATTGATATAAAGTTGTTATCTTGGAAAGTGTTATTTTTAATGGCTATTTCTTCGGCTCGGAGAGTCTCTGAGTTATCAGCTTTACATTGTGATTCTCCTTATTTGATTTTTCATTCAGATAAGGTAGTTCTGCGTACAAAACCTGGGTTCTTACCTAAGGTAGTCACTAACAGGAACATCAATCAAGAGATCGTGGTGCCTTCCCTGTGCCCGAATCCTTCTTCAAAGAAGGAACGTCTTCTACACAATCTGGATGTAGTTCGTGCCCTCAAGTTCTACTTGCAGGCAACTAAGGATTTTCGACAAACGTCTTCCCTGTTTGTCGTGTACTCTGGTCAGAGGAGAGGTCATAAGGCTTCGGCTACCTCTCTCTCCTTCTGGCTTCGTAGCATAATTCGTTTAGCCTATGAGACTGCTGGACAGCAGCCTCCTGAAAGAATTACAGCTCATTCTACTAGAGCTGTGGCTTCCACTTGGGCCTTTAAGAATGAGGCCTCTGTTGAACAGATTTGCAAGGCTGCAACTTGGTCTTCGCTTCATACTTTTTCCAAATTTTACAAATTTGACACTTTTGCTTCTTCGGAGGCTATTTTTGGGAGAAAGGTTCTTCAGGCAGTGGTTCCTTCTGTATAATGAGCCTGCCTATCCCTCCCGTCATCCGTGAACTTTTGCTTTGGTATTGGTATCCCAGAAGTAATGATGACCCGTGGACTGATCACACATAACAGAAGAAAACATAATTTATGCTTACCTGATAAATTCCTTTCTTCTGTTGTGTGATCAGTCCACGGCCCGCCCTGTTTTTTAAGGCAGGTAAATATCTTTTAAATTATACTCCAGTCACCACTTCACCCTTGGTTTCTCCTTTCTCGTTGATTCTTGGTCGAATGACTGGGAGTGACGTAGAGGGGAGGAGCTATATGCAGCTCTGCTGGGTGGATCCTCTTGCATTTCCTGTTGGGGAGGAGTTATATCCCAGAAGTAATGATGACCCGTGGACTGATCACACAACAGAAGAAAGGAATTTATCAGGTAAGCATAAATTATGTTTTTTGCGGTTGGAGACTACACCCTAGACGGAGATTTGTGGGGGCCTAAGAGCAGTGAGCTGGGACACTGTGAGATTCCAGTATGCGGTACTAAGCACGAGCGAGTGCTGCCACACTTTATGGTTAAAATCCTGGTCTGCATATGTGTCCTCTTAGTCTAAGCTTTTGTCTATTTCTTACAAGGGTAAGACCTTGTTTGGGCCAGGTTTGGCTGAGATTATTTCTGATATTACGGGAGGGAAGGGGCATTCTCTTCCTCAGGATAAAAGAAATAAACAGACGGGTCGACAAAGTTATTTCCGTTCCTTTCGTAACTGCTCTGGTAAATCTTCCTCTTCTTCCTCCAAGCGGGAACAGTCCAAGCCATCTTGAAAAAAGGGGAAGCAGTCCAGGAAGCTTGTTGCTGACTCAAAATCAGCATGAAGGGTCTGCCCCCGATCTGGGAATGGATCTTGTGGGGGGGGGGGCAGACTCTCTTTCTTCGCTCAAACGTGGGTTAGAGATGTTCAGGATCCCTGGGTGGTAGATATCGTGTCCCAGGGTTACAAACTGGAGTTCAAGAATTTTCCTCCCAGAGGCAGGTTTCTTCTCTCCAGGTTATCTGTAAACCAGATAAAAGGAGAGACGTTCTTACGTTTTGTTGAGAATCTTTCCGACATGGGAGTGATAGTTCCAGTTCAGGAACTGGGTCTGGGTTTTTATTCCAATCTCTTAGTCATTCCCAAAAAGGAGGGAACTTTCAGACCTATTTTAGATCTCAAGGGCACGATGTAAACAAGTTTCTCAGGGTTCCGTCTTTCAAGATGGAAACTATTTGTTCCATTCTTCCTTTGGTTCAAGAAGGTCAGTTCATGACCACAGTGGATATAAAGATATCTGCATATTCCTATTCACAGGGATCATCACAGGTTCCTAAGATTTGCATTTCTAGACAAACATTTTCAGTTTGTAGCTCTTCCTTTTGGTCTGGCAACAGCTCCCAGAATTTTTTCAAAGGTTTTTTCAAAGGTCCTGGGAGCATTGTTGGCGGTACTTCGATTGAAGGGTGTTGCAGTGGCTCCTTATCTTCACGACATTCTAGTTCAGGCTACATCTTTCTTTTACAAAGATATGACGAGTCCATGGATTTCATCCTTACTTGTGGGATATTAACCTCCTGCTAACAGGAAGTGGCAAAGAGCACCACAGCAGAGCTGTATATATAGCCCCTCCCTTCCCCTCCACCCCCAGTTATTCTCTTTGCCTGTGTTCTACTAGGAAGAGGTAAAGTGAACGGCTACCTCTCTGAAAGAATTACAGCTCATTCTACTAGGGCTGTGGCTTCCACATGGGCCTTTAAAAACGATGCATCTGTTGAACAGATTTGTAAGGCTGCGACTTGGTCGTCCCTTCAAACTTTTTCCAAATTTTACAAATTTGATACTTTTGCTTCTTCTGAGGCTATTTTTGGGAGAAAGGTTCTTCAAGCAGTGGTGCCTTCTGTTTAGGTTCCTGTCTTGTCCCTCCCTTTCATCCGTGTCCTTTTGCTTTGGTATTGGTTTCCCATAAGTAAGGATGAAATCTGTGGACTCGTCATATCTTTGTAAAAGAAAAGTAAATTTATGCTTACCTGATAAATTAATTTCTTTTACGATATGACGAGTCCACGGCCCACCCTGTTCTTTTTAAGACAGTTTTTCTTTATATTTTTTGTAAACTTCAGTCACCTTTTAGCCTTTCCTTTTCTCTTCCTATACCTTCGGCCGAATGACTGAGGGTGGAGGCGAAGGGAGGGGCTATATATACAGCTCTGCTGTGGTGCTCTTTGCCACTTCCTGTTAGCAGGAGGTTAATATCCCACAAGTAAGGATGAAATACGTGGACTCGTCATATCTTAAAAGAAATTAATTTATCTGGTAAGCATAAATTTACTTTTTCAACTAGCAAACTCCCACACAGAGTTGTTGTTGTCTTTTCTGCGCTCCCATGGTTGGAAGGTGAATTTAGGAAAAAGTTCCTTAATTCCGGCTACAAGAGTGGTATATTTGGGGACCATTATAGATTCTCTAGAGATGAAAATTTTTCTGACAGAAGCAAGAAAGTCAGATTTTTAATATGTCTTGCTCTTCAGTCCCTTCCTCGGCCGTCAGTGGCTTAGTGCATGGAGGTTATTGGTCTGATGGTTTCAGTCATGGACATCATTACGTTTGCTCGGTTCCATCTCAGACCTCTGCAGTTATGCTTGCTCAGGCAGTGTTTGCTGGGCTGGGGTGCTGTCTGGGGTTCATTAAGGGCTCAGGGTCTATGGACTCGGGAGGAGTTGGTTCTTCCAATAAATGTTTTGGAACTGAGAGCAATTTTCAATGCACTTCTAGCCTGGCCTCAGCTAGCTTCAACCCAGTTTATCAGGTTTTAGTTGAACAACATTAGGTCAGTGGCTTACATCAATCATCAGGGAGGAACTCAGAGTTCCTTAGCCATTACAGAGATAGCCAAGATTATTCAGTGGGCGGAGATTCACAACTGTTGTCTGTCTGCTATACATATTCCAGGGGTGGACAATTGGGAAGCATATTTTTTTAGCAAACAGACTTTTCATCTGGGGGAGTGGGAACTTCATCCAGAGGTGTTTTCCAGCTTGATTCTCAGTTGGGGGCAGCCAGAGTTGGATCTCGTCAGAATGCCAAGCTCCCGAGGTACGGGTCGAGGTCAAAGGATCCTCAGGCTTTTCTGATAGATGCTCTGGCAGTTCCTTGGACTTTCAGTTTGGCATATGTGTTCCCTCCATTTGCTCTTCTTCCTCGGGTCATTGCTTGGGTCAAGCAAGAGAGGGCATCAGTGATTCTCATTGCTCCGGCGTGGCCTCGCAGAATCTGGTTTGCAGATCTGGTGGAGATGTCTTCCCTTCCACCTTAGCGTCTTCCATTAAGGAAGGACCTGCTTCTGCAGGGTCCCTTCCTTCATCCAAATCTTGTTTCTCTGAAGCGGACTGCTTGGATATTGAAAGCTTGATTCTTTCTAAGCGTGGTCATTGAGACTATGATTCAGGCTTGTAAGCCTGTGACTAGGAAGATTTATTTTAAGATTTGGCGTAAATATTTGTATTGGTGTGAATCCAAAGGCTACTCGTGGAGTAGAGTTAAGATTCTTAGGATTTTGTCTTTTCTCCAGGAGGTTTTGGAGAAAGGTTTATCTGCTAGTACCCTGAAGGGTCATATTTCTGCTTTATCTATTTTATTGCACAAGCGCCTGGCAGATGTGCCAGATGTTCATGCTTTTTGTCAGGCCTTGGTTAGAATTTGGCCTGTGTTTAAGTCTACTACTCCACCTTGGAGTCTTAATTTGGACCTTCAACAGGCTCCGTTTGAACCTATGCATTCTTTGGATATTAAGATGTTATCTTGGAAGGTTTTGTTTCTGGTGGCTATTTCTTCGGCTCAAAGAGTTTCGGAGCTTTCAGCCTTACAGTATGAATCGCCTTTTCTTATTTTTCACTCTGATAAGGTAGTTCTGCGTACTGCCTTGGGTTTTCTTCGCAAGGTTGTTTCTGATAAGAATATTAATAAAGAGATTGTTGTTTCTTCTTTGTGTCCTAATCCTTCTCATTAGGAGCGTTTGTTGCATAACCTGGATGTGGTTCGTTCATTGAAATATTATTTGCAGGCAACTAAGAATTTTCGCCAGTCTTCTTGTTTATTTGTTGTCTTTTCTGGGAAGTGTAAGGGTAAGAAAGCTACGACTACTTCTCTTTCTTGTTGGTTGAGGAGTGTTATTCACTTGGCATATGAGACTGCTGATCAGCAGCCTCCTGAGATAATCATGGCTCATTCCATGAAGGCTGTTTCATCTTCTTGGGCTTTCAAAAATGGAGCTTCTGTAGATCAGTTTTGCAAGGCTGCGACTTGGTCATCTAAATGTATTGTAGTGAAATTTATTCACAAAAGCACACGCAAAAATAAACGCATTATATAATAATTCTTATTTTTGTGTGGGATTCCACATTAGACAATGCATTTACATCAGCAAATCTTTGTCAACTGCACCCTTTATAGTAACTAATATAGTCAGTCTTGAGAATGGAGCTTTCATTTATATTTCATTTAACCTCGGTTACTAGAGAGGGCTGCGATCCATATTTATGTAATAAATTACAGCAATTCATATGAAAGTTTTGCTTTTATGTGCTTTGAGGAATACTTGAACGCACTTCAATGTTCTCAATATAATACATTTAGATTTTCCCTTTTTTAGTTATGAAATCTACTATTTATTTTACAGCTGGGAGCTCCCTTTATAACGTCTGATACATCGTAATGATTTTCGTAATTTGATCTTCTTTTTTATATCCTGTGAATGCTGCTATTGGGTACATATTAGATTCTGAGCTAGCACCAAGTAAACTTGCTGTTGATGCTGTCCACTGCTACTTTCTCACGCTGCTGCTTGATAAGTGCTTAGCGGTTTTGGGACATTTGAAATACCACTGCACTAGATGCCCAGGACCTCTGCAGGTAATGGTTATTTAGGGTTAATGATTTAGTGCTGGACAGGACCATCTTTTCCCCATTTCCTTACTTTATCCTTATTCCAACTAATTCTTTATATCTTCTTTCCTTTTCTAACTTTTTAGGAAGCAGCAGAATTCTGAGTGCCTAGGGCAACACAAAACCTAAATACGCCACTGCTTTATACATAGTTTATATACCCAGATAACTACCTACGGCGCCTCAATCACTTATCCCCTGGCCATGCAATACCAACTAACATTAATCAGATAAGAATACGGGACTCTATCAAAAGGAGAGTCTGGTATAAAATAAAATTATATTCCTTAACTTATGTGATCGGTGCTTATGACCTGAATCAGCTCTTGTTGCTCATCTCAAGTCTGTAACATTATATCTAATTGTAAACCTGCTCGTGATGTATGTACCTTTTTTTTTCTTCATATTTAACATTGTATGCCTTTGAATTATCTCAATAAAAGTTATATTGGAAAAAAGAAAGAAAAAAAAAAATAGAGTAAATTAGAAAGTTGCTTAAAATCGAATTCTCTATCTGAGTCATGAAAGAAAATAATTGGGTTTAGAATCCATTTTAAATAGAGGGCTCAACAAACCGAGGAGTCAGGGAGTAACTGGCTCCTAGAATGTTACCCCTGCAGGTGGCCAAGACTTGCAAACCTATCCGCCTGCAGGAATAAAAAATGTAATGCTATATGTGCATATACACAGACACTCTCACACATGCAAACACTCACACACAGATACACAGGCACTCAGACATGCACAAACTTGAACATGCTTTAAAGGACAAAACACAAATATACACATTCACACAGACCTGTACATACACAGATACTCAAGCATATATGCACAAACTGACACACAGACACTTGTACCTACAGATATATGTTCACACATGATTATACAGAAAACACAAACACATATAGGATATAAGATACATACACAGACACTTGTGCCCCAAAACTTACAAAACATCCACCCTTCCTGATGGACGATTGTTTATAAAGCAAGCAATATAGAAAAATATGAGTGACACAAATAAAAACCAAGGATTCACAATTAAAATCCCTTTTGTTGTGGCACATTTCCCATAAAGATCTAAAGTGTGTTACATAGTTCAATAAATACTACAGAGCAAGCTGTGATCCTCAGCCCCAGCAAGCGGGCACAAGGCTGCCTGTAAAATGTAGATCCAGAAAGTGAGCACTGATCTCTAACGGATAATGATGCAGCAGGTAAATAGTGCTCTCTTCCTGTGACATATATGATTTCAACTTTCACTTCAAACGAATTAATACTTTATTTGTGTAAGGAGCTACACCAGTTTCTGTCTCTCTCACTCATCTGTATAATACTTATCACAACCAGACTCCATGCTTATCTCCTCCATAGACTACCACTGATAACTGATATTGTAGTACATATAAATCTTGTATATGTCACTTCTATTAGGGGCAGCAGTAAGCCCAGGCCCTGTGAGTGGCTTCTGTAGACTAATTCCTTTTACATCTAAACCCTCTGATTAGTCCCCCTTTTGGCAAGCAGCAAGGTCTTACGTTTAACCCCTTGTTCCATGTTGCGGTGTCAGCCAGAGTCAGCAAGGGTCTCCTATCACTGCGTACACTGTCGTGTAACATAACATTCTTTTCCAAAATGAAATGTACTGTAGTACTAGAAAGGTTTCTTACTTATTATGTTCTTATCTTGAGCTAAACAAGTGAGTGTGGTTATGGCTTTCTCTTTCTCCAACATAGGTGTGTCCGGTCCACGGCGTCATCCTTACTTGTGGGATATTCTCTTCCCCAACAGGAAATGGCAAAGAGCCCAGCAAAGCTGGTCACATGATCCCTCCTAGGCTCCGCCTTCCCCAGTCATTCTCTTTGCCGTTGTACAGGCAACATCTCCACGGAGATGGCTTAGAGTTTTTTGGTGTTTAAATGTAGTTTTTATTCTTCAATCAAGAGTTTGTTATTTTAAAATAGTGCTGGTATGTACTATTTACTCTGAAACAGGAAAGAGATGAAGATTTCTGTTTGTAAGAGGAAAATGATTTTAGCAACCGTTACTAAAATCGATGGCTGTTTCCACACAGGACTGTTGAGAGGAATTAACTTCAGTTGGGGGAAACAGTGAGCAGACTTTTGCTGCTTGAGGTATGACACATTTCTAACAAGACTCGGTAATGCTGGAAGCTGTCATTTTCCCTATGGGAACCGGTAAGCCATTTTCTTAGTTTAAGTAAAAGAATAAAGGGCTTCATTAGGGCTTAAAAAACTGGTAGACATTTTTCTGGGCTAAAACGATTACTTTACTAAGTATATTTGGCAGATTATTACTTTTAATAGTTGTTAAATCTTGGGGATTGTTTTAATAAAAACGGCAGGCACTGTATTGGACACCTTTTTCACTGGGGGCCTTTTCTAGTCATAGACAGAGCCTCATTTTCGCGCCTCTAATGCGCAGTTGTTTTTGGAAAGCATGGCATGCAGATGCATGTGTGAGGAGCTAAGAACCACTGAAAAAGCTTATAGAAGGCATCATTTGGTATCGTATTCCCCTCTGGGCTTGGTTGGGTCTCAGCAAAGCAGATACCTGGGACTGTATAGGGGTTAAATGTAAAAACGGCTCCGGTTCCGTTATTTTAAGGGTTAAAGCTTTCAAATTTGGGGTGCAATACTTTTAAGGCTTTAAGTTACTGTGGTGAAATTTTGGTGAAATTTGAACAATTCCTTCATACTTTTTCACATATTCAGTAATAAAGTGTGTTCAGTTTGAAATTTAAAGGGACAGTAACGGTTTTATTGTAAAACGTTTTTGTGCTTTGTTGACAAGTTTAAGCCTGTTTAACATGTCTGAACCATCAGATAACGATGTTCTATATGTATGAAAGCCAATGTGTCTCCCCATTTAAATATATGTGATATATTTGTGTCATAATGTCCAAACAAAGTAGGGATAATAATGCCATAGATATGATATTGCCCAAGATGATTCCTCTAATGAGGGGAGTAAGCATGGTACTGCATCATCCCCTTCTGTGTCTACACCAGTTTTGCCCACACAAGAGGCCCCTAGTACATCTAGTACGCCAATACTTATTACCATACAACAATTAATGGCTGTAATGGATAATTCTATTGCATGCATTTTTTCCAAAATGCCTACTTATCAGAGAAAGCGTGATTGCTCTGTTTTAACACTGAAGAGCAAGAGGACGCTGATGATATCTGTTCTGACATACCCTCACTCCTATCTGAAGGGGCCAGGAGGGAGGTTTTATCTGAGGGAGAAATTTCAGATTCAGGGAAAATTTCTCAACAAGCAGAACCTGATATTGTAACTTTTAAATTTAAATTTCAACATCTCCACGCACTACTTAAGGAGGTATTATCTACTCTGGATGATTGTGACAATTTGGTCATTCCAGAGAAATTAGGTAAGATGGATAAGTTCCTAGAGGTTCCGGTGCCCCCCGATGTTTTTCCTATACCCAAGCGGGTGGCGGACATAGTAAATAAGGAGTGGGAAAGGCCCGGCATACCTTTTGTCCTCCCCCTATATTTAAGAAATTAGTTCCTATAGTCGACCCCAGAAAGGACTTATAGCATACAGTCCCCAAGGTCGAGGGGGCGGTTTCTACTCTAAACAAACGCACTTCTATTCCTATAGAAGATAGTTGTGTTTTCAAGATCCTATGGATTAAAGGTTAGAGGGTTTGCTTAAAAAGATGTTTGTTCAGCAAGGTTACCTTCTACAACCAATTTCATGCATTGTTCCTGTCACTACAGCTGCGTGTTTCTGGTTCGAAGAACTAGAAAAGTCGCTCAATAAAGAATCTTCGTACGAGGAGGTTTTGGACAGAGTTCAAGCTCTTAAATTAGCTAACTCTTTTTTATTTTAGATGCCGCTTTGCAATTAGCTAGATTAGCGGCGAATAATTCAGGGTTTGCTATCGTGGCGCGCAGAGCGCTTTTGCTTAACATCCCTTTCAAGGGTAAAACACTGTTTGGCCCTGACTTGAAAGAGATTATTTCAGACATCACTGGGGGAAAGGGCCACGCCCTTCCTCTGGATAGGTCTTTTAAGGCTAAAAAGAAGCCAAATTTTCGTCCCTTTCGCAGAAACGGACCAGCCTCAAATTCTACACCCTCTAAGCAAGAGGGTAATACTTCTCAAACCAAGCCAGCCTGGAGTCCGATGCAAGGCTGGAACAAGGGTAAGCAGGCCAAGTCACCTGCCACTGCTACCAAAACAGCATGAAGTGTTGGCCCCCGATCTGGGAAGGATCTGGTGGGGGGCAGACTTTCTCTCTTTGCTCAGGCTGGGGCAAGAGATGTTCAGGATCCTTGGGCGCTAGAAATAGTTTCCCAAGGTTATCTCCTGGAATTCAGGGAACTACCCCCAAGGGGAAGGTTCCACGGGTCTCAATTATCTTCGAACAGGCATTCTTACACTGTGTAGAAGACCTGTTAAGCATGGGAGTGATTCATCCTGTTCCATTAGGAGAACAAGGGATGGGTTTTTACTCCAACCTGTTCATAATTCCCAAAAAAGAGGGAACATTCAGACCTATTTTAGATCTCAAGATTCTAAACAAGTTTCTAAGGGTTTCATCATTCAAAAAATGGAAACCATTCGAACGTTCCTTCCTACCATCCAGGAAGGTCAATTCATGACCACGGTGGACTTAAAGGATGCGTACCTACGTATTCCTATCCACAAGGAACATTTTCGGTTCCTAAGGTTCGCCTTTCTGGACAAGCATTACCTGTGGCACTTCCATTCGGATTAGCCACTGCTCCAAGGATTTTCACAAGGGTACTAGGGTCCCTTCTAGCGGTGCTAAGACCAAGGGGCATTGCAGTAGTACCTTACTTGGACGACATCCTGATTCAAGTGTCGTCTCTGTCAAAAGCAAGGGCTCATACGGACATTGTCCTAGCCTTTCTCAGTTCTCACAGGTGGAAAGTGAACATAGAAAAAAGTTCTCTGTCCCCGTCAACAAGAGTTCCCTTCTTGGGAACAATAATAGTTTCCTTAGAAATGAAGGTTTTTCTGACAGAAGCCAGAAAATCAAAACTTCTAAGCTCTTGTCAGGTACTTCATTCTGTTCTTCTTCCTTCCATAGCGCAGTCCATGGAAGTAATAGGTTTGATGGTTGCGGCAATGGACATAGTTCCTTTTGCACGAATTCATCTAAGACCATTGCACCTGTGCATGCTCAGACAGTGGAATGGGGATTATACAGACTTGTCTCCGACGATACAAGTAGATCAAATAACCAGAGGTTCACTCCGTTGGTGGCTGACCCTGGACAACCTGTCACAGGGAATGAGCTTCCGCAGACCAGAATAGGTCATTGTCACGACCGACGCCAGTCTGGTGGGCTGGGGCGCGGTCTGGGAACCCCTGAAAACTCAGGGTCTATGGTTTCGGGAAGACTCTCCTCTCCCGATAAACATAATGGAACTGAGAGCGATATTCAATGCTCTCAAGGCTTGGCCTCGACTAGCAAAGGCCAAATTCATAAGGTTTCAATCAGACATCATGACGACTGTTACATATATCAACCATCAGGGGGTAACAAGGAGTTCCCTGGCGATGGAGGAGCATCCGGGGGAGTGGGAACTCCATCTGGAAATCTTTGCCCAACTAACTCAATTATGGGGCATTCCAGACATGGTTCTGATGGCCTCTCGTCAGAACTTCATGGTCCCTTGTTACGGGTCCAAATCCAGGGATCCCAAGGCGACTCTATTGGATACAATAGTAGCACCTTGGATCTTCAACCTAGCTTATGTATTCCCACCGTTTCCTCTCATTTCCAGGCTGGTAGCCAGGATCAATCTGGAGAGGGCTTCGGTGACCTTGATAGTTCCTGTGTGGCCACGCAGGACTTGGTATGCAGACCTGGTGAATGTGTCATCGGCTCCACCATGGAAGCTACCTTTGAGACAGGACCTTCTTATTCAGGGTCCATTCGAACATCCGAATCTGGTTTTCCTCCAACTGACTGCTTGGAGTTTGAACGCTTGATTTTATCAAAGCGTGGGTTTTCAGATTCTGTAATAGATACTCTTATTCAGGCTAGAAAGCCTGTAACTAGAAAAATTTACCATAATATATGGAAAAAAATATATCTGTTGGTGTGAATCTAAAGGATTCCCATGGAACAAGATAAAAATTCCTAAGATTCTTTCCTTTCTACAAGAAGGTTTGGAGAAAGGATTTTCTGCGAGTTCTCTGAAGGGACAGATCTCTGCTTTATCTGTTTTACTTCACATAAGGCTGGCAGCTGTGCCAGACGTTTAAGCGTTTGTTCAGGCTCTGGTTAGAATCAAGCCTGTTTACAGACCTTTGACTCTTCCCTGGAGTCTTAATCTAGTTCTTTCAGTTCTTCAAGGGGTTCTGTTTGAACCCTTACATTCCGTAGATATTAAGTTATTATCTTGGAAAGTTTTGTTTTAGGTTGCAATTTCTTCCGCTAGAAGAGTTTCTGAGTTATCTGCTCTGCAGTGTTCTCCGCCCTATCTGGTCCATGCAGATAAGGTGGTTTTACGTACTGAGCCTGGTTTTCTTCCGAAGGTTGTTTCCAACAAAAATATTAACCAGGAGATAGTTGTACCTTCTTTGTGTCCGAATCCAGTTTCATAGAAGGAACGTTTGTTACACAATTTGGACGTTGTCCGTGCTCTAAAATTCTATTTAGATGCTACAAAGGATTTCAGACAAACATCTTCCTTGTTTGTTGTTTATTCTGGTAAAAGGAGAGGTCAAAAAGCAACTTCTACCTCTCTATCTTTTTGGCTTAAAAGCATCATCAGATTGGCTTATGAGACTGCCGGACGGCAGCCTCCTGAAAGAATCACAGCTCATTCCACTAGGGCCGTGGCTTCCACATGGGCCTTTAAGAACGAGGCTTCTGTTGATCAGATATGTAAGGCAGCGACTTGGTCTTCACTGCACACTTTTACCAAATTTTACAAATTTGATACTTTTGCTTCTTCTGAGGCTATTTTTGGGAGAAAGGTTTTGCAAACCGTGGTGCCTTCCATCTAGGTGACCTGATTTGCTCCCTCCCATCATCCGTGTCCTAAAGCTTTGGTATTGGTTCCCACAAGTAAGGATGACGCCGTGGACCGGACACACCTATGTTGGAGAAAACAGAATTTATGTTTACCTGATAAATTACTTTCTCCAACGGTGTGTCCGGTCCACGGCCCGCCCTGGTTTTTTAATCAGGTCTGATGATTTATTTTCTTTAACTACAGTCACCACGGTATCATATGATTTCTCCTATGCAAATATTCCTCCTTTACGTCGGTCGAATGACTGGGGAAGGCGGAGCCTAGGAGGGATCATGTGACCAGCTTTGCTGGGCTCTTTGCCATTTCCTGTTGGGGAAGAGAATATCCCACAAGTAAGGATGACGCCGTGGACCGGACACACCGTTGGAGAAAGTAATTTATCAGGTAAACATAAATTCTGTTTTCCTGCGCCTTCCTGTAAATCTCTCACTACACTGTGTTGTGCGAGCCGGCTTCCGCCCCTCCGGTTGTAGTAACCTATATTTGGGAGGAATTGGCCCTATGAATGGATCGTTTGGAGATGGTGCAGTCTTCAGATCGCTGCCTTAGCCTTCCTGTGTCACCTCGCCGCCAATGCACGTGTCTTCACACTGCTCCTGCCACTTCTAACTGCTCACTTAAAATTATTGTATGCAGCACTGTCTGTGTGCATGGCGCCTAGGTGGGTGTAGCAGGAGCTGGAGCCTGGCTGGTGTGGTGATCATTAATATGTGGACAGGAGTCATCCACACCCGGTCCACATATTACAGGGGCGGCACTGCAGGGACTCCCGGCTGCCTGTATATACCAGGCCAGGACTTTCTAAAGGCTCCTTCTAGTTTACACGACCACACACACACACAGTGACACCACTGCACAAACGTGAGACCCACCCCCATCTTCCAGCCGTTAAAGGGACAGTATACACTCATTTTTATTTAACTGCATGTAATAGACACTACTATAAAGAATAAGATGCATAGATACTAATATAAAAATTCAGTATAAAACTGTTTAAAAACGTGCTTAGAAGCTCTCAGTTTATCTCTGTTTAAAAAGTAGTTGGAAAGCCCACTGAAAGTGGCAAATAAGACCCTCCCCCTTCTTTTGCATATGAAAAGACCCTTTACACAAACAGGAGCAAGCTGGAGTAGGTAGCTGACGGTATTCACATAAAACTTTGGGGCTTGGTTAGGAGTCTGAAAATCAGAGCAATGTTATTTAAAAATAAGCAAAACTATACATTTTTAAAAAACAACAACTTTATGGGCTATATAAATAGATCATCTACAAAACATTTATGCAAAGAAAAAATGAGTGTATAATGTCCCTTTATGCCCAGTTATAAAATATATTACAATAAATGTTAATTTAAAAAAATTCTTGCTGTACGCCTCATCTTGCAGTAACGGAGGGCCCCCTAGATGCCGGGTCCTCAGACAAGGGCCGATTTGCCCGACTTGTCAGTCTGGCCCTGTGTATATACATATATTCTCATATTAACACATAATTACACATGTATATACATATATACACACATTTTTATTTATATATATATATATATATATATATATATATATATATATATATATATATAGTATATTTATACGTGTTCCAGCGAACAAGTTTACTTTCAACTTGTAATACGCACGCAAGTTAGCGTGGTCACGATATTGCTTATCGCGACTCGCTTTAACAATAGCTTGCAAATTGTAATGTAGCCCACTGTTTGTAGCACCGAGCTATCCTGACTGAGCCAAGGATATCCTAATTTAATAGATCAGTGGGTTTATTTTTGATTCAAAGGGCTGCATGATTAACTAGATACCTGAAACTATATGTATATAAAATTTACTTTTTTTGCATGATAATATCTAATTAGTTATAGTAAATGTAAAAAATGTCCATTGAAAATAAGATTGTGTGCATTGAAGTGATTGTAAAGTTGCATGATTTTAAGCCCAGTAATTAAAAATACTCTTAAAAAAAATGGGCACTTTACAATTATGCTTTTTTTTAAAAATACTTACCTTTTTGTTACTTTAAACACACCCACAATCCTCCACCCTCCTTCAGTATTGAGCAGATTAATGAGGAGTCCGGTTTCCTCCAATCGTTGTGTGCCCCGTTTGGCGTCCAGCTCGTGATTGATATGTTAAATACTGAAGAATCGGCGGTAGGTTTACCATAAGAAAAAGTTAAGTATTTTATAAAAGAACAGTAATTGTAAAGTTTAATGACTTAAAGGGACAGTCAACACCAGAGTTTTTGTTGTTTAAAAAGATAAATAATCCTTTTATTACCCATTCCCCAGTTTTGCACAACCAACAGGTATAATAAAACACGTTTTGCCTCTGTAATTACCTTGTATCTATGCCTCTAAAAACTGCCCCCTTATTTCAGTTCTATTGACAGACTTGCATTTTAGCCAATCAGTGCTCACTCCTAGGTAACTTCAGGTGCGTGAGCTCAGTGTTATCTATTTGACACACATGAACTAACACCATCTAGTGGTAAGAAACTGTCAACATGCATTCAGATTAGAGGCAGCCTTCAAGGTCTAAGAAATTTGCATATGAGCCTACCTAGGTTTAGCTTTCAACTAAGAATACCAAGAGAACAAAGCAAAATTGGTGATAAAATTAAATTGGAAAGTTGTTTAAAATTACATGCCGTATTTGAATTATTAAAGTTTATTTTGGACTTGACTGTCCCTTTAAAGTTCCCATGTTTTTAAGAGTATTTTTAAATACTGGGATTTAAATCATTTAACTTTGCAATCATTTTCAGATTAATGTAACATAAAAATAACATAGCAATTATAAATGAAATTATACGACCAGTTGTCAATAATGCTTTCTTAAAAATAAATGCACTGGTTTTTATTTTGAAAGCTGCAATAAAGTTTTATTGACATTTATTTTCTAACCTGCTAAAGTAATCTCTGTTTTTAAGTAGGATTTTGAGAGCATACAAGTTACAACACAAAGGGGTTAGAACAACAAACTACAAAGGCGTGCTTGATTTCTCCTGTTAAGTGTGGTCAGTCCACGGGTCATCATTACTTCTGGGATATTAACTCCTCCCCAACAGGAAGTGCAAGAGGATCACCCAGCAGAGCTGCTATATAGCTCCTCCCCTCTACGTCACACCCAGTCATTCTCTTGCACCCAACTAATAGATAGGATGTGTGAGAGGACTGTGGTGATTATACTTAGTTTTATACCTTCAATCAAAAGTTTGTTATTTTAAAACAGCACCGGAGTGTGTTGTTCCTTCTCAGGTAGAATTTGAAGAAGAATCTACCTGAGTTTTTGTATGATTTTAGCCGGCGTAGTTAAGATCATCTTGCTGTTCTCGGCCATCTGAGGAGTGAGGTAAACTTCAGATCAGGGGACAGCGGGCAGGTTAACCTGCAAAGAGGTATGTAGCAGCATATTATTTTCTGAGAATGGAATTGACTGAGAAAATACTGCCATACCGATATAATGTAAACTCAGCCTTAAATGCAGTAGTAGCAACTGGTATCAGGCTGTCATGTATGTATATTTACACTTCAGTATTCTGGGGAATGGCACTTCACTGGGATAATACTGTATGCATAAGACTTTAGTCTAACTTGCAGTGGGAACGACTAGCAACAGGCTTTCTAATGACATTTCATTTATTTGATGTTAAACGTTTTTGCTGGCATGTTAAAATCGTTTAATTATCTGAGGTACTGGGTGAAAATTTTTTTTTGGGCACTGTTTTTTTCCACTTGGCGGTCGTTTTATTTAATTTAAGACAGTTTACTGATCTCCCTCACTGTTGTGTGTGAGGGGGAGGGGCCTATTTTGGCGCAATTCAGTCACAAGTCTGTTTTCTTCCCTGCATGATCCGGTTCGTCTCTACAGAGCTCAGGGGTCTTCAAAAGTTAGTTTGAGGGAGGTAATCACTCACAGCAGACCTGTGAGATTGTGCTTTGACTGTGATAAAAAAACGTTTATATTCTGTACATTTTTTCTGCTATTCAGGGTTAGTTATCCATTGCTAATGGGGGCAATCCTTTGCTAAAATTGTGTTTTACCGGAAAGAATTTGATGTTAATAGTTTCTCCGGTTTATTATTACTCAACTTTCATAACTTTTTTTCTGTGCTTCTTAAAGGCACAGTACGTTTTTCATATTATTTGTAAATTGCTTTGAAAAGTATTCCAAGTTGCTAGTTTAATTGCTAGTGTGTTAAACATGTCTGACTCAGAGGAATATCTCTGTGCTATATGTGCTAAAGCCAAAGTGGAGCCCAATAGAAATTTATGTACTAATTGCATTGATGCTACTTTAAATAAAAGTCAATCTGTACAAATTGAACATCATTCACCAAACAACGAGGGGAGAGTTATGCCGACTAACTCGCCTCACGTGTCAGTACCTGCATCTCCCACTCGGGAGGTGCGTGATATTGTAGCGCCGAGTACATCAGGGCGGCCATTACAAATCACATTACAGGATATGGCTAATGTTATGACTGAAGTTTTGTCTAAATTACCAGAACTTAGAGGTAAGCGTGATCACTCTGGGGTGAGAACAGAGTGCGCTGTTAATAATAGGGCCATGTCTGATACTGCGTCACAGTATGCAGAACATGAGGACGGAGAGCTTCAATCTGCAGGTGACGGTTCTGATCCCAATAGAATGGATTCAGACATTTCTAATTTTAAGTTTAAACTCGAAAACCTCCGTATACTGTTTGGGGAGGTATTAGCAGCTGTGAATGATTGTAACACCGTTGCAATCCCAGAGAAATTATGTAGGCTGGATAGATACTATGCGGTGCCGGCAAGTACTGACGTATTTCCTATACCTAAGAGGCTTACAGAGATAATTTCTAAGGAGTGGGATAGGCCCGGTATACCCTTTTCCCCCCCTCCTGTGTTTAGAAAAATGTTTCCAATAGACGCCACCACACGGGACTTATGGCAGACGGTCCCTAAGGTGGAGGGAGCGGTTTCTACTCTGGCTAAGCGTACCACTATCCCGGTGGAGGATAGCTGTGCCTTTTCAGATCCAATGGATAAAAAATTAGAGGGTTACCTTAAGAAAATGTTTGTTCAACAAGGTTTTATATTGCAACCCCTTGCATGTATTGCGTCTGTCTCGGCCGTGGCCGCTTTTTGGTCCGAGTCCCTGGAAGAGACTCTTGACTCCATAACTATAGATGAGATTTCAAGCAAGCTTAAAACACTTAAGCTAGCTAATTAATTTGTTTCAGATGCCGTAGTACATTTAACAAAACTTACGGCTAAGAATTCCGGATTCGCCATTCAGGCACGCAGAGCACTGTGGCTAAAATCCTGGTCAGCTGACGTTACTTCTAAATCTAAATTACTTAACATACCTTTCAAAGGGCAGACCTTATTCGGGCCCGGTTTGAAAGAAATTATCGCTGACATTACAGGAGGTAAAGGCCATGCCCTGCCTCAAGACAGAGCCAAACCTAAGGCTAGACAGTCTAATTTTCGTTCCTTTCGTAATTTCAAGGCAGGAGCAGCATCAACTTCCTCTGCTCCAAAACAGGAAGGAGCTGTTGCTCGCTACAGACAAGGCTGGAGACCTAACCAGTCCTGGAACAAGGGCAAGCAGGCCAGAAAACCTGCTGCTGCCCCTAAGACAGCATGAATCGAGGGCCCCCGATCTGGGAACGGATCTAGTGGGGGGCAGACTTTCTCTCTTCGCCCAGGCTTGGGCAAGAGATGTCCAGGATCCCTGGGCGTTAGAGATCATATCTCAGGGATATCTTCTGGACTTCAAATCCTCTCCCCCAAAAGGGAGATTTCATCTGTCAAGGTTGTCAACAACCCAAATAAAGAAAGAGGCGTTTCTACGCTGTGTACAAGATCTTTTACAAATGGGAGTGATCCATCCGGTTCCGCGGTCGGAACATGGACAGGGGTTTTACTCAAATCTGTTTGTGGTTCCCAAAAAAGAGGGAACCTTCAGACCAATCTTGGATTTAAAGATCCTAAACAAATTCCTAAGAGTTCCATCGTTCAAAATGGAAACTATTCGGACAATCCTACCCATGATCCAAAAGGGTCAGTACATGACCACAGTGGATTTAAAGGATGCTTACCTTCACATACCGATTCACAAAGATCATTACCGGTATCTAAGGTTTGCCTTCCTAGACAGGCATTACCAGTTTGTAGCTCTTCCATTCGGATTGGCTACGGCTCCAAGAATCTTCACAAAGGTTCTGGGTGCTCTTCTGGCGGTACTAAGACCGCGAGGAATTTCGGTAGCTCCGTACCTAGACGACATTCTGATACAAGCTTCAAGCTTTCAAACTGCCAAGTCTCATACAGAGTTAGTACTGGCATTTCTAAGGTCGCATGGATGGAAGGTGAACGAAAAGAAGAGTTCTCTCTTTCCACTCACAAGAGTTCCCTTCTTAGGGACTCTTATAGATTCTGTAGAAATGAAGATCTACCTGACAGAAGACAGGTTAACAAAGCTTCAAGATGCATGCCGTGTCCTTCATTCCATTCAACACCCGTCAGTGGCTCAATGCATGGAGCTGATCGGTTTAATGGTAGCGGCAATGGACATAGTACCCTTTGCACGCCTACATCTCAGACCGCTGCAATTGTGCATGCTAAGTCAGTGGAATGGGGATTACTCAGATTTGTCCCCTACTCTGAATCTGGATCAAGAGACCAGAAATTCTCTTCTATGGTGGCTTTCTCGGCCACATCTGTCCAGGGGGATGCCATTCAGCAGGCCAGATTGGACAATTGTAACAACAGACGCCAGCCTACTAGGTTGGGGCGCTGTCTGGAATTCTCTGAAGGCTCAGGGATCATGGACTCAGGAGGAGAGTCTCCTGCCAGTAAACATTCTGGAATTGAGAGCAGTTCTCAATGCCCTTCTGGCTTGGCCCCAGTTAACAACTCGGGGGTTCATCAGGTTTCAGTCGGACAACATCACGACTGTAGCTTACATCAACCATCAAGGAGGGACAAGAAGCTCCCTAGCGATGATGGAAGTATCAAAGATAATTCGCTGGGCAGAGTCTCACTCTTGCCACCTGTCAGCAATCCACATCCCGGGAGTGGAGAACTGGGAGGCGGATTTCCTAAGTCGTCAGACTTTTCATCCGGGGGAGTGGGAACTTCATCCGGAGGTCTTTGCCCAAATACTTCGACGTTGGGGCAAACCAGAGATAGATCTCATGGCGTCTTGACAGAACGCCAAGCTTCCTTGTTACGGGTCCAGATCCAGGGATCCGGGAGCGGTCCTGATAGATGCCTTGACAGCACCTTGGACCTTCGGGATGGCTTATGTGTTTCCACCCTTCCCGATGCTTCCTCGATTGATTGCCAGAATCAAACAGGAGAGAGCATCGGTGATTCTAATAGCGCCTGCGTGGCCACGCAGGACTTGGTATGCAGATCTAGTGGACATGTCATCCTGTCCACCTTGGTCTCTGCCTCTGAGACAGGACCTTCTGATCCAGGGTCCCTTCAAACATCAAAATCTAATTTCTCTGAAGCTGACTGCTTGGAAATTGAACGCTTGATTTTATCAAAACGTGGTTTTTCTGAGTCAGTAATTGATACCTTAATACAGGCTAGGAAGCCTGTTACCAGAAAGATTTACCATAAAATATAGCGTAAATACTTATATTGGTGCGAATCCAAAAGTTACTCATGGAGTAAGGTTAGGATTCCTAGGATATTGTCTTTTCTACAAGAAGGTTTAGAAAAGGGTTTATCCGCTAGTTCCTTAAAGGGACAGATTTCAGCTCTGTCCATTCTTTTACACAAACGTCTGTCAGAGGTTCCAGACGTTCAGTCTTTTTGTCAGGCTTTGGCCAGGATTAAGCCTGTGTTTAAAACTGTTGCTCCACCATGGAGTTTGAACTTAGTTCTTAATGTTTTACAGGGTGTTCCGTTTGAACCCCTTCATTCCATTGATATCAAATTGTTATCTTGGAAAGTTCTGTTTTTAATGGCTATTTCCTCGGCTCGAAGAGTCTCTGAGTTATCTGCCTTACATTGTGATTCTCCTTATCTGATTTTTCATTCAGACAAGGTAGTTCTGCGTACTAAACCTGGGTTCTTACCTAAGGTGGTCACTAACAGGAATATTAATCAAGAGATTGTTGTTCCATCTTTGTGTCCTAATCCTTCTTCGAAGAAGGAACGTCTTCTACATAATCTAGATGTAGTCCGTCCCTTGAAATTTTATCTACAGGCAACTAAGGATTTTCGACAAACGCCTTCCCTGTTTGTCGTTTATTCTGGTCAGAGGAGAGGTCAAAAAGCTTCTGCTACCTCTCTCTCTTTTTGGCTTCGTAGCATAATACGTTTAGCTTATGAGACTGCTGGACAGCAGCCTCCTGAAAAAATTACAGCTCATTCTACTAGAGCTGTGGCTTCCACTTGGGCCTTTAAGAATGAGGCTTCTGTTGAACAGATTTGCAAGGCTGCAACTTGGTCTTCTCTTCATACTTTTTCCAAATTTTACAAATTTGACACTTTTGCTTCTTCGGAGGCTGTTTTTGGGAGAAAGGTTCTTCAGGCAGTGGTTCCTTCCGTATAAAGAGCCTGCCTGTCCCTCCCGTCATCCGTGTACTTTAGCTTTGGTATTGGTATCCCAGAAGTAATGATGACCCGTGGACTGACCACACTTAACAGGAGAAAACATAATTTATGCTTACCTGATAAATTCCTTTCTCCTGTAGTGTGGTCAGTCCACGGCCCGCCCTGTTTTTATGGCAGGTCTAAATTTTTAAATTATACTCCAGTCACCACTGCACCCTTTGGCTTCTCCTTTCTCGTTGGTTCTCGGTCGAATGACTGGGTGTGACGTAGAGGGGAGGAGCTATATAGCAGCTCTGCTGGGTGATCCTCTTGCACTTCCTGTTGGGGAGGAGTTAATATCCCAGAAGTAATGATGACCCGTGGACTGACCACACTACAGGAGAAAGGAATTTATCAGGTAAGCATAAATTATGTTTTTTGTTTTTAAAACTTCATATATACATTTGCGTGTTACTAAGCTTGCATGCTTCGAACAGTTGTTCATACAGTTGATCAGAGTGGTTGAATGCTGAGATAAGGCATGCACTTCAGTTAGGGAGGGAGAAGGATAATCCAGTGCTTAAAAAATAAATTAATAAAATAACTTTAGGGGTAGTGGAATGAGGTGTATTTCCTACTTAGTATTCCGTTTGGACATAGTGCTTCAAGTAACATCGCTACCTCAATTTCTTTCTTATGATAGTGAGAGTCCACAAGACTTTACTCTTGGGAAGTACATCACTTGGCCACCAAGAGGTGCCATATACACTTTATATCAGAGCTCCCCCTACTTCCCTTTCCCTCCCAGTAGTTCTTTGCCTGGTCAAGGAGAGGGCAAGGATAGAGGTGTTCTGCGACCAAGAATCTGGGAGCGCTTCTTTTTAGTGATTTGGGCTCAAGGGGTAGCGGTGGCTCCTTACTGGGACTATATCCAGACAACATCTTTTCCTTTAGCAACTGCTCACACCAAGAAGTTACTCTGGTTTCTTTGCGGTAATGGTTGGAAGGGCAATGCAGCCAAAAGTTCTCTCACACCTTAAACGATTGTGTTTTTTAGGAGTAATCATAGACTCAGTGGCTATGAAGCTTTTCCTAACAGACCGGCGCAAGCTTAAGCTTCAATAATTTTGTCGGAAGCTTCAGTCACTTCCATTTCCTTCTGTGGCTCAGTGCATGGAGGTAGTGGAACTCATGGTGGTGGCATCAGATGCCATACCATTTGCAAGGTTAGGTTTCATTTGTGACCTCTCCAACTGTGCATGCTTAGGCAGTGGAATGGAGGCCACTCAAATCTGTCTCAATTGGTGCCCTTAGACCCTTCCACCAGACAGTCCCTATCTTGGTGGACATCCCCCAGCTCGGTATATCTGGGCATAAAGTCCAACATGGGAGATAATCACCATGTATGTCAGCCTGTCTGGATAGGGACCCAGAGCATTTGGTCATCTCGGGAATCATCATTATCCATCAATGTCCTGGAATTCAGAGCAATTTCCAATGCTTTACCGGTGTGACCTCTGCTTCAATCAGTTCCATTTATCCATTTTCAATTCAACAACATAAGAAGTGGCGTACATTAATCCTCAATAGACAACGTGCAGTTCCCTACCAATGCAGGAAGTATTTTGCTTTCTTACATGGGCACCATCTCAGCCATTCACATCTCAGGAGTGGAAAACTGGGAAGCACATTATTTGAGCTACAAGACTCTCCACTCAGGGGAATGGTCGCTCAACCAGGAGGTTTTCAATCAGCTGATTGACCTCATGGTATCTCGCATGAAACTTCCAAGGTACGGCTCGAGATCAAGGGATCCCCAGGCGGAACAGATAGATGCTTTAGCTGTTCCTTGGCAGTATCAGCTAGTTCATCTATTTCCCCCGATTTGTTCATATTTCCCAAGTAGTAGCGCGTCTCAACAGGAGAATGTTTCAGCAATTCTGATAGCTCCGGCGTGGCCCCGAACAACCTGGTATGCCGACCTAGTGTGGATGTCAAGTACTAATATCAAGTACTAATATCACTGTTCTTAATGAACAACTTTACACGCAATATTGCTGGGAACAGATAACAATATATACCGGGGATAATGATCTGTAATTCTTACCAGTCATAACTATTGATTTTTATTTTATAATTCCAATAGAGCATAACATTTTAAACAAGTTTTCAATTTACTTCTTTTTACTATTTTTGCTTTATTCTCTTGGTATACTTTGTTAAAAAAGGATACCTAGCTAGGCTTAGAAGCTGGAAAGCTAGCAGCGGATTGGTGCTTGCACATATATGCCCCTTGTCATTGGTTTACCGATGTGTTCATCTAACTCCCAGCAGTGCAATGCTGCAACTTATATAAAGAATTACAAGATAATTAAACACATTTGATAATAGAAGTAAATTGGAAAGTTGTTTAATATGTTATGCTCAATGTGAATCATGAAATAAAAATGTTGGGTTTCATGTCCCTTTAAATAGGCAGAACGGTCCATCTATGCATCACCTTCTTTATTTTATACTTTGAAAGTTGTTTATTCTACCTCTCACACACCCTAACATATTAAGCAATATAAATATACTATTCACAGATATCACTTCACAATAAAATAAATTAGTAATTATTAACCATAAACTCCCAAGGTAATAAGCATTTCAACTCTCATTTCTTCTCGCTGTTCATCTGTCTCTAATTTTCAACTGCTCTTTAATGTTCAGTTGCTGATCAACTTTGTAGATGGACATAAAAAAATAATACCAGTACAAGCATTGCACATATATAATACAAAATGAAATAAGTAAACCAGTCATGAGAAAAAAGGGACATCCCTTAAAAAAAGTTCTGGGGACAAAGGAGAGAGCGCGTAAAAAAAAAAAAAAAAAAGGGCAATCCCATTAAAAATGGAACGCCTGGTCACCCTAATATTTTACAGGCTTGAAGTCAGAAGCAGAATAATCAAAATCATGGCACCCAGGATTTGTGAAGCCTTGTTTTGTTACCATGGACAAAGTGTTACAGAACTAATATTAATGCTACTATAATGGTGTTGCACAAAGAAGTAGATTTTTTTTTTTTTAGCAGTCAGTGGAGAATTTTTACACTTTACTCAAAATGTTAATTCAAACATGTCTATTCCAATTCTGTTTTAATCTGATTATGGACTGGGTGTTTTATGCCACAGGCTGTGCTCCTCAAAGCTAGTTCTTTTAATGAAGCAAATACCATAGTATTACCTGAACAATTGTTCTTTCACAGAGTATTTGCAATCGCTGCTTCTCTGTTTACCTTCCTTTGAACAATATGAGCGTCTCATTATTAGAATTTCATTATGTATTACAGCATGATACAATTTATTATTTTTGTGTACTAAACAGTTGGCAAGAGTTCAGTAAAATGTCACATTCCATTATTTAACCCCCTACAGTGCAGTCTAGACAGAAGTACTATGTATATATTTGTGCCTTATTCCTGAGTGTAGATCAACATAGGAACACTACTTGGGCATCCACAAGAGGGGGCACCTGCCCCCTCCCCCTGGATTAAAAAAAAGAGAGAGAACACCACCTTCATTGCTGAAATGTGAACTAAAGATCAGTGTGACCATTTGCAGCATAAACTAACAGCAATGATCATGACTTATCAGATCACAGTCAGGCAGAGCAACCTTTTATCCCTCCTTCAGGGCAGTACATTCTAGGGCGCTCAAATACCCTTCCAGGCTGCGCTATTCCTGCATCTGATGAGAGGTGATGTTCCACTGTGCATCTGCAGTCAGTATTCAGCTGTCTTCTCCGTGTGAGTAACGGTGTCACAATTACACACACGGGCACCCTGCTCTTCGTAATGGATCCCTGTTCCTGGTACAGAATGTAAGCTTTACTTGTTCTTTTCAGAAACTGGGTCCCACTGACCCTGGCTACTTGTCTGTGTAAATCTATGCTTTTTTACATACATGTCTCCTAAAGAAAAACAAGTTAAGCTCCACTTTTCTTTCTTTTTAACTAATATATTCAGTATTTGTTGGTTCCTGCATAGTTTATATTTTGTGTGTGTTGGCTCAGATGTTTGCATATAATAACATTTTAACCTGTTCATGCCAGTAGCAAGTCGTTCTGATGTAAATACTTGCTAGAAAAATGAAACAACGCGCACATCAATTCGATTATGTGATTTTAAGGCTGGGATCTAATCTTGGGGGACTGCCTAAAATGCTAGGCATGCACCCCAGTCTGATTTTCAATTCCCTAAAAGGAGGCGACTGTGGACGCTATATAATGTAGGACGTTCCATGCTCTCCAAACGGTGTTAAAGCCCAGCGCTGTTAATATGGCATAGAACGTCCTAACGGCCTAAGGTGGTTAAAAAAATCGGCATAGTACAACATTCTACCTAATGAAGACTTTTTTTGTTACAGTTTGTTCACTGTATCGTTTATATCTGTGCAAGTTATATTTGTTATTATTTAAACATCATTGTGTGTAATTTATGTGTGTGTATGTATATGTAAGTGTGTGTGTAATTGTATGTGTAGGTATATGTGCAAGTGTGTGTATGTGTTTGTATATTTAAGTATGAGTGTGTGTATGTAATTATGTGTAAGTGTATGTGTACGTATATGTATATGTAAAAGTGTGTGTGTGTAATTATGTGTGTATGAGTGTGTAGGTATGTATGAGTATGTGTAAGTAGGTATGTGTGTGTAATTATGTGTGTATGAGTGTGTAGGTATGTATGAGTATGTGTAAGTAGGTATGTGTGTGTAATTATGTGTGTATGTGTATGAGTGTGTAGGTATGTATGAGTATGTGTAAGTAGGTATGTGTGTGTAATTGTCTGTGTGAAATTATATGTGTTGGAATATGTAGAATGGCAGCTCCCATTGTTTTATAGGCACTAAAACTTTACACTTATTTCTCCTGTTAAGTGTAGTCAGTCCACGGGTTATCCATTACTTATGGGATATTAACTCCTCCCCAACAGGAAGTGCAAGAGGATCACCCAAGCAGAGCTGCTATATAGCTCCTCCCCTCTACGTCACGTCCAGTCATTCTCTTGCACCCAACTAATAGATAGGATGTGTGAGAGGACTGTGGTGATTAAACTTAGTTTTTATATCTTCAATCAAAAGTTTGTTATTTTAAACGGCACCGGAGTGTGTTGTTTTTCTTCTCAGGCAGAATTTGAAGAAGAATCTACCTGAGTTTTTTGTATGATCTTAGCGGACGTAACTAAGATCCATTTGCTGTTCTCGGCCATTCTGAGGAGCGAGGTAACTTCAGATCAGGGGACAGCGGGCAGGTTCACCTGCAAAGAGGTATGTTGCAGTATATTATTTTCTAAGGAATGGAATTGACTGAGAAAATACTGCTAATACCGATATAATGTAAGTACAGCCTTAAATGCAGTAGTAGCAACTGGTATCAGGCTGATATGTATGTATGTTTACACTTAAGTATTTCTGGGGAATGGCACTTCACTGGGAAAATACTGTATGCATATAACTTTTAGCCTAACTTGCAGTGTGAACGACTAGCAGCAGGGTTTTAATGACATTTCATGAATTAGATTTTAAACGTTTGCTGGCATGTTAAATCGTTTAATTATCTGAGGTACTTGGTGAAAAATTGTTTTGGGCGTTATTTTCCACATGGCTGTCGTTTGTTTTAAATTAAAACAGTTTGCTGAGCTTCCCTCACTGTTGTATTGTGAGTGGGAGGGGCCAATTTTGGCGCTTTTACTACGCATCAGAAATTCAGTCACAGTCTGCCTTTTTCTCCCTGCATGATCCAGGACGTCTCCACAGAGCTCAGGGGTCTTCAAAACTAGTTTTGAGGGAGGTAATCACTCACAGCAGACCTGTGAGACTGTGCTTTGACTGTGATAAAAACGCTTATATTTTCAATTGTTATACGTTTTTTCTGATATTAAGGGTTAATCATCCATTGCTAATGTGTGCAATCCTTTGCTAAATTTATGCTTTTACTGTGAAAATTTGGTTTCTATACCTAATCCGGTTCATTGTTATTCAACCGTGACAGTTTTTCTGTGCTTCTTAAAGGCACAGTAACGTTTTGCATATTGCTTGTAAATTTAGTTGAAAAGTATTTCCAAGCTTGCTAGTCTAATTGCTAGTTTGTTAAACATGTCTGACACAGAGGAATCTCTTTGTGCAATATGTTCAAAAGCCAAGGTGGAGCCCAATAGAAATTTATGTACTAATTGCATTGATGCTACTTTAAATAAAAGTCAATCTGTACATGTTAAGCAACATTCACCAGACAACGAGAGGGAAGTTATGCCGACTAACTTGCCTCACGTGTCAGTACCTGCATTTCCCGCTCAGGAGGTGCGTGATATTGTAACGCCAAGAACATCAGGGCGGCCATTACAAATCACTCTACAAGACATGGCTAATGTTATGACTGAAGTTTTGTCTAAATTGCCAGAACTTAGGGGTAAACGAGATCACTCTGGGGTGAGAACAGAGTGCGCTGATAATGCTAGGGCCATGTCTGATACTGCGTCACAATTTGCAGAACATGAGGACGGAGAGCTTCATTCTGCGGGTGACGGATCTGATCCAAATAAACTGGATTCAGACATTTCAAATTTTAAGTTTAAGCTGGAAAACCTCCGTGTATTGCTAGGGGAGGTGTTAGCGGCTCTGAATGATTGTAACACAGTTGCAATCCCAGAGAAAATGTGTAGGTTGGATAAATATTTTGCGGTACCGACGAGTACTGACGTTTTTCCTATACCTAAGAGACTTACTGAAATTGTTACTAAGGAGTGGGATAGACCCGGTGTGCCTTTCTCACCCCCTCCTATATTCAGAAAAATGTTTCCAATAGACGCCACCACACGGGACTTATGGCAAACGGTCCCTAAGGTGGAGGGAGCAGTTTCTACTTTAGCTAAGCGTACCACTATCCCGGTGGAGGATAGCTGTGCCTTTTCAGATCCAATGGATAAAAAGTTAGAGGGTTACCTTAAGAAAATGTTTGTTCAACAAGGTTTTATATTGCAACCCCTTGCATGCATTGCGCCTGTCACGGCTGCGGCAGCATTTTGGTTTGAGTCTCTGGAAGAGACCCTTGACTCAGCGCCATTAGATGAGATTACACACAAGCTTAAAACCCTTAAGCTAGCTAATTCATTTATTTCTGATGCCGTAGTACATTTAACTAAACTTACGGCTAAGAATTCCGGATTCGCCATTCAGGCACGCAGAGCGCTGTGGCTAAAATCCTGGTCAGCTGATGTAACTTCTAAATCTAAATTACTTAACATACCTTTTAAGGGGCAGACTTTATTCGGGCCCGGTTTGAAAGAAATTATCGCTGATATTACGGGAGGTAAAGGCCATGCCCTGCCTCAAGACAGAGCCAAACCTAGGGCTAGACAGTCTAATTTTCGTGCCTTTCGTAACTTCAAGGCAGGAGCAGCATCAACTTCCTCTGCTCCAAAACAGGAAGGAGCTGTTGCTCGCTACAGACAAGGCTGGAAACCTAACCAGACCTGGAACAAGGGCAAGCAGGCCAGAAAACCTGCTGCTGCCCCTAAGACAGCATGAAGTGAGGGCCCCCGATCCGGAAACGGATCTAGTGGGGGGCAGACTCTCTCTCTTCGCCCAGGCTTGGGCAAGAGATGTCCAGGATCCCTGGGCGTTGGAGATCATATCTCAGGGATATCTTCTGGACTTCAAAGCTTCTCCTCCACAAGGGAGATTTCACCTTTCAAGGTTGTCAACAAACCAGATAAAGAAAGAGGCGTTTCTACGCTGTGTACAAGACCTTTTACTAATGGGAGTGATCCACCCAGTTCCGCGGTCGGAACACGGACAAGGGTTTTACTCAAATCTGTTTGTGGTTCCCAAAAAAGAGGGAACCTTCAGACCAATATTGTATTTAAAGATCCTAAACAAATTCCTAAGAGTTCCATCGTTCAAAATGGAAACTATTCGGACAATCTTACCCATGATCCAAAGAGGTCAGTACATGACCACAGTGGATTTAAAGGATGCTTACCTTCACATACCGATTCACAAAGAACATTACCGGTATCTAAGGTTTGCCTTCCTAGACAGGCATTACCAGTTTGTAGCTCTTCCCTTCGGGTTGGCTACGGCTCCAAGAATCTTTACAAAGGTTCTGGGCTCTCTTCTGGCGGTACTAAGACCGCAAGGAATTTCGGTAGCTCCGTACCTAGACGACATTCTGATACAAGCGTCAAGCTTCCAAACTGCCAAGTCTCATACAGAGTTAGTGCTGGCATTTCTAAGGTCGCATGGGTGGAAAGTGAACGAGGAGAAGAGTTCTCTCTTACCACTCACAAGAGTTCCCTTCTTGGGGACTCTTATAGATTCTGTAGAAATGAAAATTTACCTGACAGAGGACAGGTTAACAAAGCTTCTAAATGCTTGCAGTGTCCTTCATTCCATTCAACACCCGTCAGTGGCTCAATGCATGGAGGTAATCGGCTTAATGGTAGCGGCAATGGACATAGTTCCTTTTGCACGCCTGCATCTCAGACCGCTGCAATTGTGCATGCTAAGTCAGTGGAATGGGGATTACTCAGATTTGTCCCCTACGCTGAATCTGGATCAAGAGACCAGAGATTCTCTTCTATGGTGGCTTTCTCGGCCACATCTGTCCAGGGGGATGCCCTTCAGCAGGCCAGACTGGACAATTGTAACAACAGACGCCAGCCTACTAGGTTGGGGCGCTGTCTGGAATTCCCTGAAGGCTCAGGGATCATGGACTCAAGAGGAGAGTCTCCTTCCAATAAACATTCTGGAATTGAGAGCAGTTCTCAATGCCCTTCTGGCTTGGCCTCAGTTAGCAACTCTGAGGTTCATCAGGTTTCAGTCGGACAACATCACGACTGTGGCTTACATCAACCATCAGGGAGGGACAAGGAGTTCCCTAGCGATGATGGAAGTATCAAAGATAATTCGCTGGGCAGAGTCTCACTCTTGCCACCTGTCAGCGATCCACATCCCAGGAGTGGAGAACTGGGAGGCGGATTTCCTAAGTTGCCAGACTTTTCATCCGGGGGAGTGGGAACTTCATCCGGAGGTCTTTGCCCACATACTTCGACGTTGGGGCAAACCAGATATGGATCTCATGGCGTCTCGCCAGAACGCCAAGCTTCCTTGTTACGGGTCCAGGGACCCGGGAGCGGTCCTGATAGATGCTTTGACAGCACCTTGGACCTTCAGGATGGCTTATGTGTTTCCACCCTTTCCGATGCTTCCTCGTTTGATTGCCAGGATCAAACAGGAGAAAGCATTGGTGATTCTAATAGCGCCTGCGTGGCCACGCAGGACCTGGTATGCAGATCTAGTGGACATGTCATCCTGTCCACCTTGGTCTCTGCCTCTGAGACAGGACCTTCTAATTCAGGGTCCTTTCAAACATCAAAATCTAATTTCTCTGAAGCTGACTGCATGGAAATTGAACGCTTGATTTTATCAAAGCGTGGATTTTCGGAGTTAGTAATTGATACCTTAATACAGGCTAGGAAACCTGTTACCAGGAAGATTTACCATAAGATATGGCGTACATACTTACACTGGTGCGAATCCAAGAGTTACTCATGGAGTAAGGTTAGGATTCCTAGGATATTGTCTTTTCTACAAGAAGGTTTAGAAAAGGCTTTATCTGCAAGTTCCTTAAAGGGACAGATCTCAGCTCTGTCCATCCTTTTACACAAACGTCTGTCAGAAGTTCCAGACGTTCAGGCCTTTTGTCAGGCTTTGGCTAGGATTAAGCCTGTGTTTAAGACTGTAGCTCCACCGTGGAGCTTAAACTTAGTTCTTAACGTTTTACAGGGGGTTCCGTTTGAACCCCTTCATTCCATTGATATCAAGCTGTTATCTTGCAAAGTTCTGTTTTTAATGGCTATTTCCTCGGCTCGTAGAGTCTCTGAGTTATCAGCCTTACATTGTGATTCTCTTTATCTGATTTTTCATTCAGATAAGGTAGTTCTGCGTACTAAACCTGGGTTCTTACCTAAGGTAGTCACTAACAAGAATATCAATCAAGAGATTGTTGTTCCATCATTGTGCCCTAACCCTTCTTCAAAGAAGGAACGACTTCTGCACAATCTAGACGTAGTCCGTGCCCTTAAATTTTATTTACAGGCAACTAAAGATTTTCGCCAAACTTCTTCCCTGTTTGTCGTTTATTCTGGACAGAGGAGAGGTCAAAAAGCATCTGATACCTCTGTATCCTTTTGGCTTCGTAGCATAATACGTTTAGCCTATGAGACTGCTGGACAGCAACCTCCTGAAAGGATTACAGCTCATTCTACTAGAGCTGTGGCTTCCACTTGGGCCTTTAAGAATGAGGCCTCTGTTGAACAGATTTGCAAGGCTGCAACTTGGTCTTCTCTTCATACTTTTTACAAATTTTACAAATTTTACACTTTTGCTTCTTCGGAGGCTGTTTTTGGGAGAAAGGTTCTTCAGGCAGTGGTTCCTTCCGTATAAAGATCCTGCCTGTCCCTCCCGTCATCCGTGTACTTTAGCTTTGGTATTGGTATCCCATAAGTAATGGATGACCCGTGGACTGACTACACTTAACAGGAGAAAACATAATTTATGCTTACCTGATAAATTCCTTTCTCCTGTAGTGTAGTCAGTCCACGGCCCGCCCTGTTTTTTATGGCAGGTCTAAATTTTAAATTATACTCCAGTCACCACTGCACCCCCTATAGTTTCTCCTTTCTCGTTTGGTTTTCGGTCGAATGACTGGGCGTGACGTAGAGGGGAGGAGCTATATAGCAGCTCTGCTTGGGTGATCCTCTTGCACTTCCTGTTGGGGAGGAGTTAATATCCCATAAGTAATGGATGACCCGTGGACTGACTACACTACAGGAGAAAGGAATTTATCAGGTAAGCATAAATTATGTTTTTGTCAATATTTAAACAGAAACATGAAATTTTAACAAATACATGTACATGTTATTCTCAGATTAATCTTTCCTTTAAATTATCGCTGTGGAATCTGTTGGCGCTCTACAAATAACCGATAATAATAATGTATCGTTCTATCTAGCATTTATTTAGTGTTTAATGTCCCTTTAAGAAATATAACATTCCACAAAAGGTTTTCTGTCATTGAAGCACTTGCCCAGGATCTGGCTTTTGAACTTTTTTTAAATAGTGTCCAACTTGTTCCAGATTTGCAGCAGGTTTTTAAATATATTGAAACGTAAAGAATATTGATAAAGAATAATATTCCATATCTCCTTAACACACAGATACCATACATGTTTCTTTAACTAGATGCTTACAACCCATAAACAAGCCATAAGCCTTGTCAAACAGAGTATTTTGTCAACAGAACAAAATACTTGCCGTTCTTTTGAAGTCAGTGCTAAATTACTCTATAAACCGTATTTGGCCCTTATGGAAAAATATATTTTTTTCTACAAGTTCACACCTTAATATCAAAATTCACAAAAATAGAAGTGCATAAAAGTGGTAGAATGCTTGCAGAAGTTCATAAAATTGAGTGCACTTGGGTGATATGCACATGGAGGGGGAGGGTGCCTGGGTGATGTGTGCAGGGATTGGAGAGCACCCGGGGGTTGCGTGCGAGGATTGGAGAGCACCCGGGGGTTACGTGCAAGGATTGGAGAGCACCTGTGGGTTGCGTGCAAGGATTGGAGAGCACCTGGGGGTTACGTGCAAGGATTGGAGAGCACCTGGGGTGGTGTGCGTGAATTGTAGAGCACCTGGGGTTTGTGTGCATGGATTGTAGAGCACCTGGGGTTTGTGTGCATGGATTGGAGAGCACCTAGGGGTTGTGTGCATGGATTGGAGAGCCACCTAGGGGTTGTGTACATGGATTGAAGAGCACCTGGGGGTTGTGTGCAAGGATTGGAGAGCACTTGGGAGTTGTGTGCAAGATTTGGAGAGCATCTGGGAGTTGTGTGCAAGATTTGGAGAGCATCTGGGAGTTGTGTGCAAGGATTGGAGAGCACCTGGGGATTGTGTGCATGGATTGGAGAGCACCTGGGGGTTGTGTGCATGGATTGGAGAGCACTTGGGGGTTGCATGCATGGATTGGAGAGCAACTGGGAGTTGTGTGCAAGGATTGGAGAGCACCTGGGGTTGTGTGCAAGGATTGAAGAGCACCTGGGAGTTGTGTGCAAGGATTGGAGAGCACCTGGGAGTTGTGTGCAAGGATTGGAGAGCACCTGGGAGTTGTGTGTAAGGATTGGAGAGCACCTGGGAGTTGTGTGTAAGGATTGGAGAGCACCTGGGAGTTGTGTGCAAGGATTGGAGAGCACCTGGGAGTTGTGTGCAAGGATTGGAGAGCACCTGGGAGTTGTGTGCAAGGATTGGAGAGCACCTGGGAGTTGTGTGCAAGGATTGGAGAGCATCTTGGAGTTGTGTGCGTGAATTGGAGAGCATCTAAGGGTTATGTGCATGGATTGGAGGGCACCTGGGGGTTGTGTGCATGGATTGGAGAACACCTGCGGGTTGTTGTAACTAGATGCTTACCACAACCCATAAACAAGCCATAAGCCTTTACAAAAGCCTTTACAAACAGACTATACATAAGCCTTTACAAACAGACTATTTTGACAAAAGAACAAAATACTTGCCGTTCATTTGAAGTCAGTGCTAAATTACCCTATAAACAGTATTTGGCCCTCATGGAAAAATATATCGGCTAGATTACGAGTCTTGAGTAAAAAAGCAGCGTTAAGGCTCATAATGCTGCTTTTCTCCAACATTGGTGTGTCCGGTCCACGGCGTCATCCTTACTTGTGGGATATTCTCTTCCCCAACAGGAAATGGCAAAGAGTCCCAGCAAAGCTGGTCACATGATCCCTCCTAGGCTCCGCCCACCCCAGTCATTCTCTTTGCCGTTGCACAGGCAACATCTCCACGGAGATGGTTAAGAGTTTTTTGGTGTTTAAATGTAGTTTTATTCTTCTATCAAGTGTTTGTTATTTTAAAATAGTGCTGGTATGTACTATTTACTCTGAAACAGAAAAGGATGAAGATTTCTGTTTGTAAGAGGAAGATGATTTTAGCAGACAGTAACTAAAATCGATTGCTGTTTCCACACAGGACTGTTGAGATGAAGTAACTTCAGTTGGGGGAAACAGTTAGCAGTCTTTTCTGCTTAAGGTATGACTAGCCATATTTCTAACAAGACCATGCAATGCTGGAAGGCTGTCATTTCCCCTTATGGGGACCGGTAAGCCATTTTCTTAGTTAAACATAAAAGAATAAAGGGCTTCAAAAAGGGCTTAAAAACTGGTAGACATTTTTCTGGGCTAAAACAATTGCTTTACTAGGCATATTATGCAGATTCTAACTAATTATTGGTATTATAATCTTGGGGAACGTTTAGAAAAATGGCAGGCACTGTGTTGGACACCTTTTTCAGATGGGGGCCTTTCTAGTTATAGACAGAGCCTCATTCTGGGACTGTATAGGGGTTAAATGTAAAAACGGCTCCGGTTCCGTTAATTTAAGGGTTAATGCTCTGAAATTTGGTGTGCAATACTTTTAATGCTTTAAGACACTGTGGTGAAATTTTGGTGAATTTTGAACAATTCCTTCATACTTTTTCACATATTCAGTAATAAAGTGTTTTCAGTTTGAAATTTAAAGTGACAGTAACGGTTTTATTTTAAAACGTTTTTTGTGCTTTGTTGACAAGTTTAAGCCTGTTTAACATGTCTGTACCATCAGATAAGCTATGTTCTATATGTATGAAAGCCAATGTGTCTCCCCATTTAAATTTATGTGATAATTGTGCCATAGTGTCCAAACAAAGTAAGGACAGTAATGCAACAGATAATGATATTGCCCAAGATGATTCCTCAAATGAGGGGAGTAAACATGATACTACATCATCCCCTACTGTGTCTACACCAGTTATGCCCACACAGGAGGCCCCTAGTACATCTAGTGCGCCAATACTTATTACCATGCAACAATTAACGGCTGTAATGGATAACTCCATAGCAAATCTTTTATCCAAAATGCCTACTTATCAGAGAAAGCGCGATTGCTCTGTTTTAAACACTGAAGAGCAAGAGGACGCTGATGATAACTGTTCTGACATACCCTCACACCAATCTCAAGGGGCCATGAGGGAGGTTTTGTCCGATGGAGAAATTTCAGATTCAGGAAAAATTTCTCATCAAGCTGAACCTGATGTTGTGACATTTAAATTTAAATTAGAACATCTCCGCGCACTGCTTAAGGAGGTGTTATCTACTCTGGATGATTGTGACAATTTGGTCATTCCAGAGAAATTATGTAAGATGGACAAGTTCCTAGAGGTTCCGGTGCCCCCCGACGCTTTTCCTATACCCAAGCGGGTGGCGGACATAGTATATAAAGAGTGGGAAAGGCCCGGCATACCTTTTGTTCCCCCCCCTATATTTAAGAAATTATTTCCTATAGTCGACCCCAGAAAGGACTTATGGCAGACAGTCCCCAAGGTCGAGGGGGCGGTTTCTACTCTAAACAAACGCACTACTATTCCTATCGAAGATAGTTGTGCTTTCAAAGATCCTATGGATAAGAAATTAGAGGGTTTGCTTAAAAAGATTTTTGTACAGCAAGGTTACCTTCTACAACCAATTTCATGCATTTTTCCTGTCACTACGGCAGCGTGTTTCTGTTTCGAGGAACTAGAAAAATCGCTCAGTAAAGAATCTTCGTATGAGGAGGTTATGGACAGAGTTCAAGCACTTAAATTGGCTAACTCTTTTGTTTTAGATGCCGCTTTGCAATTAGCTAGATTAGCGGCGAAAAATTCAGGGTTTGCTGTCGTGGCACGCAGAGTGCTTTGGCTAAAGTCTTGGTCAGCGGATGTGTCTTCCAAGGCAAAATTGCTTAACATTCCTTTCAAAGGTAAAACATTATTTGGACCTGATTTGAAAGAGATTATTTCAGACATCACTGAGGGAAAGGGCCACGCCCTCCCACAGGATAGGTCTTTTAAGGCTAATAATAAGCCTAATTTTCGTCCCTTTCGCAGAAACGGACCAGTCTCTAATTCTGTATCCTCTAAGCAAGAGGGTAATACTTCACAAACCAAACCAGCCTGGAAACCAATGCAAGGCTGGAACAAGGGTAAGCAGGCCAAGAAGCCTACCACTGCTACCAAAACAGCATGAAGGGATAGCCCCCGATCCGGGACCGGATCTAGTGGGGGGCAGACTTTCTCTCTTTGCTCAAGCAAGCTTGGGCGCTAGAAATAGTTTCTCAAGGTTATCTCCTGGAATTCAAGGAACTACCCCCAAGGGGAAGGTTCCACAGGTCTCAATTATCTTCAAACCAAATAAAGAGACGGGCATTCTTACATTGTGTAGAAGACCTGTTAAAGATGGGAGTGATACATCCAGTTCCAATAAGAGAACAAGGAATGGGATTTTATTCCAATCTGTTCATAGTTCCCAAAAAAGAGGGAACATTCAGACCAATTTTGGATCTAAAGATCCTAAACAAATTTCTCAGGGTACCATCGTTCAAAATGGAAACTATTCGAACGATCCTACCTACTATCCAGGAAAATCAATTTATGACTACCGTGGATTTAAAGGATGCGTACCTACATATTCCTATCCACAAGGAACATCATCAGTTCCTAAGGTTCGCTTTTCTGGACAAGCATTACCAGTTTGTGGCACTTCCATTTGGATTAGCCACTGCTCCAAGGATTTTCACAAAGGTACTAGGGTCCCTTCTAGCGGTTCTAAGACCAAGGGGCATTGCAGTAGTACCTTACTTGGACGACATCCTGATTCAAGCGTCGTCCCTGTCAAAAGCAAAGGCTCATACGGACATCGTCCTAGCCTTTCTCAGATCTCACGGATGGAAGGTGAACAAAGAAAAAAGTTCTCTGTCCCCGTCAACAAGAGTTCCCTTCTTGGGAACAATAATAGATTCCTTAGAAATGAGGATTTTTCTGACAGAGGTCAGAAAATCAAAACTTCTAAGCTCTTGTCAAGTACTTCATTCTGTTCCTCGTCCTTCCATAGCGCAGTGCATGGAAGTAATGGGATTGATGGTTGCAACAATGGACATAGTTCCTTTTGCACAAATTCATCTAAGACCATTACAACTGTGCATGCTCAGACAGTGGAATGGGGATTATACAGACTTGTCTCCGACGATTCAAGTAGATCAAAAGACCAGAGATTCACTCCGTTGGTGGCTGACCCTGGACAATATGTCACAGGGAATGAGCTTCCGCAGACCAGAGTGGGTCATTGTCACGACCGACGCCAGCCTAGTGGGCTGGGGCGCGGTCTGGGAATCCCTGAAAGCTCAGGGTCTATGGTCTCGGGAAGAGTCTCTTCTCCCGATAAACATTCTGGAACTGAGAGCGATATTCAATGCTCTCAGTGCTTGGCCTCAACTAGCAAAGGCCAAATTCATAAGGTTTCAGTCAGACAACATGACGACCGTTGCATATATCAATCATCAGGGGGGAACAAGGACTTCCCTGGCGATGAAAGAAGTGACCAAGATAATTCAATGGGCGGAGGATCACTCCTGCCACTTGTCTGCGATCCACATCCCAGGAGTGGAAAATTGGGAAGCGGATTTTCTGAGTCGTCAGACATTCCATCCGGGGGAGTGGGAACTCCATCCGGAAATCTTTGCCCAAATAACTCAATTATGGGGCATTCCAGACATGGATCTGATGGCGTCTCGTCAGAACTTCAAGGTTCCTTGCTACGGGTCCAGATCCAGGGATCCCAAGGCGACCCTAGTAGATGCACTAGTAGCACCTTGGACCTTCAACCTAGCTTATGTATTCCCACCGTTTCCTCTCATCCCCAGGCTGGTAGCCAGGATCAATCAGGAGAGGGCCTCGGTGATCTTGATAGCTCCTGCGTGGCCACGCAGGACTTGGTATGCAGACCTGGTGAATATGTCATTGGCTCCACCATGGAAGCTACCTTTGAGACAGGACCTTCTTGTTCAGGGTCCATTCGAACATCCGAATCTGGTTTCCCTCCAACTGACGGCTTGGAGATTGAACGCTTGATTTTATCAAAGCGTGGGTTTTCAGATTCTGTAATAGATACTCTGATTCAGGCTAGAAAGCCTGTAACTAGAAAATTTTTCCATAAAATATGGAAAAAATATATCTGTTGGTGTGAATCTAAAGGATTCCCATGGAACAAGATAAACATTCCTAAGATTCTATCCTTTCTACAAGAAGGTTTGGAGAAAGGATTATCTGCAAGTTCTCTGAAGGGACAGATCTCTGCTTTATCTGTTTTACTTCACAAAAGACTGGCAGCTGTGCCAGATGTTCAAGCATTTGTTCAGGCTCTGGTTAGGATCAAGCCTGTTTACAGACCTTTGACTCCTCCCTGGAGTCTAAATCTAGTTCTTTCAGTTCTTCAAGGGGTTCCGTTTGAACCCTTACATTCTTTAGATATTAAGTTATTATCTTGGAAAGTTTTGTTTTTGGTTGCAATTTCTTCTGCTAGAAGAGTTTCAGAGTTATCTGCTCTGCAGTGTTCTCCGCCCTATCTGGTGTTCCATGCAGATAAGGTGGTTTTGCGTACTAAGCCTGGTTTTCTTCCGAAAGTTGTTTCCAACAAAAATATTAACCAGGAGATAGTTGTACCTTCTTTGTGTCCGAATCCAGTTTCAAAGAAGGAACGTTTGTTACACAATTTGGACGTAGTCCGTGCTCTAAAATTCTATTTGAGGCTACTAAAGATTTCAGACAAACATCTTCCTTGTTTGTTGTTTATTCTGGTAAAAGGAGAGGTCAAAAAGCGGCTTCTACCTCTCTTTCCTTTTGGCTTAAAAGCATTATCCGATTGGCTTATGAGACTGCCGGACGGCAGCCTCCTGAAAGAATCACAGCTCACTCCACTAGGGCTGTGGCTTCCACATGGGCCTTCAAGAACGAGGCTTCTGTTGACCAGATATGTAAGGCAGCGACTTGGTCTTCACTGCACACTTTTGCCAAATTTTACAAATTTGATACTTTTGCTTCTTCGGAGGCTATTTTTGGGAGAAAGGTTTTGCAAGCCGTGGTGCCTTCCATCTAGGTGACCTGATTTGCCCCCTCCCTTCATCCGTGTCCTAAAGCTTTGGTATTGGTTCCCACAAGTAAGGATGACGCCGTGGACCGGACACACCAATGTTGGAGAAAACAGAATTTATGCTTACCTGATAAATTACTTTCTCCAACGGTGTGTCCGGTCCACGGCCCGCCCTGGTTTTTTAATCAGGTCTGATGAATTATTTTCTCTAACTACAGTCACCACGGTATCATATGGTTTCTCCTATATATATTTCCTCCTGTCCGTCGGTCGAATGACTGGGGTGGGCGGAGCCTAGGAGGGATCATGTGACCAGCTTTGCTGGGACTCTTTGCCATTTCCTGTTGGGGAAGAGAATATCCCACAAGTAAGGATGACGCCGTGGACCGGACACACCGTTGGAGAAAGTAATTTATCAGGTAAGCATAAATTCTGTTTTTTACTACCGCTGGTATTACGAGTCTTGCAGATTTAGGGGCACTGCACACTTTTTTGGCCTTATCGCAAATCAACTTACACAAATTGCGTATAGTCTATTTTCAATGGGACTTCCATAGCGCCGGTATTACGAGCTTGTCCTGGGAGGCCAAAAAGTGAGCGGTACACCCTATCCCGTCAAGATTCGTACCGCATTTTGAAGTCAGTAGTTATGAGTTTTACACTACAAAGCTGTAGCATAAAACTCATAAAGTGCTAAAAAGTACACTAACACCCATAAACTACCTATTAACCTATTAAAGGCCCTCCCGCATCACAAACACTAAAATAAAATTATTAACCCCTAATCTGCTGCTCCGGACATCGCCGCCACTAGAATAGACATATTAACCCCTAAACCGCCATACTCCAGCCTCGCAAACATTAGCTAATCTGCTGTCCCTAACATCGCCGCCAGTTACCTACATTTTTTAACCCCTAATCTGCCGCCCCTAACGTCGCCGCCTCTAAACTAAATGTATTAACCCCTAAATCTAAGTCTAACCCTAACCTTAACACCCCCTAACTTAAATATAATTTAAATAAAACTTACTATTAATAACTAAATAATTCCTATTTAAAACTAAATACTTACCTGTAAAATAAACCCTAAGCTAGCTACAATATAACTACTAGTTACTTTGTATCTAGCTTAGGGTTTATTTTTATTTTACATGCAAGTTTGTATTTATTTTAACTAGGTAGAATAGTTACTAAATAGTTATTAACTATTTACTAACTAGCTAAAATAAATACAAATTTGCCTGTAAAATAAAACCTAATCTGAGTTACACTAACACCTAACACTACACTACAATTAAATAAATTACCTAAATTAAATAAATTAAATGCAATTAGCTAAATTACAAAAAAAACACTAAATTACAGAAAATAAAAAACAAATTACAAGATATTTAAACTAATTACACCTATTCTAATAGCCCTATCAAAATACAACCCCCCCCCCCCCAAAAAAAAAATTCTAAAAAACCCTAGCCTAAACTAAACTACCAATAGCATTTAAATGGGCCTTTTGCGGGGCATTGCCCCAAAGAAATAAGCTCTTTTACCTAAAAAAAAACAAAAAAACAACCCCCCCCAACAGTAAAGCCCGCCACCCACACAACCAACCCCCCAAATAAAACCCTACCTAAAAAAACCTAAGGTCCCCATTGCTCTGAAAAGGGCATTTGGATGGGCATTGCCCTTAAAAGGGCATTTAGCTCTATTGTGGCCCAAACCCTAACCTAAAAATAAAACCCACCCAATAAACCCTTAAAAAAAACTAACACTAACGCCTGAAGATGCACTTACAGTTTTGAAGATCTGACATCATCCTCAACGAAGCCGGTAGAAGTATTCACCCAAGCCGGGAGAAGTGGTCCTCCAGACGGGCAGAAGTCTTCATCCAGACGGCATCTTCATCCATCCGACGCGGAGCATCCTCTTCTTCCGACTACTACCAGACGAATGAAGGTTCCTTTAAGTGACGTCATCCAAGATGGCATCCCTTAGATTCTGATTGGCTGATAGAATTCTATCAGCCAATCGGAATTAAGGTGTAAAAAATCCTATTGGCTGATGCAATCAGCCAATTGGATTGAACTTCAATCCTATTGGCTGATCCAATCAGCCAATAGGATTGAGCTTGCATTCTATTGGCTGTTCCAATCTGTTAAATCTGTTACACAAAATCTGTTGCACATCTACAACCAACAAAAACAGCCATGCTAAATAGTTTCTAAATTTTGTAATGAGTTTAGAAATACGCAATGTTTACATGTTCTTTGCTTCTTTTGCAAGTTATAGGGCAATAAATACAAGTAGCACTTTGCTAGTTCCAAACCATTTTTTTTTTCTCAAAATTGCTGATAGTTACATTGGAACATTGATATCTGTCAGGAATTCCTGAATATCCCTTGACATGTATATATTTTTTTTTAGTAGACAACCCAAAGTATTCATCTAGGCCCATTTTGGTATATTTCATGCCACCATTTCACCGCCAAATGCGATCAAATAAAAAAAAATCGTTCACTTTTTCAGTAACTTTAGGTTTATCAATGAAATGATTTACAAACAGCTTGTGCAATTATAGCATAAATGGTTGTAAATGCTTCTCTGGGATCCCCTTTGTTCAGAAATAGCAGACATATATGGCTTCGGCGTTGCTTTTTGGTATTTAGAAGGCCGCTAAATGCTGCTGCGCACCACCCGTGCGTTATGCCCAGCAGTGAAGGGGTTAATTAGGGAGCTTTTAGGGTTAATTTTAGGTTTAGTGTGGTAGACAACCCAAAGTATTGATCTATATATATAATTTATAGAGAGAAATTGAATGATTTAATATGCTATTGTTGATGCTATCTTATTTTTCTATTTGCAGGCCATGTTCTTCAGGAAATTTCTACTGTTCACAAAAAGCTGAATGAAAATCTAGAAGAAAATGTATGTGGTATCTTTAATTCTTATTAAACTTACAACTTTTAAAGAGGTGTTAAACTTTGCCTCAAATTCTAGTATTTCCAGTGCTTCTAGAAGGGCTGCAGTGGAACCTCCAGAATCAGCCACACACTACTCATTGACTGGTTAATCTTTCACTAATTTGATAAACATACTTAAAGGAATATAAAACCCAAAATTTTCCTTTCATGATTCAGATACAGTATGTAATTTTAAACAACTTTCTAATTTGTTTAAATGATGACGTTTTCTTTGTTCTCTTGGTATCTTTTGTTGAAAAACAGGGAGGTAAGCTCAGGAGCCGACCCATTTCTTGAACATTCTATGGCAGCAGTTTTGCAAGAATTTTATCCATTTGCAAAAAAATGTATATGTGTGTGTATGAGTGTATATGTATATACCAATAAATGTCTGTTTGTTTAAATCCGGAGGAGTGCTTTTCCTGAAACCTGCATGACTATATACATATATACAGTGGATATAAAAAGTCTACACACTCCTGTTAAAATGTCAGGTTTCTGTGATGTAAAAAAAATAATTTCAGAACTTTTTCCACCTTTAATGTGACCTATAAACTACACAACTCAATTGAAAAACAAACTGAAATCTTTTAGGTGGAGGGAAGAAAACAAAAAAAACTAAAATAATGTGGTTGCATAAGTGTGCACACCCTCTTATAACTGTGGATGTAGCTGTGTTCAGAATTAAGCAATCACATTCAAAATTATGTTAAATAGGAGTCAGCATACACCTGCCATCATTTTAAGTGCCTCTGATTAACCCCAAATAAAGTTCAGCTGCTCTAGTTGGACTTTCCTGAAATTTTCTTAGTCGCATCCCACAGCAAAAGCCATGGTCCACAGAGAGCTTCCAAAGCATCAGAGGGATCTCATTGTTAAAAGGTATCAGTCAGGAGAAGGGTACAAAAGAATTTCCAAGGCATTAGATATACCATGGAACACAGTGAAGACAGTCATCAAGTGATGAAAATATGGCACAACAGTGACATTACCAAGAACTGGAAGTCCCTCCAAAATTGATGAAAAGACGAAAACTGTTCTGGGAGGCTACCAAGAGACCTACAGCAACATTAAAGGAGCTGCAGGAATATCTGGCAAGTACTGGCTGTGTGGTACATGTGACAACAATCTCCCGTATTCTTCATATGTCTGGGCTATGGGGTAGAGTGGCAAGACGAAAGCCTTTTCTTACGAAGAAAAACATCCAAGCCAGGCTACATTTTACAAAAACGCATCTGAAGTCTCCCAAAAGCATGTGGGAAAAGGTGTCGAAACCAAGGTTGAACTTTTTGGCCATAATTCCAAAAGATATGTTTTTTGTACAAAAACAACACTGCACATCACTAAAAGAACACCATACCCACAGTGAAGCATGGTGGTTGCAGCATCATGCTTTGGGGCTGTTTTTCTTCAGCTGGAACTGGGACCTTAGTTAAGGGAATTATGAACGGTTCCAAATACCAGTCAATATTGGCACAAAACCTTCAGGCTTCTGCTAGAAAGCTGAACATGAAGAGGGACTTCATCTTTCAGCATGACAACGACCCAAAGCATGCATCCAAATCAACAAAGGAATGGCTTCACCAGAAGAAGATTAACGTTTTGGAATGGCCCAGCCAGAGCCCAGACATGAATCCGATTGAAAATCTGTGGGGTGATCTGAAGAAGGCTGTGCACAGGAGATGCCCTCGCAATCTGACAGATTTGGAGTGTTTTTGCATAGAAGAGTGGGCAAATCCTGCCATGTCAAAATGTGCCATGCTGATGACTCATACCAAAAAAGACTGAGTGCTGTAATAAAATCAAAAGGTGCTTCAATAAAGTATTAGTTTAAGTGCACACTTATGCAACCATATTATTTTATTTTTATATTTTTTCTTCCCTCTACCTAAAAGATTTCAGTTTGTTTTTCAATTGAGTTGTATAGTTTATAGGTCACATTAAAGGTGGAAAAAGTTCTGAAATGATTTATTTTTGTCTTATTTTTTTACATCACAGAAACCTGACATTTTAACAGGGGTGTGTAGACGTTTTATTTCCACTGTATATATATATATATATATATATATATATATATATATATATAGTCATGCAGGTTTCAGGAAAAGCACTCCTCCGGATTTAAACAAACATAGACATTTATTGGTATATACCAAGAAATATTTATGTTTGTTTAAATCCGGAGGAGTGCTTTTCCTGAAACCTGCATGACTGTTTTTTGATTTGAAGAGCACCACGGTGGTTGGAACTTTATAGTTTAGTGTGCTGGGCTCATCAGCTTTGATATATATATATATATATATATATATATATATATATATATATATATATATATATATATATATATATATATATATATATATATATATATATACTGTATATGTGTGTGTGTGTGTGTATATGTATATATACTGTATATCCCCTTAGAGTGCATGCCCTTCTCATCAAACATGTATACGATGCACTTTAATTCCCCCATATTCACTATCTTTTTTGCCTCCGCCTATAGGGTTGAAGGGGGCTAAGTCTTTCTTGTAAACCTCATTTCCCAAGGTTCACTTGGGGTGGATGCCAGGGAATCGACGGGGCGCCTTCCTTAAACCCCACAGGCAGAGGCAAAAAAATAGTGTAGATGGTGGAATTACAGTACATTGGGCTTTACCCACAGCCACTTGGGTTATGTCTGTTTTACCTTACTTAACCCGTAATATATATATATATATATATATATATATATATATTTGTTATATTATATATAACATATATAATGGGGTGTCAGCCATCTCAACTTTGAAATTAAACTTGAATGATTCAGATAGAGTATGTCATTTTGAGACACTTTTAAGTTCACTTCTATTTTCAAATGTACTTTGTTCTCGTAGAATCTGTTTTAAATAGGATATATCCAACATTAGTGGCAGCTAGTTGGTGATTGGTGCCTGCACCCACTTGTCTCTCGTGTAATTGGCTGGCTAGATGTGATCAGCTAGCTTTCAGTAGTGCATTGCTGTTCCTTGAACAATGGATATCAAGATAATGAAGCAAAAAAAAACTGTATGGGCTATATAAATGGATTATCTACAAAACATTTATGCAAAGAAAACTCTAGTGTATAATGTCCCTTTAATGTTCCTTTAGCTTTTTGTAAAGTATATAATTAATGAGCTCACCTTGTATCACTGTCACATGATTAAAAAAACAAAAGAATGCCAATCTACATCCTGTCATTGTTTCCTTTGTTGGTATAGCTCCGACATTGTTGTGGAATTTGGGCAAAAGAGGTTGAAACTAATCCTGTTAGGATATAAAGCCTAAAATATGAAAAATTATTATTTAAAAATAGCAAGTTTAAAAGTGTCTGATTTAAAGGGACATGAAACCCAAATTTTTTCTTTCATGATTTAGAAAGAGCATACAATTATAAACAACTTTCTAATTTATTTCTATTATCTAATTTGCTTCATTCTCTTGATATTCTTTGCTGAAAAGCATATCTAGATATGTTTAGTAGCTGCTGATTGGTAGCTGCACATAGATGCCTCCTGTGATTGGTTCACCGGGTGCATTGCTGTTTCTTCATTAAAGTATATCTAAAGAATGAAGAAAATTAGGTAATAGAAGTAAATTGGAATATTGTTTAAAATTCTATTCTCTACCTTAATCATGAAAGAAAATGTTTGGGTATAGTGTCCCTTTAAGCTGTTATGTTTGTCTTTGGCATTTAGTTTGTTTGGATCCACCATTAATTCAGATTTTTTTTTTCCCCAGTTCAAAAAATTCCACAGAGAAATAATTGCAGAAATAGAAAGAAAAACTGATCAAGATATGAAATACATGAATGTAAGTTATCCAACACTTGTCATTCCTAGTATACTCCATGAGAATTATTGTTTTGACTCCCCCTGCACACATTAATACCCCTATATACACCTTGAACTGGTCATTGAGCATTATAGGGTGAAATGTCAGATGCCAAACTTACAAAATTGCCAGATTGATTTCTAATTTGGATCTCTTTAGAAGCCCCCAGACTCGAATTATTAGCTAAGAATTGTGCCACTGCTACATAGAAGCAGTTCAGTGTCATTATATACCAGGTTATAAAAATAATTTATTTATGTATTCTTTAAAATAACCTCCAATTAAAATATATATATGAAACAATTGAAATTAATATTTATTCCTAAATTCCTGAGATTAGTTAGCCTTATAAACGCATTGAATTATATTAAGTAGAGACTAGATTATAAATCGACTATACACGCTTATTTTGTTACAATACTATACGACAGATCATAAAAGATGTACCTTTAAAATTATCTTTACTCACAATGAGCGCATTAAAATATCATAATAAAATACCAGAATATGGACCGCTAACTTAACAGTGTTTAGTTAAACAATATAACAAGATACACACAAATCTTACTGGATCTTAATAGATTTAAGTAATTTTCAGACAAGTATAATTAAGCTACTTAGCCCACAAATGATTCTATATAACTTCAATTAAAATCACCATAAATTGTATATATTATTAATGCAAACATCCAATTTATATGCCAGTATGTCTGAGCTGAATTCACCTCTTATTTAGCTACAGTAAGGCAAGTTATAAAATAAATATATATATATATATATATATATATATATATATATATATATGAGAAGAAGTAGAATATAACTACTCAGAGAATCTGGGTAGATACAAGCGATACTCTGAAGTTGCGCTAGTCACAGTGAAAAATGAAGTTTAGGCAGCTATTATGAACAAACACTCTATAAGGGGTAGACCTTAGAGAAGTGTAAGTAAATATGAGAGAACAAATATTTAACTGCCTCTTGGAGTAGGTGAGAGGATGAATCTTTAAGTGGAGATATCTCAATCAATCTCTAATGTGCTTATTGCCTCTTGGAGTAATCTTGGTCTCTGGTGAGAACTTCCTCCTGGCAGCCTGATCACTGAACCAGATGATCACATAAAAGGGTTGAGAGGATGAGTGAATACAGGGAGGGAGCAGATAAAAAGAGGAGGAGATAAATAAGTGAATTAGATGTGGAGCACATCAGAGATTGATTGAGATATCTCCACTTAAAGATTCATCCTCTCACCTACTCCAAGAGGCAGTCGAGACCAAAGGGAGCATCTACCGCTATCCAGAAGGGATCATCTATCTATATACCCCCCCAGTGCGGCATACTTACCTCATTAGATTGGGGTAATTTCTGGTAAGGGTATTATATTTATATCTACCACCACTTGGATCAACATAGTATTTAACGACTAGAATTATAGACACATTTTATGACCTTTTACCTCTGCTTAGATAAGGAGTTGTATAGGCGCTGTTAAATCTTTGTTCTCTTATATATAGCAATAACTAATTAATTTATGATATTAAAATACAACATTCTTTCTAAACATTAATATGTAATACCAGTATACTTACTACCCTTGGTCTAATTAATATTAAATACAAGAATAAATTCTCCTTTTAAATCACAACTACGATATAACTATAGTTTTACAATACCTTTGTTTAAAATATTAAAAATGTAGAGCAGCCATACGTTACCACATATCCAAATGAGTGTTTAGCTTCCAGAATTTCTTGTGGGTCATCTAAGAAGAATTTAGCCCACTATTGTAAGGATCCAGGTCTCAAATTTGTTATCTTCCTTTGTCCAAGAAAGTGTCCCAAAATGGCAGAGAATATACTTGGCACAAAACCTGTGTATTTTTTATTTCCAAAAGTTATGCTTCTTTGAGTCTGTCCTTTGTCTAGTGTGTGTGGGCATTTATCAAATATATAACCCCTCTTTCTTTTCTTTAATCATTCCCACAAGAGTTTGATAGGCCCTCCGGAGTTGAACATCTCCCATTGGCTCACTGGGAACACATGACTATCCGATACTATAATTCCCATTGGTTGTAATTCTTGCATAAACCACTAGATGGCAGCAGACGACCAGAAATGCAGTCTCATCATCAATACTACTGCAGTTTAAATATCTCACCTTAAAATGTTTATTAAATATCCTTTAATTTCCGGTATCAACAAACCACATTTTCCATGTGTATTGGATTATGTCATACTATTTACCCTGAGTATTTCAAGTCTAAATATGAGTATTTCTTATAATATTTTAATAGATGCCTTTAAAGTTGCTTTTGATTATTATCCCATATTAATACAAATGCAGCACATTTCACATTCAGTACATCTCTTGCTGAGTGTATAAAAAATATGATATAATTTACAGCACCAATTACATATGCACTTGTCGGATGCCTGCAAAATAAAAAGAATGTTATTAATTTTGAAATAAATCGGACATTTTAAATTGACTATATGGTTACTTATTAAATTCAGCAAATACTTATCTAATATGCTACTGTTAGGCATTTCTTTTTTTTTTTCCCTCAGATCCACAATTGCACATTTATACCTTACTGAGGGTATACCTTGTGACAAAACCAATCTCGCCACTGTACATTGGAGGGCCTGTTATGGAACATTCTTTGGGCTGGAGGTACATGGGCTTAAGGATACCCAGAGACTGCATGGAAATATGGAATTTTATATGCTGGACACCCCATGTACTTTCATAACTCTGTCTTATGTCTATGTCACCCTGTATCCATAAATACAGGATGGGTACAGGGTGTGAGTGCCCCTTGTGGGAGCAATTGTGACTCTATAAGCCAAGTGGGCATAAAAGACTTTATAGCTAATAAGAACTGTTCCTATATTCTGTAATAAGATGTATTCTATGTATGTTTAAGATCTGATTGTGTCTCAGGAGTCTGTCTAGGTAAACTGATTGGGTTTTGTGTGATTATGTTAACTAGACTGCCCAACATCAGATTGTCTGAGTACTTAATATGTTAATCTGTTTTACCTGTGAATAGACAATTCTTAGAGGTTTGATGCATTGTTCATATGTTTGCTTTACTGTTTAACCAATGCCCTCTGTAACCTGAAGCCAGGGTTATATTCAACCCCCCCATCTGGGGTCAAAACCTGTATAAATACTAGGCATTCAGCCTTTAATAAATATATTCTTTTTTAAACCTGAAATGTGGAGCTTGGTCTCATGTTTGCAGGGAAACTGATCAAGGTTGTGAAGTGCTGATTCTGTATGCAGGACATTGTTCCCTGGTATTAACCCTTGGTATCCTGTTGGTACCGTAACAATTGGTGGCAGCGGTGGGATGAACCTTATTGCCCAGAAGAGCAACTACACAAGCCAGTAACCTCAGGAAGAGGGGGATTATTACAATACTGACTAAGATGGAAAAGAGAAAAGTACATTTTGCAGCTTTTAAAAACTTCCTGGAAACAGAAGGAGAGATTGATGGGTACCTTGCGGATTTTGAGAGGCAATGTGCACTACACAAGGTACCCGCAGAGGACTGGGTCACGATATTATCTGGAAAATTATCCGGCCGGGCCAGAGAGGCTTTTCGGGCCATTCCAGATGAGGAAGTCAGGGATTATAATACTGTAAAAGAGGCTCTGCTCTCCAGGTATGCGGTTACACCGGAGGCATACCGGAGGCGGTTCAGAGACACTGTTAAATTAGCTGGAGATTCCTACCTTGAGTGGGCATGTAAGGTGCACCGCACAGCAGCTCACTGGATAGCGGGGTGCCAAGCCATATCTGGGGAAGAGGTGCTGCAGCTATTCCTGTTGGAACATTGCTTCGACAAGTTACCCGCAGGAGTTCGAGAGTGGGTTCGGGACCGTAAACCCTCCACCCTGCAGGAAGCGGCTCGCTTGGCAGATGAGTATACGGATGCCCGCAAACTGGACACTGCTACCACTAAGCCCCCTGCTAGAGTGGTGTACAGACCCCCAGTCACCCCAGCAGCTGCCAGTTACCAAACCCCGGCGCACCGCTATACCACACGGCCTCCGGCCACGAACTACCCTCAGAGAGCCCTGTTCAATTTGCGGTGCTACTCACAACCTATTCGGTGCTTTAGATGTAAGCAACTAGGGCACAAAAGACCAGAGTGTCCCCTAAACGCAGCGAACCAAGCGCAGTCCTGGAGAAGACCCGCCGGCGGAATCCCGCGTAATCCTCAGCCTGCGGCCCGCTACGTAGAGGCGCAAGAATGCTGAAGCATCCTACATGAGGCAGACCTTGTGCAAGCTGCCCACCGGAATAACCGGCAACTGGTTAAAGTGAATGGGAAGAAGGTCAGTGGTCTACGGGATACTGGTGCTACCATGACCTTGCTTCAAAAGAACTTGGTGTCTGAGAAACAGTACACTGGAGACACTGTGGCTGTGAGGGTAGCAGGGGGCGATGTGTTCAGCCTACCTGTTGCCAGGGTACATTTGGATTGGGGAGTGGGCGCTAGACCTGTGAATGTGGGGGTCAAGAAGGACTTACCTGCTGATGTTCTTCTTGGAAATGACTTGGCCCCCCTTGTTTCTGCCTACGCTCCTATGGGTCCAGCTGATGTTAACTCTGTGACTACCCGTGCCCAGATCCGTGCAGCAGAGACTGACCCACCTGCTGCTAAGCCCCAGGACGCTGAGCTCAGTAAATCTCTATCCGCTATTGATATGTGGAGGTCCCGTTACAGTGCGCTGATGAAGGAGAAGAGGAGCGCAGAGGAAAAAGCACGTTTAGAACGTGAATCTCTGCTAGACAAGCTGCACCGACAGACTGCAGAAAACACCAGCTTGAGAGTGGGACATGAAACCTTAAAGACAAACTTAGCGACACTTGAGGAGAAGCTGACGCTGGCTCATATTGAGGTGCAGCAACTCAAGGGCACCCTATGTCAGTATGAAGGTATTGTGGATACCTATAAAGAGCAGGTACAGAAAACTCGTAAAGAAGCTGATGGGATTTTGAAGGACTGTTTAGCCCTAGTCTGGGCACTGAGGAATTTGAACCCTTGTTTGTATGGACAGGAATTCTCTCTCATAACGGGAATACAGATGGATTGTCCCAGCAAACTGACATGCCTACCAGGCGCTCTGGTGGTATATGGCACAGTATATACCCTGGACAGCTGAGCATGACAAACCAGAGGGAGAGGAGTTTGATGGTCCTGGCTTGTTATGGGAGTCCTTTGCAGAGCCTGACTTTGGGAGCCCTGCGCAGACCAGACTTCAGGACATTTTCTATGAGAGGGAGGCTAGGCATGACTGGGCTGACCCCCATGAAGTAGAGCCAGACCTGGCTCACTTAGCAGCCCTGGAGTGGGAACTGGAGCAGGACTACCGAGATCTCTTCCACTCCATTGGGAAGGCTCAGCAGGACAGCAAGGTGAAAGACCCAGATCCAGACTCCATTCCCCAGCGGCAGGCTGAGTTACAGGGGGCAGAGACAGTTGGTCCTGTCCCCCAGCAGCAGAGGAATATACAGGGAATTGGGAGCCCAGACTCCATTCCCCAGCGGCAGGCTGCGTTACAAGGGGTAGGGACAGTTGGTCCTGTCCCCCAGCAACACGGCTGTTTAGCCAAAGGGCAGACGATTGGTCTCCCCCTCCAGCAGCACAGCTATGTATCCAAAGGGGAGACAGTCGGTCTCCCCCTCCAACAACCAGGCTCCCACCAGGCTACTTCCATGGTAGTGCTGGCACCCGGGCAGAGTACAGCTGGTCTCTGCCCACCTCGCAACCCACCAATTCAGCGTACCAGTACCCCACACAGCTGTGGTGAGGCACCTGGACATGGACAAGTTTTCCCCGTACTCAGGTGTAGTAACCATTTATTGTGGGTGGGCTGTACTACTAATTGTGTTTTATGGGTGGGTTGCTGGACTAACCAGGGCACTGACCGGCAGGAGGTCAGATACCCTGTTAGTCTGTTTGGAAAAGGGGAGAGATGTGACAAAACCAATCTCGCCACTGTACATTGGAGGGCCTGTTATGGAACATTCTTTGGGCTGGAGGTACATGGGCTTAAGGATACCCAGAGACTGCATGGAAATATGGAATTTTATATGCTGGACACCCCATGTACTTTCATAACTCTGTCTTATGTCTATGTCACCCTGTATCCATAAATACAGGATGGGTACAGGGTGTGAGTGCCCCTTGTGGGAGCAATTGTGACTCTATAAGCCAAGTGGGCATAAAAGACTTTATAGCTAATAAGAACTGTTCCTATATTCTGTAATAAGATGTATTCTATGTATGTTTAAGATCTGATTGTGTCTCAGGAGTCTGTCTAGGTAAACTGATTGGGTTTTGTGTGATTATGTTAACTAGACTGCCCAACATCAGATTGTCTGAGTACTTAATATGTTAATCTGTTTTACCTGTGAATAGACAATTCTTAGAGGTTTGATGCATTGTTCATATGTTTGCTTTACTGTTTAACCAATGCCCTCTGTAACCTGAAGCCAGGGTTATATTCAACCCCCCCATCTGGGGTCAAAACCTGTATAAATACTAGGCATTCAGCCTTTAATAAATATATTCTTTTTTAAACCTGAAATGTGGAGCTTGGTCTCATGTTTGCAGGGAAACTGATCAAGGTTGTGAAGTGCTGATTCTGTATGCAGGACATTGTTCCCTGGTATTAACCCTTGGTATCCTGTTGGTACCGTAACAATTGGTGGCAGCGGTGGGATGAACCTTATTGCCCAGAAGAGCAACTACACAAGCCAGTAACCTCAGGAAGAGGGGGATTATTACAATACTGACTAAGATGGAAAAGAGAAAAGTACATTTTGCAGCTTTTAAAAACTTCCTGGAAACAGAAGGAGAGATTGATGGGTACCTTGCGGATTTTGAGAGGCAATGTGCACTACACAAGGTACCCGCAGAGGACTGGGTCACGATATTATCTGGAAAATTATCCGGCCGGGCCAGAGAGGCTTTTCGGGCCATTCCAGATGAGGAAGTCAGGGATTATAATACTGTAAAAGAGGCTCTGCTCTCCAGGTATGCGGTTACACCGGAGGCATACCGGAGGCGGTTCAGAGACACTGTTAAATTAGCTGGAGATTCCTACCTTGAGTGGGCATGTAAGGTGCACCGCACAGCAGCTCACTGGATAGCGGGGTGCCAAGCCATATCTGGGGAAGAGGTGCTGCAGCTATTCCTGTTGGAACATTGCTTCGACAAGTTACCCGCAGGAGTTCGAGAGTGGGTTCGGGACCGTAAACCCTCCACCCTGCAGGAAGCGGCTCGCTTGGCAGATGAGTATACGGATGCCCGCAAACTGGACACTGCTACCACTAAGCCCCCTGCTAGAGTGGTGTACAGACCCCCAGTCACCCCAGCAGCTGCCAGTTACCAAACCCCGGCGCACCGCTATACCACACGGCCTCCGGCCACGAACTACCCTCAGAGAGCCCTGTTCAATTTGCGGTGCTACTCACAACCTATTCGGTGCTTTAGATGTAAGCAACTAGGGCACAAAAGACCAGAGTGTCCCCTAAACGCAGCGAACCAAGCGCAGTCCTGGAGAAGACCCGCCGGCGGAATCCCGCGTAATCCTCAGCCTGCGGCCCGCTACGTAGAGGCGCAAGAATGCTGAAGCATCCTACATGAGGCAGACCTTGTGCAAGCTGCCCACCGGAATAACCGGCAACTGGTTAAAGTGAATGGGAAGAAGGTCAGTGGTCTACGGGATACTGGTGCTACCATGACCTTGCTTCAAAAGAACTTGGTGTCTGAGAAACAGTACACTGGAGACACTGTGGCTGTGAGGGTAGCAGGGGGCGATGTGTTCAGCCTACCTGTTGCCAGGGTACATTTGGATTGGGGAGTGGGCGCTAGACCTGTGAATGTGGGGGTCAAGAAGGACTTACCTGCTGATGTTCTTCTTGGAAATGACTTGGCCCCCCTTGTTTCTGCCTACGCTCCTATGGGTCCAGCTGATGTTAACTCTGTGACTACCCGTGCCCAGATCCGTGCAGCAGAGACTGACCCACCTGCTGCTAAGCCCCAGGACGCTGAGCTCAGTAAATCTCTATCCGCTATTGATATGTGGAGGTCCCGTTACAGTGCGCTGATGAAGGAGAAGAGGAGCGCAGAGGAAAAAGCACGTTTAGAACGTGAATCTCTGCTAGACAAGCTGCACCGACAGACTGCAGAAAACACCAGCTTGAGAGTGGGACATGAAACCTTAAAGACAAACTTAGCGACACTTGAGGAGAAGCTGACGCTGGCTCATATTGAGGTGCAGCAACTCAAGGGCACCCTATGTCAGTATGAAGGTATTGTGGATACCTATAAAGAGCAGGTACAGAAAACTCGTAAAGAAGCTGATGGGATTTTGAAGGACTGTTTAGCCCTAGTCTGGGCACTGAGGAATTTGAACCCTTGTTTGTATGGACAGGAATTCTCTCTCATAACGGGAATACAGATGGATTGTCCCAGCAAACTGACATGCCTACCAGGCGCTCTGGTGGTATATGGCACAGTATATACCCTGGACAGCTGAGCATGACAAACCAGAGGGAGAGGAGTTTGATGGTCCTGGCTTGTTATGGGAGTCCTTTGCAGAGCCTGACTTTGGGAGCCCTGCGCAGACCAGACTTCAGGACATTTTCTATGAGAGGGAGGCTAGGCATGACTGGGCTGACCCCCATGAAGTAGAGCCAGACCTGGCTCACTTAGCAGCCCTGGAGTGGGAACTGGAGCAGGACTACCGAGATCTCTTCCACTCCATTGGGAAGGCTCAGCAGGACAGCAAGGTGAAAGACCCAGATCCAGACTCCATTCCCCAGCGGCAGGCTGAGTTACAGGGGGCAGAGACAGTTGGTCCTGTCCCCCAGCAGCAGAGGAATATACAGGGAATTGGGAGCCCAGACTCCATTCCCCAGCGGCAGGCTGCGTTACAAGGGGTAGGGACAGTTGGTCCTGTCCCCCAGCAACACGGCTGTTTAGCCAAAGGGCAGACGATTGGTCTCCCCCTCCAGCAGCACAGCTATGTATCCAAAGGGGAGACAGTCGGTCTCCCCCTCCAACAACCAGGCTCCCACCAGGCTACTTCCATGGTAGTGCTGGCACCCGGGCAGAGTACAGCTGGTCTCTGCCCACCTCGCAACCCACCAATTCAGCGTACCAGTACCCCACACAGCTGTGGTGAGGCACCTGGACATGGACAAGTTTTCCCCGTACTCAGGTGTAGTAACCATTTATTGTGGGTGGGCTGTACTACTAATTGTGTTTTATGGGTGGGTTGCTGGACTAACCAGGGCACTGACCGGCAGGAGGTCAGATACCCTGTTAGTCTGTTTGGAAAAGGGGAGAGATGTGACAAAACCAATCTCGCCACTGTACATTGGAGGGCCTGTTATGGAACATTCTTTGGGCTGGAGGTACATGGGCTTAAGGATACCCAGAGACTGCATGGAAATATGGAATTTTATATGCTGGACACCCCATGTACTTTCATAACTCTGTCTTATGTCTATGTCACCCTGTATCCATAAATACAGGATGGGTACAGGGTGTGAGTGCCCCTTGTGGGAGCAATTGTGACTCTATAAGCCAAGTGGGCATAAAAGACTTTATAGCTAATAAGAACTGTTCCTATATTCTGTAATAAGATGTATTCTATGTATGTTTAAGATCTGATTGTGTCTCAGGAGTCTGTCTAGGTAAACTGATTGGGTTTTGTGTGATTATGTTAACTAGACTGCCCAACATCAGATTGTCTGAGTACTTAATATGTTAATCTGTTTTACCTGTGAATAGACAATTCTTAGAGGTTTGATGCATTGTTCATATGTTTGCTTTACTGTTTAACCAATGCCCTCTGTAACCTGAAGCCAGGGTTATATTCAACCCCCCCATCTGGGGTCAAAACCTGTATAAATACTAGGCATTCAGCCTTTAATAAATATATTCTTTTTTAAACCTGAAATGTGGAGCTTGGTCTCATGTTTGCAGGGAAACTGATCGAGGTTGTGAAGTGCTGATTCTGTATGCAGGACATTGTTCCCTGGTATTAACCCTTGGTATCCTGTTGGTACCGTAACATACCTTAACTGAAAATTATATATGTTGTACTTAAAATTTATTTCAAAGTTATAGTATAGACATGTGTTCATAATGTGTATTTAGAATTCCCCAGCGGCTTTGTGACCTAACATTTGATTGCTAAGTAAGTGTTAATTACTATTTTTCCTGAGCTTCAAAAGCTAAGTTTCAAGAGTCATTGCAGACAGCATGTCTGTATATCTCCACATGGGGTCATTACCTGATAACTTTTATTACATAGATTTTGATCTGAGCAAATGTGATTTAGCATATTGAGTGGTGAGGGGGTCTGATGTGTAATCAGCAAGGCATCTCATGTCTGACCTCAGATTTGCAATACACATATTATCTACTGACATTCACAGATACCCTGACATCAGGAATGTTAATTTCCTAAATACCTGATGTTCTATCTTTGACTTCTAGCTTTATTTAACTAAACAGTTTTCAGGAAAATATATGTTTTGATTTATAGCTGCAGGGCAATTGCAATATTCATGTAATGTATGGGGAGATGAATTTGGACAAGAGAACTCTGAGTAATATATGTAAATTAGATATCATCTGACACTTTTTTCTATCACTGTGGTTAGCCAAAGCAATAATTTGCAAATCTTACTCAGGGTTCTCTGGTTTACCTTTTACTCACCATAAGTTAAATGAATATTGTATTTGCCCTGGAAATAAGCTTCACCTACTTGCACCTCAAACATAACTGATATGATTATAGTTAATTCAGATAGTATACAAGATTGCCCTGGCCAGGCCTTTTAGCTGGGAATTAACTTGTTATCTCAAAGTAATAGGTAGTACCTACAACCCCAATTCCAAAAAAAGTTGGGACAGTATGTAAAATGCAAAAAACAACAACAAAAAGAGGCATTTGAAAATTCAATTAACACTGTACTATATTGAAAACACATTGTGTGATGTTTTACTTTGTGAATTTAATGAATTTTTAAAAATATACACTAATTTCAAATCTGATGACTGCAACACACTCCAAAAAAGTTGGGGCAGTCGACTGTTTACAAATTTGTAACATCACCTTTTTTTTTTTTAATAATACTTATTAAGCATTTGGGCAGTGAAGACACTAGTTGGTTAAGTTTAGCAAGTGGAATTTTCCCCCATTTGTTCATTATGCATGTCTTCAGCTGCGCAACTGTTACTTGGCCTTGGTTCCCTTATTTTGCGCTTCATAATGTGCCACATATTCTCAATCGTATACGGGTCAGGACTGCAGGCAGGCCAGGCTAGCACCCACACACTCTGCTTACACAACCATGCACTTGTAATCCGGGCAGACTGTGGTTTGGCGTTGTCCTGTTGGAAAATGCAGGGACATTCCGGGATAAGACGATACATATCTTTCTGTATTAATGGTGCCCTCACAGATGTGCAAGTTACCCATGCCATGGGCACTGACACACACCTCTACCATGACAGACGCTGGCTATTGGACCTGACGTTGATAACAGCTTGCAAGAAACAAGACGAAAAAGACTGTGTTCTCAATGTAGCGAGTGCAGTCCAGAGTTTATTCAGTTAGGATAACCGCTTGGATGGTCCTTTTCCTCTTTAGTACGGAGAACACAACGTATGTTTTTTCCTAAAACTATTTTAAATGTTGACTCGTTGGACCACAAAACATGATTACACTCTGCTACTGTCCATTTCAGATTATACTGAGCCCAGAGAAGTTGGCGGCGTTTCTGGACAGTGTTGATGTATAACTTCTGCTTTGCATAATAAAGCCTTAACTTGCATCTGTGGATGCAGTGGTGAATGCTGTTGACTGACAAAGGTTTACCAAAGTATTCCTAAACCCATGTCAGGATATCTATTACAGACTCACAATGGTTTTTGAGACAGTGACGTCTGAGGGATTGGAGATCATGCACATTCAGAAGTGGTTTTCCGCCTTGCACTTTATGCACAGAGATTTTACCGGATTCCTTGAATCTTTGAATTATATTGTGCACTGTAAGAGAAATGCCCAAAATCCTACCGATTTGTCTTTGGGGAAATTTGTTCTCAAAGTGTTTTTTTTTTTTGCTGACACATCTGTTGTCAGATTGGCGAGACTCGATCCATCCTTGCTCTTGAATGACAAGGCCTTTTTTTGAGGCTCCTTGTATATTATGATTAAACGATTGCAAGGGACACTTTTGAGGAATCCAGAAATAGCATTGTCTTGACTCTGTTGGCAAGAAACACTACTATGCTATCCTTTAAAGGAACAGTATATACACATTTTCAACTGCATGTGATGGACACTACTATAAATAAGAATATGCACAGATACTGATTTAAAAATCCTCTATAAAATCTTTTAAAAACGTACTTAGAAGCTCCCTGTTTAGCACTGTTGAGGAGGTTAGGCTTGGATACCCAGTAAAAGGGGCTGTGAAAGCAGGAAGAACAGACCCCCCCCTGCATATGAAAAGACATTACAGAAACAGGAGCAAGCTGGAGTTTGTAGACTTGGGTCTACATCTGATACTTTGAGGCTTGGTTAGGAGTCTTAAAATCGGCACAATGTTATTAAAAAAATAAGCAAAACTATAAATTGTTACAAAAACAGCCCAGATAGGCTATATAAATGGATCAGCTACAAAACAAACTGCTGGATCAGACTGCATAAGCTGCATGCTTTTCATAGGTGTTGGCTCCTGATTGCTTAGCAGGTTCCAAACTCGCAAGTACTTTGAGTGACTCCCAGTATAGTACACTAAGGTGCTCTGTTTTTTAGGTGTAATATACACTCTATTGGATTGTGTGAAATTCATATAGCCTTAAAGGACAAATAATCCTAGCGGTACAAAATGGGTTATATTATTATCTTTTTACATTTATTATTTAGCCATTTTATTTATAACTGTTTTTTACTTGTTATATAGTCAATTTTGTGAAGTTTTTATCTGACTTAGTGCACTGATATTTTTATGTCGCTATCTACAAAACATGTATGCAAAAATAAACTCTACTGTACAATGTCCCTTTATAGAAATTACATAGAGGGTATGTTGTTTGTCCTTAAGGACCTAAGGTCCAGTGATGTACCCTGTACTTGATTTTTCATTAAGGGGTTAAACACATAGTTAAAGTCCCCTACAGAATAACAATGCACTAAAAAGAGGTAGCTGAACACATCTGGTGAGACAATAATAAGAGACAATGTGTGTAGGCATCGATCACCAGCTAGCTTCCTTTAGTGCTTTGTCGCTGCTGAGAATTTGTACAGACTTTCATGTTCCTTTACTTCTGTATATTAGGTCATGGCTTGATAAAACCAGGCACCATTGGCACCTCAAACATATTGCCTGACATTGCCCCTGTAAATTGCTAGAACTGGATTATAATGGTCACTTTATTTGCACATTTGTACATTGCATATTATGGAGGATGATTTTAATCTCTTCTACATTATCTGCACAGGCTGGTGCGTGCACACAAACTCATCAGTTTCAAGATATTAGTAGATTTAAAGGGACATAAAACCCAAATATTTTCTTTGATAATTCAGATAGAGCATACAATTTTAAACAACTTTCCAATTTACTTCTATTATCAAATTTTCTTCTTATCTTTTGTTAAAAAAAAAGTATTAAGGTAAGTTCAAAAGTGTTCACGTGTCTGCTATACTATATGGCAGCAGTTTTGCTAACTTATACATTAGCAAGGGCACTAGATGTCAGCACTATATCCCGTCATGCAGTGGTCCAGACATGTGCACTCTACCTATCTAGATAGCCCCTCAATAAAGAATAACAAGAGAACTGAGCAAATTTGGTAACAGAATGAAATTGGAAACTTTTTTTTTTAAATTGTATTTACTATCTAAATTATAAAAGAAAAAAATTGTGGTTTCATGTCCCTTTAAGTTTTAAGATTTTTTTTTAAACTATTAAACAAATAGTAATCAACAAGCTCATTTATTAGGAGATTTAAGTTTAGGATTTTTGTAAGCAATTATACAAATAAACTACAAGCACATTTAGTGCAGTGTAAAAGTTTAAATTAAGGAGTTTTATTTCACTTATTAATTATACATTAATTGTACTTACAATGTTTCACTTTAAATAGACATATTAAACCTGCTATAATATACAGATTGCTTTAGTAACATGTCTATTTCACCTAAACGGACAGTGTTTTCCTTTTAATGTGTTTACAATGACTTGTTATACCACCTACATAGTTAAAAAAAAATTCAGGTATATTTGTGTGTGTGAAATAACTATCTGCTAACTGAAACTACAACCAATTAAAGTGACTATCCAGGGTGAACAGACCGTGTTAACATAGCTCCCTTTATTTACACAAAATCCTCCTGATCTTTTCTGTTTATACACCGTAAAAAATGCTGCTGCCCAGCTGCAAGTTGGGAAAAAATAGCCAATCAGCAGTGCTGAGGTCATGCTTTGCTTTGCTGTGATCTCATGACATTTCCTTTAACTGAATAAGAAAATAACATGGCTGTACCTGTACATTCCAGATGCACACTCCCTTGCAAGTCCTGGGACTAGCATCCTGATTGGCTGTTTAAAGTCTCTTTATAGTGAGGTTTGAATACTTAGGAAATGTTGAGGTAAAATATCTTCTTTTTTTATATATATATATATATTTAGGTAATATTTTCTAGTCCGCTTTTTACTTCTGTGCTGCATCACTTTCAAGTGTTTCTACATTTGGATATCATGTCCCTTTAAATTATCCAAATAGATATTTGTTAGACCATTATACAAACATTACGGCTTTTAAGACTCAGTTCATTCATCTTTAAAATCTCTAACGGAGACCACTTTTATTTTTGACATTTCCTCATACAAAATTAGTGTTTTTATTTGAATTGACAGGCAACCCTGAAGAGGTACCAGACCGAACACAGGCATAAAGTTGACTCTCTTGAGAAATCACAGGCTGACCTAAAGAAACTCCGGAGGAAAAGCCAAGGTGGAAGAAATGCAACTAAATATGACATGAAGGAAACAGAGGTTTGTTCCTAGTTGCTGACAAAAATGCATTTTATCATTAAAGGGACATTTAACACTTGGATATGGTAATGGTTGAATATGATATGGTTGAAATGTTAAACTGTATGTATAAGAAAAACTCCTCTGCAATATACTTTCATTATTTATTTTGTTCCCTTTTCCTGTAATTTAATTCTGAAATTGTTATCTTTTCAGTTCCTGTTAGAAAGGGAAGTACAGAACTCGGTTATATTCCACACAGTCATTGGCTGCACACCCTAGTGACCTATTTATAACTGTCCCTGATTGGCCACAGCAGAAAAAGAAACCTAAGTTACAACACAGCAGCTCTCATTGCTTTATTGACACTAAATGTTTACACTTATTTTGTCAATGTTTAAATAACTAATGAAACTTTAAAAAATACATCTACATGTTATTCTTAGACTAATCTTTTCTTTGAATGCATCATTCTATCTAACATTTATTTAGTGTTTCATGTCCTTTAAGGAAACTTTTACTATAATGCGTTAAAAATGTGTTGCACAGTCCACTATGTTTCTTTCTTCTCCTAAGGAATTTAGGTAGGGTAAATGTAAAATAGACTTTAAAATATGGTGTTATAGTGCAGGTCTCTTTGCTTACTCAGCGATGATGGGTGGATACACATATAGTGCACTAGCTTGCCTGTCAATCAAGCTAGTGCACATCAGTGTACTTACTAATCAGCAGCTAAGTACGTTTTAGAGGTGCCCATCTAAGTGTTGGGGGAAAAAAAGACTAACGATATATAATTAGGTAAAAGGGTTTTAAACAAGTTTTGAAATTATTATTTTTATTTTAACGGTTGATGAGAGTCCACAAATCATCACATATAGATACACATTCTGTCCATCAGGAGGTGGCAAAACACCCCAACATTGCAGAGTTTTACTCCACCTAACCTCCCAGCATTCCTAAGTTGCATCCAGCATAAAAAAGTGAGACTAAGAAGTTATTTTTCTTAATGTTAATTGATCTGGGTTCTCTTACCGGTCTGAGACCAATCTTCCCCTCAATTGTGCCTTCTGGACAGAGGGTTTCAGAAGGAGCTCAGCTAAGTAGTGAGAAATCTTCTCCCATCCAAGCTTGATACTGAGTTAAATTTGCACTTTTCTTGGTAATTGTATGGCCTGATACCCCTAGAGTTATTGCCAAAAGGGAAGTAGGGTGTAATTGAAGGGATATAAAACCCCAACATTTTCTTTTGTGATTTAGACAGAGCATGCAAACAAGTTTCTAATTTACTTACTGTTGTTAAATTTGCTTCATTCTCATTGTATTCTTTGTTGATGAGATACCTAGGTAGGTGTCTGTAGCTCTACATGGCAGGAAATATTGCTGCCATCTAGTTCTCTTGCAAATGGATTGCATTCTTGCAAAACTGCTGCCAGATAGTGCACCAGACACAAAGAAAATTTGATAATAGAAGTAAATTAGAAAGTTTACATTTGCATCCTCTATCTGAATCATGAAAGAAAAAATGTGGGGATCATGTCCTTTTAAGCTTTTACAGGAAGGGTTGCAAGTTGCACTACATTATAGGTAATAAACTCCCCTTCCTCTTGGAGCAGTGGCCATCTTAACTACTGCAAACCTGCAATTGCTGAGCTGTTTTTGAGGTCGTAAGAACATTTCACATTTCATAGTATTTACTAGCAGTTTTCTGTTAAATGCTGTATATTTAATTATGCTGTGTGTAATCTGAGACTTAATTAAAAATGGTTTATTACGTTTAAGTGCTAGTATATGGGTCATCATTTTTATTTCACTGTTTCTGGTCACACTGTCATGCTTATTGTGCAATACTTGCTTTCCCCTTTATGTTTTCTTTAATATAGAAAACATAGTGCAGCAGAGGTCTCTGGACTGTCTATTGTGGGTGAGTGCAATTCTATTGATCATGTAAATCGTGCTTATCTATTGAAATCTGTGCCCATGTATTCCTCAGCTGAGTGATTTATGTGCTGGGCATGTCACATATCCTATACAGAGGATGTCTGCATTACATTCTGTTCAGGGTAATCACAGTGTTTCTACCCAACAGCCTGCATCCCCAGGAGGCTCTGCTGGAATTAAAAGAATGTTAATTTTGCTATGGCTGAACTTGTGGCTGCTAGACCACCCCATATAAAGTGCAGACATGTTCCTGCAGTGGAGGTTACATATTGTAATGATCAGTTCCCCTCAGAGTCAGCTATATACAGTGATTTGTCTAGCCCCCCCCCCCCCCCCAATCATAAAAAGGGAATATTAGACTCACTGGACCTCCTCTAGAGATAATGGTTGATGTGTCCTTTAATTTTAAGTTAGAGGATATACATGCATTATAAGTGGAAGCCTTAAGCACATTGGAGGTGAAAGAACCAAGCAACTCTCCTAATGCTAAGGTGTTGGATAGATTATTTATGTCTGTCCCTAAAGAGCCTACTATATTACCTATTCTGAATAAGTGTCTGAACTGGTGTCTAAGGAGTGGAACAGTCCAAGGGTACCCTTTTTAACTTTCACCAAGTTTGATTGTTTCCTTTCCCATCCTTGAACCTAGCAGTGTAAGAGCTATAGCCATGTTAGCCAGGTGAGGATATATTATTTAAAGCCCCAATGGAGCAGAAGGTTGAAGGCTTCCCTAGTTATACTATTTATGCCTCACTGTTGTCAGCATGGTCTGTGTGGTGGTTCCATGTCTGTATGGTGCAATATACTTGCTCTGGCAGCATCCAGAGAACAATTCTAAGGAGAGATACAGGATTAAGGTTGGCAACAGCTTTAGTTGTAATACAGCTATAGAAATGTTTTTCATAAATGCAAAAAGTGATGCTATGACTGTTATAGCTATATGTGCCTTATAGAGAAATTCTTTGTCTGTGGACATAGTTTCTAAGTGCAGTGTTCACTCCCTACCCTTTCTAGGTAAATTTCTTTTTGGGCCTGGCCTAGATGCTATTATAGTCCCTATTACTGGGGATAAGGAGACTTTATTGCCACATGAAGAAAAATCCAAGAGCAAGGACTGAATTGCAAGGAGTTTTTGTTCATTTCAGCATTCCACATCTCAAAATGCCTCTTCCTTCTCTCAAGCTCCATTATCCTTCAAGTCCTCATGGAGACCCAGTTCCTCTTGCTCTAAGACTAAACAGACCAGGAAGTTACTTTTTCAGGAGATCTGTGTGCACATCATTTCAGAATCTTAGAATCCAAAGTCACAAAACTTGTGTTTTAATTATACAGAATCTGTTCTCAAACCATGCCTCTATAAGAGTGATTTGTGTTTCTTGGGTCCCAATAAAGGCTCAGAACTTTAATCTCTTGTCTGGCAGCTGTAGAGGAAAAGGAGGGATTTCTTACAGTTCCCTTGGACGAGCAGAGTCAAGGTTTTTTGCTCAAGACTCTACATAGAGACTGTAGTTTCAATTACTAGTCCAGAAAGGTCAGTTAATGTTGACCATAGACCTGAAAGAGGTATATGTGCACATCCCAATTCAATGGGATCATGTGAAATTCCTGAGATTTGCCTTGCTAGACAGGCATTACCAGTCTGAGCCTCTGCTCTACGGTCTTGCCATGGCTCCCAGAGTATTCACTAAAGTGTTAGGGGCCTTATGGATGGTAGCTCGTACTCCATAGCTTCTTATCCTGAGAATATTATCTTCCAGACTAAAGCTTTAGACAGCTTTTTGCAGAGTGTTATTTCAGCTATTTATGTTCCCACAACATTTCTAAGTTGCCAGCGCCTTCACTCAGGAGAATGTTCCTTGCATCAGGAGGTTTTTGTCTAGATTGTGAGGTGCTGAGGAAAGCCAGAGATACAGTATATCTGATGGACTCACATATGAACCACAAGCTTACCTAGTATTGTGCCAGATCCCAGGATCCTCAGGCAATCCTGAGATGCGCCTATGTGGGACCTTCATTGCTCAAGCCTGGTAGATACCACTGTGGTACCCCCAGAGTAATAGCCAGAATCATGCAGAAAAACACCTTAAGTGATTGTTTGCTCTGACTTGGCCATGTAGAACTTCTCTCAAGAGGTATATTCTGTCTGTTTTTTCTTCCATTAAGGACTTCTAACCTTGGCTTTGACTGTCTGGTGAGGGAACACATATTTCTATCCCATAAAGACTTTTCTGATGAGGTTATTGGCACCTTGGTTTCTTGGTTTAACTTAGGAAGCCTGTTACCAGATGTATTTATCTGCATGCTCTTGTAAGAGTGAGAGTTCTGTCTTGTATGTGCAGTTCAAAAGGAAGAATGGCAAAATTCCGGATATACAGATTTTTGGCCAGGCACTGATCCAGAACAAAACTGTCATTAGACCTGCAACTCCTCCTTGTAGTTTCAATTTTGTGTTGAGAGTACTCCAGACACCTTCCTTTGAACCTTTGTTAGGCCTATACCTTCAGATTTTGACTTAGATGTTTCTCTTTTTGCTAGCCATTTCTTCAGTTTTGCTGGGCTTTTTACTTGTGTCTTTTACGGCTTCTATACTGATTTTTCATTAGGATAAGGATGGTCTCAAATGTGACCATCCTTCCTTCAGATGGTGGATTCTATGGACACTCAACCAGGAGGTTATTCCTTCCTTGTGTCCAGCTCCTTAGAATTTCAGGTTCTGGTTTATAATTTTTATATGGAGGCTACAAAGTCTTTTTGATTTTGATCTACCCTCTTTTAAAATGTATCTGGACCCTTCAAGGGTCAAAAGGTTACAGCAACTACTTTAGCAACCTGGCTTAAGGCTTTGTTATTACCTTGTTAAGAGCAGTTCCTGTTTTGCACTTCATTGGTCTTGTTTTGGTCCTTCCCTGTTTTCTAGCTTTCCTTCTTTGCTTGTCCACATCTATAACTGAGGAATCCTGGGAGATGGGGTGGAGTAAAGCTCTATAATGTAGAAGTGTTTTGCTTCCTACAGATGGACAATTATATCCCACGTGTGATGATTTGTGGACTCACAATCACCAACACAAACTAAATAAATGTATCAAGTAAGCAACAATGTTGTTGTAACACCCTGTTTTTAGACTGTTTCATTTTACATCATGTCTGGTGTAGTTTATAGTTGTTCAGTTTAAAAAATAAATAAAAAAGTTTTATTATTTTTTTAAATATTTTTTTTTAAAGTCTTCATCTGTGTTACTGTAAAAATGACAGTATTAATCTTTACTTAAATGTTTCGTTTACCTTGTTTTTCCCCTTAGTATGTGGAAACCATCACTTCTCGGCAGACTGAAATACAAAAATTTATCGCAGAAGGCTGTAAAGAAGCTCTGTTGGAAGAGAAAAGACGTTTCTGTTTTCTGGTTGATAAACATTGTAACTTTTCAACTTATTTAAATTACTATCACATACAGGTGAGATTCAGATGTATCAACATTTATCCTTCTCTAGAGTCATTTATTGATGTTCAAATATTGATTTACAGTAAGTGTAACACAACATAAACGTTGTACGTGAATGATGAAATACACAGGTATAGCAATAAAAACCTCAATTTGTGATGCAATTCACTATAGAAACCTTCTGGGTCTTAATGCAGGTCAATTTTGGACCTCAAACACAAATAAGGTAACTTCCATTGTCAGAAGATATGATATAAAGGAGACCACTATATATATATATATATATATATATATATATATATATATATATATATATAGACCATAACTATGCCCTAGATATTATTAGCCACAATGTAATCGCTCTCCCCAAAGATAAATAATGAGCCATTAACACAAAACTTTAACACAAGGGGAAATACATGGGAGTAATGACTCAAAAGGACCAATAATGTTCTTCTTAAATATTAGAAATCCACCTTTAGATTTGATCCCTAGCAAACTTAAAGGGACAATAAAGTCACAATTAGACATTCATGATTTAGGCAGAACATACAACTTTCCAATTTACTTCTATTATTTAATTTGATTCCTTCTCTTAGTATTCTTTGCTGAAAGGTTTATCTAGGTAAGCTCAGAAGCAGCAAATAACCTAGGTTCTAGCTGCTGATTGGTGGCTGCATATATATATACCGATTGTTATTGGCTCACCCATGTGTTCAGTTAGAAACCAGTAGTGCATTGCTGCTCCTTCAATAAATGATACCCAGAGAATGAAGCAAATTTGATAATAGCAGTAAACGTTCTATCCAAATCATGAAAGACATTTTTTGGCTCAATAGTGTATAAAATAAATCTCCTATGATATTACTTTGTGACAAGCATATAACAATAAGTATGATAGCGCTTATGGGTATATATATATATATATATATATATATCTCTAGAGGTAAGCGTAAGACCACTTACATGCTCCACTTTAGTATTAAAGGGACATGAAACCCAATTTTTTATTTTGTGATTCAACTTTCCATTTTACTTCTATTTAATTTGCTTCAGTCTCTTGCTATGCTTTGTTAAATGCATATCTAAAAGGGATCAGTAGCTGCTGATTGGTGGCTGCACATAGATGCCTCATGTGATTGGCTCACCCATGTACATTGCTATATCTTCAACAAAGGATACCTAAAGAATGAAGCAAATTCAGTAATAGAAGTACATTGGAATGTTGTTTAAAAGTGTATTCTCTGGGGGGCGGAGCCAGCAGCCAAAGCAACCAGACGTGTTCCCAGAGCTCCTGAAGTTTGATCAAATAAATCAATATTCTAAGCAAGTTAAGGAATCTTCTACTCCAATATCTTTTTAATTAAGCCTTGGGACGCAGGACAAACTATATGGGGCATTGAAACAAAGCGTCGGATAATGCAACGGCACAAGGATCATTTAGATTATTATGAATGCTGCATGGAGTAAGCCACCATCTTAGGGAACACCTACGCACCTTCATTACTAACTCAACTATCAACTCTGCTGTTGCATGGGGCACTAAGACCTTGGATACCACTAACTCTCCTAGCCTAGCACCCTGGGCAATAAACATGTTTGCTGCAACCTTAAATTGCACTATGGAGCGGCAAATTTCATGTATGCTTCGCAACTTACTAATATCTTTGAATACCCATCAAAATGCACTCATTAGGGAACTGAGAGCTGTTATTTACCTGCAACAGGATATGCTGACAGCATGTAAGACAGAGGAATTTCTCAGCTAAGGCGCACTAGACGCACCACAACAGAGAGGAGATGCTCCTCAAAATGCAGAAGAAATACGACATAAATTGAAACAGAGTCCAGAGCTCAATATCGCTGAACAGACATATATCTGTATCCAGTACAACCCCTTGCAGCCCTCTATCACTGAAGCAGGGTCTGCACAGCACAGCACAACTAGGGGAGCCACAAGCAAAAACGAGAGAAACCAGTTGGGACAACCAGCTAATTGAGAGTATTTGTGTCACTGTCGATTCTACCCTGATCGAACACAGCATTTCATCTAAGCTGAGACCTCTTCTGGTAGGGGTAGGTGCGGCCGATTACCAGAAGAGAAAGATGAGCCTAATCTGCAATCAAATGATGACAGCACACACTGCCATCAATACAGAGGAGAACGGTGTTACCGGAAGCCCTCTTTAATGTCATGAGGCTTGGCCAAGAGAAATGCTAGACACTGTGGTCTGGTTGAAAGTGCATGCTCGGTGGCATTCCCACTTTGAACGCTTTTGGAACCATCCATACGTCATTAGAGAAGCATTTACTGCTATTCAAGTTGGAATTGGGTAAATCTCACTGAAATATTATGCCTTCAATATATGGTTCTTTCTTAATAGCTCAATTGCTGCCCATAGAAATGATGACCTTACGGTCTAATGAGGTCCTATGGGCACAAGCAGCTTTAGCTAGATCGTGTAATAATGGATTATATTCTTATGATAACAACTAGACTCCTCATTGAACTTGGGTGACTCCAAATGTTTTCTGAATTTGTCATGTTCATCAGTTTGTTCATCCTTCATTATCACATGTTCTGTTTCTATAATTTGTCCATACACTTCAGATATCCCTGGAGATGGTTTCTACATTCTTGAACCTATTCAAGCGATAACTTTAGCAACTTTGAATGTTATAGATCTAACGCTCTCTGTCACCATCACTTTGTACCTCATTATTTGTAATACTTGAGCTTATGCTTAGAGATACGTTTATTGGTCTTGTCTAACTATGAAGCTTGATTTTAATTCAATACAAGTCACTCATGTTCACTGTTTCACTATACCATTTTTAATAGACTATAGAAAGATCTGTGACATTTGGTGAAGTTCTGCATCACTGCTTTGCTTCCATTATTATGCTGGTGTCGTATGCCCAAGATCTTGTATTAAGTGATATATATTTTTGCTTTTTCTTCATGGCCCTGGTTGTCTCACACTAGTTGGGAGATGCATATACAGCCTTACCTAAAGAAAGCTAAGTTTATTGGGCTACTTAGCATAAGCTCATCTATAGATATGTTGCTTAGTATACATTACTACACTTGGCGCTATTCATAGGCTGTCTGCGGCCGGGCGGCATTTTGTACTCTCACTAACTCTGGTAACCTTAACTTATTCTATACATATTAACATATTCTGCCTTTAGTTTCTATGAGACAATAGGCCTATAAAGGTACTCGCCTACATACTGCTGACCCAGCTTGGTTGCATTTGTTCTTGTATGGATTCCATGTGGTGACCTAGATGCATTATATATGGTTCATTGAGTTTATTTCTCCAACATAGGTGTGTCTGGTCCACGGCGTCATCCTTACTTGTGGGAATATCTCTTCCCCAACAGGAAATGGCAAAGAGTCCCAGCAAAGCTGGCCATATAGTCCCTCCTAGGCTCCGCCCACCCCAGTCATTCTCTTTGCCGTTGCACAGGCAACATCTCCACGGAGATGGTTAAGAGTTTGTGGTGTTTAGTTGAAGTTTTTTATTCTACTATCAAGAGTTTGTTATTTTAAAATAGTGCTGGTTTGTACTATTTACTCTGAAACAGAAAAGGAGGAAGAATTCTGTTTGTGAGAGGAAGATGATTTTAGCAGACAGTAACTAAAATCGATTGCTGTTTCCACATAGGACTGTTGAGATGAAGTAACTTCAGTTGGGGGAAACAGTTAGCAGACTTTTCTGCTTAAGGTATGACTAGCCATATTTCTAACAAGACTGTGTAATGCTGGAAGGCTGTCATTTCCCCTCATGGGGACCGGTAAGCCATTTTCTTAGTCTCAAACAGAATAAAGGGCTTAATATGGGCTATAAAGCTGGTAGACACTTTTATGGGCTAAATCGATTGCTTTATTTGGACTTTTTATACATGTTTATGCTGATAATTCACACTTATAAACTTGGGGAACGTTTTTTAACGTCAGGCACTATGTTAGACACCTTTTCCAGTCAGGAAGGGCCTTCCCAGTTGTAGGCTGAGCCTCATTTTCGCGCCATTACTGCGCAGTTGTTTTTGAGAGCAAGACATGCAGATGCATGTGTGAGGACCTGAAAGTAGTTGGAAAAGTTCCTAAAAGGCGTCATTTGGTATCGTATTCCCCTCTGGGCTTGGTAAAGTCACAGCAAAGGCTGTAGCTGGGACTGTATTGGGGTTAAATCTGTAACCGGCTCCGGTTTCGTTATTTTAAGGGTTAAAGCTCTGAAAATTGGTGTGCAATACTTTTAATGCTTTAAGACACTGTGGTGAAATTTTGGTAAATTTTGAACAATTCCTTCATATTTTTTCACATATTCAGTAATAAAGTGTGCTTTGTTTAAAATTTAAAGAGACAGTAACGGTTTTGTTTTAAAATGTTTTTTGTGCTTTATTGACAAGTTTAAGCCTGTTTAACATGTCTGTGCCTTCAGATAAGCTATGTTCTATATGTATGAAAGCCAATGTGTCTCCCCCTTCAAAATTGTGTGATAATTGTGCCATAGCGTCCAAACAAAGTAAGGACAGTATTGCCACAGATAATGAAATTGCCCAAGATAATTCCTCAGATGAAGGGAGTAGACATGGTTCTACATCATCTCCTTCTGTGTCTACGCCAGTTTTGCCCACGCAGGAGGCCCCTAGTACTTCTAGCGCGCCAATGCTTATTACCATGCAACAATTGACGGCTGTAATGGATAACTCCATAGCAAATATTTTATCCAAAATGCCTGCATATCAGAGAAAGCGCGATTGCTCTGTTTTAAACACTGAAGAGCAGGAGGGCGCTGATGATAATTGTTCTGTCATACCCTCACACCAATCTGAAGGGGCCATGAGGGAGGTTTTGTCAGATGGGGAAATTTCAGATTCAGGAAAAATTTCCCAACAGGCTGAACCTGATGTTGTGACATTTAAATTTTAAGTTAGAACATCTCCGTGCACTGCTTAAAGAGGTGTTATCTACTCTGGATGATTGTGACAACTTGGTCATTCCAGAAAAATTATGCAAGATGGACAAGTTCCTAGAGGTTCCGGTGCACCCCGACGCTTTTCCTATACCCAAGCGGGTGGCGGACATAGTGAATAAGGAGTGGGAGAAGCCCGGCATACCTTTTGTTCCCCCTCCTATATTTAAGAAATTATTTCCTATGGTCGACCCCAGAAAGGACTTATGGCAGACAGTCCCTAAGGTCGAGGGGGCAGTTTCTACTCTAAACAAACGCACTACTATTCCTATCGAGGATAGTTGTGCTTTCACAGATCCTATGGATAAAAAATTGGAAGGTTTGCTTAAAAAGATTTTTGTACAGCAAGGTTACCTTCTACAACCCATTTCGTGCATTGTTCCTGTCACTACAGCAGCATGGTTCTGGTTCGAGGAACTAGAAAAGTCGCTCAGTAGAGAGACTCCATATGAGGAGGTTATGGACAGAGTTCACGCACTTTAGTTGGCTAACTCTTTTATTTTAGATGCTGCTTTGCAATTAGCTAGATTAGCGGTGAAAAATATAGGGGTTTGCAATTGTGGCACGCAGAGCGCTTTGGCTAAAGTCTTGGTCAGCGGATGTATCCTCCAAGACGAAATTGCTTAACATCCCCTTCAAGGGTAAAACTCTCTTTGGACCAGAATTGAAAGAGATTACCTCAGACATCACTGGGGGAAAGGGTCACGCCCTCCCACAAGATAGGCCTTTCAAGGCCAAGAATAAGTCTAATTTTCGTTCCTTTCGTAATTTCAGGAACGGACCAGGCTCTAATGCTGCATCCTCTAAGCAAGAGGGTAATGCCTCACAGACCAAACCAGCCTGGAAACCGATGCAAGGCTGGAACAAGGGTAAGCAGGCCAAGAAGCCTGCCGCTGCTAACAAGACAGCATAAGGGAGTAGCCCCCGATCCGGGACCGGATCTACTGGGGGGCAGACTCTCTCTCTTTGCTCAGGCTTGGGCAAGAGATGTTCAGGATCCCCTGGACGCTAGAAATAGTTTCTCAGGGTTATCTTCTGGAATTCAAGGAACTACCCCCAAGGGGAAGGTTCCACATGTCTCACTTATCCTCAAACCAAATATAGAGACAGGCGTTCTTACATTGTGTAGAAGACCTGTTAAAGATGGGAGTGATACACCCAGTTCCAATGACGGAACGAGGAATGGGATTTTACTCAAATCTTTTCGTAGTTCCCAAAAAAGAGCGAACCTTCAGACCAATTCTGGATTTAAAGATCCTAAACAAATTTCTCAGGGTACCATCGTTCAAAATGGAAACCATTCGAACGATTCTACCCACTATCCAGGAAGGTCAATTTATGACTACCGTGGATCTAAATGATGCGTACCTACATATTCCTATCCACAAAGAACATCATCAGTTCCAAAGGTTCGCCTTTCTGGACAAACATTACCAGTTTGTGGCCCTCCCATTCGGATTAGCCACTGCTCCAAGGATTTTCACAAAGGTACTCGGGTCCCTTCTAGCGGTTCTAAGACCGAGGGGCATTGCAGTAGTACCATACTTGGACGACATTCTAATACAAGCGTCGTCCCTTTCAAAATCAAAGGCTCATACAGACATCGTTCTGGCCTTTCTCAGATCTCACGGATGGAAGGTGAACATAGAAAAAAGTTCTCTGTCTCCGTCAACCAGAGTTCCCTTCTTGGGAACAATAATAGATTCCTTAGAAATGAAGATCTTTCTGACAGATGTCAGAAAGTCAAAACTTCTAAGCGCTTGTCAAGTTCTTCATTCTGTTCCACGTCCTTCCATAGGTCAGTGCATGGAAGCAGTAGGGTTGATGGTTGCGGCAATGGACATAGTGCCTTTTGCGCGAATCTAAGACCATTACAACTGTGCATGCTGAAACAGTGGAATGGGGACTATACAAACTTGTCTCCAGTGATTCAAGTAGATCAGAAGACCAAAGATTCACTCCGTTTGGTGGATATCCCTGGACCACCTATCCCAGGGAATGAGCTTCCGCAGACCAGAGTGGGTCATTGTCACGACCGACGCCAGTCTAGTGGGCTGGGGTGCGGTCTGGGAATCCCTGAAAGCTCAGGGACTATGGTCTCGGGAAGAGTCTCTTCTCCCGATAAACATTCTGGAACTAAGAGCGATATTCAATGCTCTCAGGGCTTGGCCTCAGCTTACAAAGGCCAGATTCATAAGATTCCAATCAGACAACATGACGACTGTTGCGTATATCAATCATCAGGGGGGAACAAGGAGTTCCCTGGCGATGAAAGAAGTAACCAAAATAATACAATGGGCGGAGAATCACTCCTGCCATCTATCTGCGATCCACATCCCAGGTGTGGAAAACTGGGAAGCGGATTATCTGAGTCGTCAGACATTCCATCCGGGGGAGTGGGAACTCCACCCGGAGATTTTTGCCCAATTGACTCAATTATGGGGCATTCCAGACATGGATCTGATGGCGTCTCGTCAGAACTTCAAGGTTCCTTGCTACGGGTCCAGATCCAGGGATCCCAAGGCGACTCTAGTGGATGCACTAGTAGCGCCTTGGACCTTCAACCTAGCTTATGTGTTTCCACCGTTTCCTCTCATTCCCAGGCTGGTAGCCAGGATCAAACAGGAGAGGGCCTCAGTGATCTTGATAGCCCCTGCGTGGCCACGCAGGACTTGGTATGCAGACCTGGTGAATATGTCATCGGTTCCACCATGGAAGCTACCTTTGAGACAGGACCTTCTTGTTCAGGGTCCATTCGAACATCCAAATCTGGTCTCCCTCCAGCTGACGGCTTGGAGATTGAACGCTTGATTCTATCAAAGCGTGGGTTTTAGGGATGCACCGAAATGAAAATTCTGGACCGAAACCGAAACCGAAAATTCAGGATGCCCTTGGCCGAAAACCGAAACCGAAACTGACTTTTTTTTTCAAAAATGATTTTAAAATAGTTTTTTTTCTATAATTTTATTATATTACAGTTTTTAATGAATTTAATGGATCTGAAATAAAAAAAACTACAAGCCAGTAAATAAATAACCATTAACCATACTGAAATTGGACAAAAAAATAACTTTAAAAAGCAATATAAATAAAAATCTGTTAAAACTGTTTCTGTTATATATGAATGAGTGAAGAATAATATATTGTTGATTATTTAATATCAATATACATTCTTCATTCAGTTCTATGTAACAGAATCAGATTTAAGAGATTTTCTTTTGGTTTACTAGTTATCCAAATTAAGTATAGTCCTAGAAATCCTTTCTATCTATGCAAAACAGTAAGGGCTAGACAATTAAAACTTGCAAGAAATGGTTTACACTGCAGTATTAATATTTATTGGCAGATCAGGAATACTGCATGTGTAATAGTTATGTTATACACAGCTCACACACACTAATTACAGACTAAATAACAGCACAGAGCTACAGCTTGGTATTTGTTAGGTTTAATAAAGAGCAGATACACTTTGTATTAGATATTTAGCTTATAACTAGATATACTGTATATGGGTTATACACAGTAAATAGTTGTTATGCACAGCTCACACACTAATTACAGACTATATAACAGCACAGAGCTGCAGTTTGGTATTTGTCATGTTTAATAAAGAGCAGATAAGCTGTGTATTAGATATTTAGCTTATAACTAGATATATATGGATTATACACAGTAAATAGTTGTTATGCACAGCTCACACACTAATTACAGACTATATAACAGCACAGAGCTGCAGTTTGGTATTTGTCATGTTTAAAAAAGAGCAGATAAGCTGTGTATTCGATATTTATGGGTTATACACAGCTCACACACACTATGTACAGGCTATATAACAGCACAAAACTGTAGTGTGGTATTTGTTGGGTTTAATAAAGAGCAGATAAGCTTTGTATATTTAGGTTATGAGTAGATATATATATATATATATAGGTTATACAGTAAATATGTTATACACAGCTCACACACACTATTTACAGACTAAATAACAGCACAAAAAAGTCACACATGTGGTACACACACTAAGTAAAAGCCCTGCTTGTATAACTGTTTACTAGGGATTTAAAACGTAGAAGCTTTGTCTATTACTGCAATTATTCAGCATTTTGTGGAGGAAGAGTTGCTCCGGTTCAGCAGTTTAGCTCTGTTAGAGACAACGGAGGTTTGATTTACAACAGCATAACACAGAGCAACCCCCCTCTACCTCCTCACACTACACAACTGTAAATCAAACCTCCGTTGTCTCTCACAGAGCTGAACTGCTGAACCACTGAACCGGAGCAACTCTTCTTCTACAGCACTAAGCAAACAGTACACCGGAGCCTTTCAGAACAGGAAGTGCAGATTTTGCAAAAAGAGGAAGGAACCGCTCTAGGTAGGAAAGGAGGGAGGAGGCTGTGCTGCAGTGAGTGGTGTTGTGGGAAATGTAGTTGCTAATTAAACGGCCTAGAAGGCCTCTAGCTGCACCATCCTTAATTTTAGGTGCAAGTAGATGCAGTAAGCGGCGGCCAGTAAGTGTAGGTGTGGGGCAGATAGAGCACGCAATTTTCGGCCGGTTTGCCCCTCTTTCGGCCAGAATGGGATAGGCTCATTTTCGGCCGAAAATTTCGGCTGCCGAAATTTCGGTGCATCCCTAGTTTTCAGATTCTGTGATTGATACTCAGGTTCAGGCCAGAAAACCGGTAACTAGGAAGATTTACCATAAGATATGGAAAAGATATATCTGCTGGTGTGAATCCAAGGGATTACCTTGGAATAAGATAAAAATTCCTAAGATTCTTTCCTTTCTGCAAGAAGGTTTGGATAAAGGATTATCTGTGAGTTCTCTAAAGGGACAGATTTCTGCTTTATCTGTCTTACTACACAAACGACTGGCAGCTATGCCAGATGTTCAAGCATTTGTTCAGGCTCTGGTTAGGATCAAGCCTGTTTACAGACCTTTGACTCCTCCCTGGAGTTTAAATTTAGTTCTTTTAGTTCTTCAAGGGGTTCCGTTTGAACCTTTACATTCCATAGATATTAGTTGTACCTTCTTTGTGTCCGAATCCAGTTTCAAAGAAGGAACATTTGTTACACAATTTGGATGTAGTCCGTGCTCTAAAATTCTATTTAGAAGCTGCAAAAGATTTCAGACAAACATCTTCTCTGTTTGTCGTCTACTCTGGTAAAAGGAGAGGTTAAAAAGCGACTTCTACCTCTCTTTCTTTTTGGCTTAAAAGCATCATCCGATTGGCTTACGAGACTGCCGGACGGCAGCCTCCTGAAAGAATCACAGCTCACTCCACTAGGGCTGTGGCTTCCACATGGGCCTTCAAGAACGAGGCTTCTGTTGATCAGATATGTAAGGCAGCGACTTGGTCTTCACTGCACACTTTTGCCAAATTTTACAAATTTGATACTTTTGCTTCTTCGGAGGCTATTTTTGGGAGAAAGGTTTTGCAAGCCGTGGTGCCTTCCGTTTAGGTGACCTGATTTGCTCCCTCCCTTCATCCGTGTCCTAAAGCTTTGGTATTGGTTCCCACAAGTAAGGATGACGCCGTGGACCGGACACACCTATGTTGGAGAAAACAGAATTTATGCTTACCTGATGAATTACTTTCTCCAACGGTGTGTCCGGTCCACGGCCCGCCCTGGTTTTTTAATCAGGTCTGATGAATTATTTTCTCTAACTACAGTCACCACGGTACCATATGGTTTCTCCTATATTTTTCCTCCTGTCCGTCGGTCGAATTACTGGGGTGGGCGGAGCCTAGGAGGGACTATATGGCCAGCTTTGCTGGGACTCTTTGCCATTTCCTGTTGGGGAAGAGATATTCCCACAAGTAAGGATGACGCCGTGGACCGGACACACCGTTGGAGAAAGTAATTTATCAGGTAAGCATAAATTCTGTTTTTACATAAAACCTCCTACCCTCCTCAGCATTATTAAATATTACATAACTTTCACTTACAATTTATTGTTAAGCCCAGTTGATTTTCTGGGTAAAATCACTAGCGGCTCGTGTCCGCTGAATTTGATGGATCATTTCCTAAGGGCGTTCTGAACTTTTGATTGTCTCTTTCATAATGACCATAAGCACGTTAGGAAAATAAATGCATGATAGAAGTATAAAACATATCTTATATAGGAGTTTCTTTACAACATTTTTGACGATTGAGACTTAGAGAGTTTAGTGTGCTAAGGACAAGAATGTGACCCCCCCCCCCCCCCCTTTATGTGTGTAGATTTAAGCTCACGATTTTATAACACAATATATCATACTATTAGACAGCAAAGCATAATCAAGAGGGTTCATTATATTATCTGTTTAAAATTAAAAAATATAAGGTAAAAATATATTCTTTGTATTGTTCTCGAATTAAGTATATTCAAAATCTTGTACTAGATGAGTAGATGGAGAATATTTCCGTACACGTAACGGGATTTATTGTAACATTGTACTACTGATGTTTCCATGAAGTCAAAACCTGTTTTGTACTGTATAATATTTATCTTAATAAAAACTACATGTTAAAAAAAAAATAGTATTCTCTACCTGAATTTTATTTATATATATATATATATATATATATATATATATATATATATATATATATTTGGGTTTCATGTCACTTTTAAAGCAGAAATATTGAACAAATTAGAGTTAGAGACCTATGTCTGATTTAAACTAATGTAATTGCTAAAGGAGTTGGTAGTTGTCAAGAACAGGTGGGAATGTAAAGGATTTAGAATGGTCAGAAAGGCAATAACCAACATATAAAAGGAGCAGCTTAATAAATAGTCCATATAAAGATAGGAACATTGTTAGGTGGATATAATACATAAATTATATAAAAATTTTAACTGGTAAAGTTTCATTATTATTTTGTCTCAAGGGGGGAACCATCTATAAGACAGAAGCTATTACACCCCACCAACTATATAGCAGGACTATGCGACACAAGCAGCTCGCTGTAAAATGTATCAGAATTTTTTTTCTCCAACATTGGTGTGTCCGGTCCACAGCGTCATCCATAACTTGTGGGAATATTCTCTTCCCCAACAGGAAATGGCAAAGAGCACAGCAAAAGCTGTCCATATAGTCCCTCCTAGGCTCCGCCCATCCCAGTCATTCTCTTTGCCGTTGCACAGGCAACATCTCCACGGAGATGGTGAAGAGTATGTGGTGATTAGTTGTAGTTTTTTATTCTACTATCAAGAGTTTGTTATTTTAAAATAGTGCTGGTATGTACTATTTACTCTGAAACAGAAAAAGATGAAGAATTCTGTTTGTGAGAGGAATATGATTTTAGCAGCAGTAACTAAAATCGTTTGCTGTTTCCACATAGGACTGTTGAGATGAAATAACTTCAGTTGGGGGAAACAGTTAGCAGACTTTTCTGCTTAAGGTATGACTAGCCATTTTTCTAACAAGACTGTGTAATGCTGGAAGGCTGTCATTCCCCTCATGGGGACCGGTAAGCCATTTTCTTAATCAAACAGAATAAAGGGCTTAATGTGGGCTATAAAACTGGTAGACATTTTTATGGGCAAGATCGATTGCTTTATTTGGGCTTTTTATAAAGATTGATGTTGATATTCACACTTATAAAATTTGGGGAACGTTTTTTTTTTAACGTCAGGCACTGGTTTAGACACCTTTTCAGTCAGGAAGGGCCTTCCCTGTAGTAGGCTGAGCCTCATTTTCGCGCCATTACTGCGCAGTTTCTTTTTAGAGCAGGACATGCAGCTGCATGTGTGTGGGTCTGAAAGTATTTGAAAAGGTTCCTAGAAGGCTTCATTTGGTATCGTATACCCCCTGGGTTTGGTAAAGTCGCAGCAAAGGCTGTAGCTGGGACTGTAGAGGGGTTAAAACTTTAACCGGCTCCGGTTTCTTCATTTAAAGGGTTAAAGGTCTCAAATTTGGGGTGCAATGCTTTGAATGCTTTAAGACACTGTGGTGAAAATTTGGTTAAATTTGAACAATTCCTTCATAGTTTTTCACATATTCAGTAATAAAGTGTGCACTGTTTAAAATTTAAAGAGACAGTAACGGTTTTGTTTAAAACCGTTTTTGTACTTTATTGACAAGTTTAAGCCTGTTTAACATGTCTGTGCCTTCAGATAAGCTATGTTCTGTATGTATGGAAGCCAATGTGTCTCCCCCTTCAAAATTGTGTGATAATTGTGCCATAGCGTCCAAACAAAGTAAGGACACTACTGCCACAGATAGTAAAGTTGCCCAAGATGATTCATCAGATGAAAGGAGTAGACATAGTTCTACATCATCTCCTTCTGTGTCTACACCAGTTTTGCCCACGCAGGAGGCCCCTAGTACTTCTAGCGCGCCAATGCTTATTACTATGCAACAATTGACGGCAGTAATGGATAACTCCATAGCAAATATTTTATCCAAAATGCCTGCATATCGGAGAAAGCGCGATTGCTCTGTTTTAAACACTGTAGAGCAGGAGGGCGCTGATGATAATTGCTCTGTCATACCCTCACACCAATCTGAAGGGGCCGTGAGGGAGGTTTTGTCAGATGGGGAAATTTCAGATTCAGGTAGAATTTCTCAACAGGCAGAACCTGATGTTGTGACATTTATATTTAAATTAGAGCATCTCCGCGTACTGCTTAAGGAGGTGCTATCTACTCTGGATGATTGTGACAACCTGGTCATTCCAGAAAAATTGTGCAAGATGTACAAGTTCCTAGAGGTTCCGGTGCACCCCAACGCTTTTCCTATACCCAAGCGGGTGGGGGACATAGTGAATAAGGAGTGGGAGAAGCCCGGCATACCTTTTGTTCCCCCTCCTATATTTAAGAAATTATTTCCTATGGTCGACCCCAGAAAGGACTTATGGCAGACAGTCCCTAAGGTCGAGGGGGCAGTTTCTACACTAGCCAAGCGCACTACTATTCCTATCGAGGATAATTGTGCTTTCAAAGATCCTATGGATAAAAAATTGGAGGGTTTGCTTAAAAAGATTTTTGTACAGCAATGTTACCTCCTGCAACCTATTTCGTGCATTATTCCTGTCACTACAGCAGCGTGGTTCTGGTTCGAAGAACTAGAAAAGTCGCTCAGTAGAGAGAGGTTATGGACAGGGTTCACGCACTTAAGTTGGCTAATTCCTTTATTTTAGATGCCGCTTTGCAGTTAGCTAGATTAGCGGCGAAAAATTCTGGGTTTGCAATTGTGGCGCGCAGAGTGCTCTGGCTAAAGTCTTGGTCAGCGGATGTATCTTCCAAGACAAAATTGCTTAATATCCCTTTCAAGGGTAAAACTCTTTTTGGGCCAGAATTGAAAGAGATTATCTCAGACATCACTGGGGGTAAGGGCCATGCCCTCCCACAAGATAGGCCTTTCAAGGCCAAGAATAAGTCTAATTTTCGTTCCTTTCGCAATTTCAGGAACGGACCGGCCTCCAACTCTGCAGCCTCTAGACAAGAGGGTAATGCTTCGCAAACCAAACCAGCTTGGAAACCGATGCAAGGCTGGAACAAGGGTAAGCAGGCCAAGAAACCTGCTGCTGCTAACAAGACAGCATGAAGGAGTAGCCCCCGATCCGGGACCGGATCTAGTAGGGGGCAGACTCTCTCTCTTTGCTCAGGCTTGGGCAAGAGATGTTCAGTATCCCTGGGCACTAGAAATAGTTTCTCAGGGTTATCTTCTGGAAATCAAGGAACTACCCCCAAGGGGAAATTTCCACATGTCTCACTTATCCTCAAACCAAATAAAGAGACAGGCATTCTTACATTGTGTAGAAGACCTGTTAAAAATGGGAGTGATACACCCAGTTCCAACCGTGGAACAAGGAATGGGGTTTTACTCAAATCTGTTTTTGGTTCCCAAAAAAGAGGGAACTTTCAGTCCAATTCTGGATTTAAAGTTCCTAAACAAATTTCTCAGAGTGCCATCGTTCAAAATGGAAACCATTTGAACGATTTTACCTACAATCCAGGAGGGTCAATTTATGACTACCGTGGATCTAAAGGATGCGTATCTACATATTCCTATCCACAAAGATCATCATCAGTTCCTAAGGTTCGCCTTTCTGGACAAACATTACCAGTTTGTGGCTCTCCCATTCGGGCTAGCCACTGCTCCAAGGATTTTCACAAAGGTACTCGGGTCCCTTCTAGCGGTTCTAAGACCAAGGGGCATTGCAGTGGCACCTTACTTGGACGACATTCTGATACAAGCGTCGTCTCTTCCAAAGGCAAAGGCTCACACAGACATCGTTCTGGCCTTTCTCAGATCTCACGGATGGAAAGTGAGCATAGAAAAAAGTTCCCTGTCTCCGTCGACAAGAGTTCCTTTCTTGGGGACAATAATAGATTCTTTAGAAATGAAGATTTTCCTGACAGATGTCAGAAAGTCGAAACTTCTAAATGCTTGTCAAGTTCTTCACTCTGTTCCACGACCTTCCATAGCTCAGTGCATGGAAGTAGTAGGGTTGATGGTTGCAGCAATGGACATAGTTCCTTTTGCGCGAATTCATCTAAGACCATTACAACTGTGCATGCTGAAACAGTGGAATGGGGACTATACAGACTTGTCTCCAGTGATTCAAGTAGATCAGAAGACCAGAGACTCACTCCGTTGGTGGCTAACCCAGGATCACCTGTCCCAGGGAATGAGCTTCCTCAGACCAGAGTGGGTCATCGTCACGACCGACGCCAGTCTAGTGGGCTGGGGCGTGGTCTGGGACTCCCTGAAAGCTCAGGGGCTATGGTCTCGGGAAGAGTCTCTTCTCCCGATAAACATTCTGGAACTGAGAGTGATATTCAATACTCTCAGGGCTTGGCCTCAACTAGCAAAGGCCAGATTCATAAGATTCCAATCAGACAACATGACGACTGTTGCTTACATCAACCATCAGGGGGGAACAAGGAGTTCCCTGGCGATGAGAGAAGTGACCAAAATCATAAAATGGGCGGAGGATCACTCCTGCCATCTATCTGCGATCCACATCCCAGGAGTGGAAAACTGGGAGGCGGATTATCTGAGTCGTCAGACATTCCATCCGGGGGAGTGGGAACTCCACCCGGAGATATTTGCCCAGTTGACTCAATTATGGGGCATTCCAGACATGGATCTGATGGCGTCTCGTCAGAACTTCAAGGTTCCTTGCTACGGGTCCAGATCCAGGGATCCCAAGGCGACTCTAGTGGATGCATTAGTAGCGCCTTGGACCTTCAACCTAGCTTATGTGTTTCCACCGTTTCCTCTCATTCCCAGGCTGGTAGCCAGGATCAAGCAGGAGAGGGCCTCGGTGATCTTGATAGCTCCTGCGTGGCCACGCAGGACTTGGTATGCAGACCTGGTGAATATGTCATCGGCTCCACCATGGAAGCTACCTTTGAGACAGGATCTTCTAGTACAGGGTCCATTCGAACATCCAAATCTAGTTTCCCTCCAGCTAACGGCTTGGAAATTGAACGCTTGATTTTATCTAAGCGTGGGTTTTCGGATTCTGTAATAGATACTCTGGTACAAGCCAGAAAACCTGTAACTAGAAAAATTTACCATAAAATATGGAAAAGATATATCTGTTGGTGTGAATCCAAGGGATTCTCATGGAGTAAGATCAAAATTCCTAGGATCCTTTCCTTTCTCCAAGAAGGTTTGGATAAAGGATTATCAGCGAGTTCTCTAAAGGGACAGATTTCTGCTTTATCTGTCTTGTTACAAAAACGACTGGCAGCTGTGCCTGATGTTCAAGCTTTTGTTCAGGCTTTGGTCAGGATCAAGCCTGTTTACAGACATTTGACTCCTCCCTGGAGTCTGAATTTAGTTCTTTCAGTTCTTCAAGGGGTTCCGTTTGAACCTCTACATTCCATAGATATCAAGATGTTATCTTGGAAAGTTCTGTTTTTGGTTGCTATTTCTTCTGCTAGAAGAGTTTCTGAGTTATCTGCTTTGCAGTGTAATCCGCCCTATCTGTTGTTCCATTCAGATAAGGTTGTTTTGCGTACTAAACCTGGTTTCCTTCCAAAGGTTGTTTCCAACAAGAATATTAACCAGGAAATAGTTGTGCCTTCTTTGTGTCCGAATCCAGTTTCAAAGAAGGAACGTTTGTTACACAATTTAGATGTAGTTCGTGCTTTAAAGTTCTATTTAGAAGCAACAAAGGATTTCAGACAAACGTCTTCTCTGTTTGTCGTTTATTCTGGCAAGAGGAGAGGTCAAAAAGCTACTGCTACCTCTCTTTCCTTTTGGCTGAAAAGCATAATCCGATTGGCTTACGAGACTGCCGGACAGCAGCCTCCTGAACGCATCACAGCTCACTCTTCTAGGGCTGTGGCTTCCACATGGGCCTTCAAGAACGAGGCTTCTGTTGATCAGATATGTAAGGCAGCGACTTGGTCTTCCCTGCACACTTTTGCCAAATTCTACAAATTTGATACTTTTGCTTCTTCGGAGGCTATTTTTGGGAGAAAGGTTTTGCAAGCCGTGGTGCCTTCTGTTTAGATAACCTGATTGGCTCCCTCCCTTCATCCGTGTCCTAAAGCTTTGGTATTGGTTCCCACAATTTATGGATGACGCCGTGGACCGGACACACCAATGTTGGAGAAAACAGAATTTATGCTTACCTGATAAATTACTTTCTCCAACGGTGTGTCCGGTCCACGGCCCGCCCTGGTTTTTTAATCAGGTTTGATGAATTTCTTTAACTACAGTCACCACGGCACCTTATGGTTTGTCCTGTTTTTTCTCCTGTCCGTCGGTCGAATGACTGGGGTGGGCGGAGCCTAGGAGGGACTATATGGACAGCTTTTGCTGTGCTCTTTGCCATTTCCTGTTGGGGAAGAGAATATTCCCACAAGTTATGGATGACGCCGTGGACCGGACACACCGTTGGAGAAAGTAATTTATCAGGTAAGCATAAATTCAGTTTTTTATTTATGATACTCAACACTACTAGCTAAGCTCATACACATTTGAGCCAAATGGATGCTATATAAGTTACCTAATAGAGGGTACTCAAAGGGACAGTCTAGTCAAAATTAAACTTCCATGACTCGGATAGGGCGTGTAATTTTAAGCAACTTTCCAATGTATTTTTGTCATCCGATTTTCTTTGTTCTTTTTGTATTCTTTGTTGAAAGCTAAACCTAGATAAGCTAATATGCTAATTTCTAAGAGATTGAAGGCATCTTCTTATCTCAGTGCATTTTGTCAATTTTTCACAGCTAGGCAGCACTAGTTAATGTGGGCCATATAGATAACATTGTGTTCACTCCTGTGGAGCTATTTATGAGTCAGCACTGATTGGCTAAAATGCAAGTCTGTCAAAAGAACTGAAATAAGGGGGCAGTCTGCTGAGGCTTAGATACAAGGTAATCACAGAGGTAAAATGTGTATTAATATAAACATGTTGGTTATACGAAACTGGGGAATGGGTAATAAAGGGATTATATATATATTAGTAGTAATAAGTCTATCTAACAGTATACTGGCCCTTTTTCAGACAGACATTAGAAATTAATCCATGTAAGCCTGAAAGATAAAACATTAAAATGTAGGAAAGTCTACAATGTTTTGCACTTGTCCATGTCTATAAGCAAATCCGCAAAGAATATGACAAAATGAGCACTTGGTTTAAAGGCACAACAAAACGTTGTCTCTACAGTCACATACTGATCTAGAAATTAGTAAAATTCTATCACCCCTATCTACATTAATAAACATTTCTTTCATACAGTTGGTGATAGTCCACAATCCATTACTCTTGGGAATTATTATTTTCTACCAGTAGGAGGAGGCATAGATTCCCAAACCCCAAGAGCTTTACCTCTCCCACCTCACACATACTTTAGTCTTTACTTTGCCTCCCCTGGAGGTGGTTGAAGAATGAAGATGGGCATATGATTTTTCGGAGAAAATTGATTGAGGCCTGCTTTCCCTTCAAAGCACAGTGCTTGTCAGAGGGATGTATTTGGGGTATGGTTTATGATTTTTTGCTTAACCTTATGGAAAATTTTCTTAAGCCCTCTATAATCGTTCACAGGGACTTGTCTTTTGCCTCCCTTTATGGATCTACAATATACTCCTATTTAATAACCTCTACTGATATGTTTCAGTAGTGGTTTGGCTATCTGCTATTTGATTGTTAATGGATACATGTCTGTTGGTTAGTATCTTTTAGTTTAACATTTAGACACTCTTATAGCTATGTTATGGGCCCTTTTTTTAATAAAACTTATCTATATACGTTGTTTATATATGGCCCTGGGACAGATCCTTTTCCCCATTTCCTTGCTTTTGCGCGCAACAACTTTTTTGGCAAGCTTATTTTTTTCATGAGTTGGCCTGGTTTGCACGTTTTGGGATTGCGCACGTCTGGTTTACGCTTATCGGGCTAGCACACATCCTTTTAGTCTACTATAGTTTTTCTGTGCACTAGGTTTTGCCTGTCGGGTTAGCGCACACTCCTCTAGTCTTCCTATAGTTTTTCCCGCACATTTGTTAACGCACGTTGGGTTAGCACGTTTGCATGGTTATGCACATCTTGGGTTTTTTGATGCACATAATCTCCTTCTTAGTTGTGAGTTACTTGGCGCGCAGTCGGATGTTAAGTTTATTTCTCCTGTTTTGTTTTTCAGTTTGACTTAGCGCACATTGCTCCTATTAAAGCTGCTTAGGAAGGGGTTATGGTTTCCATGCCACAAGAGCTTTTTTTTTAGGGGGTTTAATAGTGTTTGTTGTATAGCTTTGCCATATGCTGTAATGGAGGATCCTGTCTCTAAATCTACCCAAGAAACTGAGTCTCCTGAACACTTTTCTACAATTATTAGGTGTACTCCTTGTAAGAAAGCTAAAGATCTTCATTTTTCCAGCTCATTTACATGGCTGATGTTTATATTTTTTTTAATCTAATCAGACCAATCTAATGCTATTTCTTTGGTTACGAATGCACATACTCTTTGTTCATTACAGGTTAATGTTCCTGCCATGATTTTTTTTTTTTTTTTTATCAAGGCTGCAGTTTCTGAAGCATTGGCTGCTCTCTTGCCTTCAAACAAGCGCAAAAGGTCAGTTCAGAATTTACTTTCTGCAAGTGCTATGTGCCCTGAGACCAGGGTTTGTTTGTTTTTCCAGATGGTGGTTTTCTCTGGAGATGAGGATTCCTCATCTGAGGTTGAACCTGATATTTCCTCTCTTTTTTGATTAAAGTTAAACAAATCCATTCTCTTTTAAAAGAGGTCCTAGTTACTTTAGAGGTTAAAGATCCTAAAGTTTCTGATGATAAGCCTTGTAATCGTTTAAATTCACATTTTATGACTGTTGTTAATCTCCCTGAGATTTTCCCTGTTCCTGATGCTGTCTCTAGAATCCAGAGAAAGAGGGGCAGCACCGTATAGAAATCAATATATATTAGCACACAAACACAGCAACGTTTTGGGAACTACTTCCCTTAGTCATGCAATAAACACATAATGGTACAAAACATCCTTATATACCCTTATGGCCACCAGGGGACAGTAGAGCTATATTTACAAAATTAACTCTTTCAAATACAGAATTTGGAAAAATAAGTCATAATTATTTAGAATGCAATGTATCCTTACACTGAACCACAGCCATATATACAATAAAAAGGCTATTTTAAGAAGGAATTCATACGATTCAGAAGTACAAAAGGAAAAATATCTGGAATCACATAAAAAATCATAAGAACACAGAGAGATCCCAGTCTCTGTTCATGCCATCAGGTTCTAGGGTACCTAATTCATGTATCCAAAAACATTCCCTTTGTTTTAATAAGAGGTCTCTATTGCCCCCTCTCTTAGGTCTAGGGACAAACTCAATGACATGAAATCTGAGCTGATTAACAACATGTCCCATTTTAGAGAAATGACATGATACAGGGGCAAGTTTATTAGTCCTAATGGTGCTCTTGTGTTTTATTACTCTGTCTCTGATGCACCTTGTCATCTCACCGACATAGCCCCGGCCACAAGGACATTTGACCAAGTAAATAACATATTGGGTTTGACAGGTGAAATAACCATTAATTTGATACTTCTTGCAGTACTTGGATGGTAAAAAAAATTATCCTTTAATCATGCTCTCACAACAGGAGCATCCTAGTCAAGGATAACAACCTCTGTTTTTACTGGTCTAATACCTTTGTTTGTCAATATTAGAATGGGAACCAAAGTCAGCCCTAATCAATTTTTGATGAATATTATAGCCTCTCTTAAAAGCAGGCATGGGAGTTTCAACAAACTCAGGAACATTTGGATTACATTTGGCAAGAATATCGCAATGCTTTTTGATAATGCCCTGTATTAAGTGACTCTAAGAATAAAATTCAGATATGAAGACCATCTGCTGGTCATTATGTTTTTTTTTTTTTTAATTCAAACCTTCTTGGGATCTAATAAGGTCTATCTAGGGATAGCTGAGACCAAGCTTATCTTATTTTCAATAATGGTCAGCGGATAGCCTCTCTACAAAGCGATCCCTCATTTACTTGAGCCTTAAATCGAACAAATCCTCATCAGTAACAATTCTACGTACCCTTAGTAATTGGCTGTGAGAAAGAGCCTTTAAAAGCGCTAAAGTATGAGCACTATCGAAATTTAAAATACTGGTATGGTCAGTAGTTTTTTTTTTTTTTTTTTTAAATATCCACTTTCAATGAAGTACCAGATTTAATAACCCTAGTGTCAAGAAACACCAGGCCCTCCTCACTGTAGGTGAGTTTAAATTTGAAATGGCTGGTAGAGCTATTAAGGTCATTTACAAAAGCAGTAGGTTCCAATGTCGCCCAACCAAATCCCAAAGACATCATCAATATAGCGTCACCGACAGGCGCCATACCGAATGAAGTCTAAATTGGGAAAAAAAAACATTTTTCTTTAAACATGTCTTGCCTGATGCTGTCTCTGACATGATCTCTGGGGACTGGTCAAAGCCAGGTATGTCTTTTTCTCCTTCTGCAAGGTTTAAAAAGTTATATCCATTACCTGCTGCTAATCTAGATTTCTGGGAAACAGTTCCTAAATTGGATGGGGTTCCACTTTGGACAGACTTACTACTATTGCTTTGGAAGACAGTACTTCTTTTAACTATCCTTTAGACAGAAAGCTGGAATCTTTTCATAGAATGGCCTTTTTACTTGCAGGTTATATTCCTAGACCAGCTATTTCTGAGGCGTCAGTTACTATTGGTGTTCCCCAAGGGTCAGTTCTTGGGCCTGTTTTGTTTAACATGTTCATAAGTGATATTGGAAGTGGGCTTAAGGGGAAGGTTTGCTTGTTTGCTGATGATACAAAAATTTGTAACAAGGTAGATGTTCCAGGAGGGGTTGATCAAATGAACAGTGATATTAAAAAACTAGAGGACTGGTCAAATAAATGGAATCTGAAATGTAATATTACCAAGAGCAAAATTATGCATATAGGATCCAAAAACCCGAAGGCCAATTATAGTTTCAATGGTACATTACCTACTGTAACTAAAGAAGAAAGGGACTTGGGAATTATTATTTCAGATGATTTAAAATTTGGTACAAATGCAGCAGTGCAGCCAGAAAGGCCAGTCGAATACTTGGCTGCATTAGAGGAGGTATTAGTAGCAGAAATAGTAAGGTTCTTATGCCACTTTACAGATCATACGTTAGGCCAAATCTGGAATACTGTGTAAAGTTCTGGAGACCATATCTTCAGAAAGATATAAATAATCTAGAAGCTGTCCAAAGGAGGGCTAATAAAATGGTACATGGTCTAAAATATAAAACATACAAAGTAAGACTCTGATCTAAATATGTATAGTTTAGAGGATAGAAGGGAAAGAGGTGAAATGATAGAAACCTTCAAATATATGAAGGGACTTAATACAATAGAAGCTGAAAGCATTTTTCACAAACAAAATAAATGTCAAAGCAAGGGGTCACAATCTAAAGTTAGAGGGTAACCGATTCAGAAGAAATTTGAGAAAGCATTTTTTTTACAGAAAGGGTGGTGAATTCATGGAATAAACTTCCATTTGAGGTTGCAAACACAAAGACTGTAAAGGAATTCAAAAATGCCTGGGACATGCATAAGGCTATCCTAAGGAAAAAGTAACATGTAATATGGGTAGACTTGATGGGCCTTTTTGGTTCTTATCTACCATCAAATTCTATTATTCAGGGGGCTTCTTTTGCTCATCCTACCTGGACTGTGGTTACTACAGATGCAAGCCTTTCAGGTTAGGGAGCTTTCTGGGGGTCTCTTACAGCACACAGAATTTAGGATCCTTGGGAAGCGAGTTTACCATTCAATGTTCTGGAACTCTGTGCAATTTTCAGGGCCCTTCAAGTCTGGCTTCTATTGAAAAGGGAGTCTCATCAATGTCATAGCAGTAGCTTATATCAACCATCAGAGGGAACTTGCAGTTCCCTGGCAATGATGGAGGTGTCTCAGATTCGCTCCTGGGCAGAAGCCAATTCATTTCACATCCCAGGAGCGAACAATTTGGAGGCAGTTTCTCGTTGGTCTGTTGATGTTTTGAACATCGGGGCCTGAAGGACAAGTGACCCCTTATTTAGCACAAATGGGGGAGGGGTTATATGGACTCTATTAGAGCCCAACTCACTTTAAGTGCGCTACCTGCTTTTTTAGGTTATTACCATTTTTGGTTTAACACCTGTATTTTACAGGTATAAGAGGCATCTTACATGAAAGAGGAAGATTGCCCTTTCAGATGAGGGGACACATGCCCCTGTAAAATGAAGACCATCAGTGCTATAGACATTTGCATTGGAAATAAATTATGATTCTAATAATAATAATCATTATTATCCTTAAAGCACAATTACATGCACTTAAAAGGGATGTTTAACCTTGGGTGTGGGGGGCTAAAACAAAGCCACCCTTTTCTGTTAGAGGAATAAGTGATGCCTTATTTGAAAAAAAGGAGTCTGTCCCTTCACATGAGTGGTTACTTATCCCTCTAGCAAAAAAAGGTGTGATATAGGCTATGTCAGAACCCACCTCCCTCAGGTTAACCTGCACTTTAAGTGCTGCCCTAAGTTGCCCCCTACAATACATAGACAAACTTGAGACCCATTATTTGAAAACGGTAATCATGCTCTTTCCAATGAGTGGTCCTGAATTTGTCACTCCAGATAATTGTTATAACAATAAGAAATACAGCATTGGCTCTATTTTGGGGGTCTGAAAATTTTTAAGAGGCTTTTATTACCCTTTCACCATAGAAATGTACCATGAAACCCTTCATTTAAAAACGTAAGATCACATGTTGTAAATAAGGGGGTTTCATAGCCTTATAGCAGGGGTATGAAGCACATTCTATCCATGGGCCACTTTTAAAGTGTTCTTCTCCCATGGGGCCACTTGAACAAAATGAGTGCTCTGGAACTGGATACAATAGTAACTGGCTGTGACATTTACCCAAGTAGTGCATGGTAGGAGCAGTAGTCCACAATAGACATACACAGTGTATATTTATCTTGTGAGTGCCTAGTAAAGTGATCATTCTGGAACTGAATAAAAAGTGACATTTATCCAAGCAGTGCACCAGGGGGGTCTACACTGGATAATGCATTCTTGTCTTTATATCCATCTTGTGAGTGCCTATATAGAACATCAACTTGTTACACCACTTAGAACCCTAAAAAAATGATGGGACCAAATTAATAATTTACCTAATAAACAAGAAAGGGCCAGATTAAACTATTTTGAGGGCTGCATATGGCCCCAGGGCCAGTAGTTTAAGACCATTGTCTTATAGCTATGAAGTGATAGCCTGGCACTAGCTGCTAGCCTAATTTTCCTGCGTTGTTGATGTTAAGTCTCATAGACCCATGTTTCTCTGAACTAAAACAACTTTTAAGAATCTAAATAAATGGGGGAATTGGGAAAATGTAAAAAAATATGTGATACTTTGTGAAATGTTATATAGGATTACTTTTGCTACAACAATTTTTTTTTTTAATATTATGTGGTATACTGATTGAGTTTGGACAAGGACAGGAACATGCATACATTGTCAAAATGGTTTAAAGTCACTACTCTGGGTAATAAGAATATTGTGTTATTTTAAAATATATGTAATATTTGTATGTTTAGATATTTTATATCATATATCTTTTCATTTTTTTGTATAAATTGCAAGATGGTTCATAGTGCCTAGAATATTACATTTTATCTTCTGATTTTTAATGATCAATTGTTATTGGAAAAAAGTTTGTGAGATTTCAGTGAGAGACAAACAGCTAAAAACCTCTCCAGCACAGGAGTGTGAAAATGGATCAGCAGTAAAGTGTTTAAATTATTGTCTTTGTCGATTAAAAGTTTTTACCTTCTGGAACTTATTTAGATACTGTTGATATACTTGATTCTTTAGCCAAAATAATCCTATAGAGAAGCATTTTAATTTGTTTAAAGGGACGTTAAACTTCATCTAATTTGATTTCACTCACTATGGAAGATAGTCCCTTTAATAAAGAGTAGGACAGGAAACCCAGAGCTTCAGAACCAAGCCAAAAAGGGGCCAATGTTGTACCAGAGGTTGGCTTTTTTCTTTCAAATAATGGTGAGAATCCACACATGATCACTTGGGGGACATATTTTCTGTCCACCAGGAGAAGGCAGAACATACCTACATTACAGTTTTACCCACCCTCATATCCCTGAATTCCCCAGTTATATTTTGCCTTAAGCATGGAGAACGTGAAACTGAAGTGCTTTTTCTTAACAGCGATTGATAGGAGTTCCCTTTCTGATCTGGGACCCATTTCTCCGCTTTAAAAGTGCCTCCTGCACAAATAGGTCAACAAACAAGTTCAGCTGGGCAATGAGAAATCTCCCAGTATGGAGATGTCACAACCTCATCCCCCCAGGTGAAATGCAGAGTTATCTGCTAATCCCGTGATCTACAGTTAGCTGCTGTCAAATTTTCACCTTCCATGACCCACTGGCTTATTGCCTAAACATCTATACGTAGTGTTCACATGACCTGATGGTATTATTGTATTTAGACACTTTAGCAAATTTTAAGGCACTCTGAGAAAATTAAAGGACCACTAAATAGAATAGCATAATCAATAAATGCAGAATAAAGAGGCAATGCAAAAGCACTCCTTTTTGAATTTCAAATGAGTAGTAGTTTTTTTCGGACAAAAATGATAGTTTGTTACATTTTCCTTAATAATGCATCATGCGACAGCCATCTTTCAATAACCAAATGCATATATGTATATCCTGGGAATCTTGCACATGCTCAGTAGGAACTGGTGCCTCTGAAAGTTTGTGTATATAAAAAGACTGTGCATATTTAGATAATGGAGATGAATTGGAAAGTTATTTAAAATGTTGTGCTCTATCTAAATGATGAAAGTTTAATTTTGACTTGACTGTCCCTTTAAATAAACTTGTTAAGAGATTACCAGTTCCGACACAGACACATTTGATGTCCCTTTCATTACTGTTTGTGAATTTGCTTTAAAGATTGCCATAAGTGTTCGTAAGAATTGAGAGGCAGATCCACTATTTGTAGATTTGGGCTACTATAACTGAGCATTGAAATTGTTTGGGTTTATAATTTCTATAATGGCTAGTTCCACCTCCTTACTCAGTTTGGTCACCATTGAGGTTCATTATATCAGGAATATGACTATTTAAAGGGACACTAAACCCAATTTCTCCTACATTGGTGTGTCCGGTCCACGGCTTCATCCTTACATGTGGGATATTCTCATTCCCTACAGGAAGTGGCAAAGAGAGCACAACAGCAGAGCTGTCCATATAGCTCCCCCTCTAGCTCCGCCCCCAGTCATTCTCTTTGTTGCTTTGAACAAGTAGCATCTCCACGGGGGTAGTAAAGAGTATGTGGTGTTAGTTGTAGTTTTTTATTTCTTCTATCAAGAGTTTGTTATTTTAAAATAGTGCCGGTTTGTACTATTTACTCTGCAGCAGAAAGTGAAAAAGATTTCTGTTGAGAGGAGTATGATTTTAGCACCAGTAACTAAAATACATTGCTGTTCCCACGCAGGACTGTTGAAACCAGAGAACATCAGTTGGGGGGAACAGTTTGCAGGCTTAACTGCTTCAGATATGATCAGTCATTTTTCTAACAAGACCATGTAATGCTAGAAGACTGTCAGAAATTCCCTCTGGGATAGGTAAGCCATTTTTTCTTAGACTCTGTATAAAATGATGGCTTATATTTAGGGCTCTATGCTGGTTGACACTATTGTGGGCTTTAAAATCGATTGCTTTTTAGCATGTTTTTCACTATAAATAAGGTGTTTTTGCAGACTTTAAAACACTTTTGGGGTTTAATTTCGGCCTGGCACTTATTTGGACACCTAAATCTAGTCAGAAAGGCCCCTCCACTCTGGAATGAAGAGGGAGGAGGCCTCATTTTCAGGCCTCAATTGCGCAGTTGATTTTGCCTAGGCAGTCCATGCAGCTTCATGTGGGGCATCAGAAAGGACTCCAGGGAGGCTTATTTCCTACTGAAATAATCCCTAACAAAGGTAAAGGCTCCAGGGGAAGCTGGGGCTAGTACTGTAGTGTGTTAACCGGTTAATAACTGTTATTAGCTCCGGTTTGGGCATTAAGGGGTTAATTGGTCTGAAAATTTATGTGCAATCTTTTCAAAGCATTAAGGCTCTGTGGTGAAAATTTCATTAAAATTGGATGTTTATTTCATGGTTTTTTGAACAATAGCACTTAAAAATATAGCCCAAGATGATTCTTTAGCTGAAAGTAGTGAAGATAGCTTGCTTTCCTCTCCTTCTGTGTCAACACCAGCTATGCCCGCGCAGGCGATGCCCAGTACATCTAGTGCACCAATTGCGATTACTATGCAACAATTAGCATTTTTTATCCAAACTGCCAGCCTTTCCTAGGAAGCGTGATTGCTCAGTTGTAAACACAGACAATGAGCAAGCAGACGCAGAGGATAATTTATCCGTAGTGCCCTCACATCAAGCTGACTTGGCGGTGAGGGAGGGCCTGTCTGAGGGAGAAATTTCTGACAGGAAAAGTTTCTCAGCAGGCAGAGCCTGATACCATAACATTTAAATTTAAGCTAGAACACCTCCGTGCCCTACTTAAGGAGGTCCTAGCTGCACTTGATGATTGTGATCCTTTGGTGATCCCAGAAAAATTGTGTAAAATGGACAATATCCTAGAGGTCCCAGTACACACTGATGCGTTTGCGATACCTAAGATGGCGGATATAGTGACTAAGGAGTGGGAGAAGCCAGGTGTTCCTTTTGTTCCCCCTCCTATATTTAAGAAAATGTTCCCCATTGTTGACCCCAGAAGGGACGCATGGCAGACGGTCCCTAAGGTAGAGGGGGCAGTTTCAACGTTAGCTAAGCGCACAACTATTCCAATAGAGGACAGTTGCGCTTTCAAAGATCCTATGGATAAAAAATTAGAAGGATTGCTTAATAAAATTTTTGTTCAGCAAGGTTTCCTTCTTCAACCAATTTCGTGCATTATTCCTGTCACCACGGCGGCGTCTTTTTGGTTCGATGAACTAGAAAATTCGCTCCAGAAGGAGACTCCATATGATGAAGTCATGGACAGAATTCACGCACTGAAGTTGGCTAATTCCTTTATTTTAGATGCCGCTTTTCATTAGCTAAATTAGCGGCGAAAAATTCAGGTTTTGCAATAGTGGCGCGCAGGGCGCTTTGGCTAAAATCTTGGTCGGCGGATGTGTCGTCCAAAACAAAATTGCTTACTATTCCTTTCAAGGGTAAGACCCTATTCGGGCCAGAATTGAAAGAGATTATTTCAGACATCACTGGGGGAAAGGGCCATGCCCTTCCACAGGATAGACCTTTCAAAGCAAAAAATAAGTCTAATTTTCATTCCTTTCGCAATTTCAGGAACGGACCGGCTCCTAGCTCTACAGCCTCTAGACAAGAGGGTAACCCTTCCCAGCCCAAACCAGCATGGAAACCATTGCAAGGCTGGAACAAGGGGAAACAGGCCAAGAAGCCTGCTGCTGCTACCAAATCAGCATGAAAGGATAGCCCCCGATCCGGGACCGGATCTGGTAGGGGGCAGACTCTCTCTCTTTGCTCAGGCTTGGGCAAGAGATGTCCTAGACCCCTGGGCTTTAGAAATTGTCTCTCAGGGGTATCTCCTAGAATTCAAGGACCTTCCTCCAAAGGGAAGGTTTCACATGTCTCGCTTGTCTTTATACCAGACAAAGAGACGGGCATTCTTACATTGCGTAGAAGACCTTTTAAAAATGGGAATGATACACCCAGTTCCAAAAGCAGAACAAGGACTTGGTTTTTACTCAAACCTGTTTGTAGTTCCCAAAAAGGAGGGAACGTTCAGGCCAATTCTGGACTTAAAGATCCTAACGTTGGTTACACAATCTAGATGTGGTTCGTGATTTAAAATTCTTTCTAGACGCAACAAAGGATTTCAGACAGACATCTTCATTGTTTGTCGTCTATTCTGGTAAGAGGAGAGGTCAGAAAGCTACTGCTACCTCTCTTTCCTTCTGGTTAAAAAGCATCATCCGATTGGCTTATGAGACTGCTGGACGGCAGCCTCCTGAACGAATTACTGCTCATTCTACTAGAGTTGTGGCTTCCACATGGGCCTTCAAGAATGAGGCTTCTGTTGATCAGATCTGTAAGGCAGCGACGTGGTCTTCTCTGCATACTTTTGCCAAATTTTACAAATTCGATACTTATGCTTCTTCGGAGGCTATTTTTGGGAGAAAGGTTTTACAAGCAGTGGTACCTTCCATTTAGGTTACCTGTCTTGCTCCCTCCCTTCATCCGTGTCCTAAAGCTTTGGTATTGGTTCCCACAAGTAAGGATGAAGCCGTGGACCAGACACACCAATGTAGGAGAAAACAGAATTTATGTTTACCTGATAAATTTTTCTCCTACGGTGTGTCCGGTCCACGGCCCACCCTGGCTTTTAGTCAGGTTTAAAATTTTTGTTTTTGTACACTACAGTCACCACTGCACCCTATGGTTCTCCTTTTTCTCCTGACCGTCGGTCGAATGACTGGGGGGCGGAGCTAGAGGGGGGAGCGATATGGACAGCTCTGCTGTTGTGCTCTCTTTGCCACTTCCTGTAGGGAATGAGAATATCCCACAAGTAAGGATGAAGCCATGGACCGGACACACCATAGGAGAAAGAAATTTATCAGGTAAACATAAATTCTGTTTTTTTTCTTTATTGACTCAGATAGAACACGCAATATTAAGCAACTTTCGAATTTACTCCTATTATACATATTTCTTCGTTCTCTTGCTATCTTTATTTAAAAAGCAAGAATGTAAAGCGAGCCGGGCCATTTTTGGTTGAGAACCTGGGTTATGCTTGCTTATTGGTTTGCTAACTATATCCACCAATAAGCAAGTGATTTCCATGGTGCTGAACCTAAAATGGGCTGGCTCTTAAACTTTAAATTCCTACTTTTTAAGTGCAGCTTTCTGTGTCACCCAAGATGTTTACCATAACAAAATGTATCTCTATTTTATAACTTATTTCTTTAATAATTACTCTTGATAATATTTTCATTTTCATTCAAGGCTGCAGAAGTACTTGCATCTAATTTACCAAAGTGGCAGGAGACGTGCAGTGATGTCAACCACGTACCTGAAACAGTCTTAAATACAGTTCAACAACTGAAGACCCCAGGATCCACCCCCATCTCAGGAACCCCAGAACCTTCTCCACTTATGGACAAAAGATCAATGGTAAGACAGTGCTTTAAATTGTAGTACATAGTTGTAGGTTAACAAAATGTATGTAAATAAACGTGTGTGAAAGGAATGTTAAATCATAAATCAAAAATATTATTTAGATTTGTCAGTGAGCTCTTCAGTAAGACTTATATTTACCTAATAGTTCCATGTTTAAGTTCTGTACTCTTAAGTAGATAGAATGCCTGCCATAGGAATATGTGTCGTGGATAATCCAGTTTGGGCTGGAAAAAGATTTGACACCTCTTAGTGTACCTCTTAGTAGAGCATGCTTATCACACTTTGAGTATTTTTTATAGGGACAACCTTCCTACTTCCAACATAGACAATAATCACATCAGATGTAAGTCTCTCGGGTTTGGGTGCAGTATTGGGGTCCCAGAGAGCACAAGGCGTTTGATCTCCTCAGGAGTTAAGGTTACCTTTAAATATTCTACAATTCTGTGTAATCTTCAGGGCCTTTCAGAGCTGGCCTCTCCTGTAAAAAGAGACTCATCTGCATTTTCAATCAGACAATGTTCAGTGACCTATATCATTCATCAAGGGAAACCTGCAGTTATCTAACAGTAATGGAGGTCTCCCGAATTTTTACTTGGGAAAATAACAATAACTGTACATATTCCAAGTTGAACAACTGGGTAGCAGATTATCTGTCGCAAATCCTTTCATACTAGGGAATGGCCTATTCATCTGGATGTTTTTATCCATATTGTAGATCAGTGGGGTCTACCAGAGATAAACATAAAGGCTTCTTGTTTGTTCAATAAACTTACTAGATCTGGAGCTCCTTGGTCTTTTCGTCTTGCTTACATATTTCCTCCAACAGTTCTACTGTCAACACTGATTGCTTTGATCACACAAGAGCTCTCACCATTAATTCTGATTGCGCCTGCTTGGCCGCGCAGAACTTGGTTTGCGGATCTGGTACAAATGTCCTGCTATCTCAAGGTCTCTTCTTTCATCAAGATTGAACACCTAATTTATCACAAAAATTCGAAATAAAGTTCTTTCCTGGTGTGAAAGACAAGATTTTAGCTGGGATTATTCTAGAATTTCTAAAATCTTTCAATTTTAACTAGAGGGTTTACCTACTAACTCTTTAAAAGGCAAAATTTCAGCACTTAGGTGTGATCCTCATGAAGATTTTATCTTGGGAGATGTTTCTTCTTCCAGAAGAGTTTCTGAATCGTCTGCTCTTTCTTGTGAGCCTTCTTATCTGGTTTTTCATCAACATAAGGCGGTTTTAAAGGGACAGTATACACATTTTCATATAACTGCATGTAATAGACACTACTATAAAGAATAAGATGCACAGATACTGATATAAAAATCCAGTATAAAACTGTTTAAAAACTTACTTAGAAGCTGTCAGTTTAGCTCTGTTGAAAAGGTAGCTGGAAAGCCCACTGCAAGTGGCAAATAAGACACTCCCCCTCCCCCTTCTTTTGCATATGAAAAGACCCTTTACACAAACAGCAGCAAGCTGGAGAAGGTAGCTCACAGTATTCACATAAAACTTTGGGGCTTGGTTAGGAGTCTGAAAATCAGAGCAATGTTATTTAAAAATAAGCAAAACTATACATTTATTTAAAAAAAACCTTTATGGGCTATATAAATAGATCATCTACAAAACATTTATGCAAAGAAAAAATGAGTGTATAATGTCCCTTTAAGGACTAACTTTGACCAAAGGTGGTTTATTCTGAAAACATCAATTGGGAAATTGTTGTACTTTTTCCTTGTCCCAATCCACAAAATTCAAGGGAAAGGCTGCTTTTAGATGTAGTGAGACCATACAATTTACTTACAAGCTACAAAGGTTTTTAGACGATCCTCTAGTTTAATTATTCTTTAATTTGTTGGCTAAAGGTCTATAGTTTAACACAAAATGCATTAAACCCCTTCCAACCAGATCAGTTTCTCTTCCTGGGCTTTTAAAAATGACGATTCTTTTGCACAAATTTGAAAGGCAGCAACATGGTCATCCTTACATACCTTTACTAAATTCTACCACTTTTATATGTTTGCTTTTCTTAAGTGGCTTTTTTTATGAAAGTCCTCGAGTCAGCAGCGTCTAGGAATTAGGTGCCTGCCTTTTTTAAAAAAAAAATGTTGTCCTGTCCAAATTACTCACTGACTCCACAGCTTGGGGTATTCCTTCCCAGGAATAATGGCTCATGGACTCTCACAACGTTATGAAAGAAAACAATATGCTTATTTGATAAATTCATTACATTCATGGTGGCGAGAGACCGCAAGAGCCACCCTTTTGCCTATTTTATGATTTATTTATTTTTCTGGTGGCATTTCTAGTTTGCACCTTTTTTCCCTGTTTTGTCCTTTGCTGCCTTTCTACTTCTCCCTGCTTGGTTATAAGTCAGACTAGATTTCCAGGGAGGTGGGAAGGATTAAAGGGACATAATACTCATATGCTAAATCACTTGAAACTGATGCAGTATAATTGTAAAAAGCTGACAGGAAAATATCACCTGAGCATCCCTATGTAAAAAAGGAAGATATTTTACCTCACAATTTCCTCAGCTCAGCAGAGTAAGTTCTGTGTAAAAAGTTATACTCAGCTGCTCCCAGCTGCAGGTAAAAAAAAAAAAAAAATGAAGAAATGAACAGCAGCCAATCAGCATCAACAGTGCTGTTGTCATGAACTCTTTTACTGTGATCTCATGAGATTTCATTGTAAACTTCCCTAATCTGAATAGGGAAATAATATGAGAGTGCACGAGGCTCAACCCCTAAGCTGTCCCAGGACAGACATCCTGATATGCTGCTTTTACAATGGGATGTGGCTACTGAGGAACTTTTGAGGTAAAATATCTTTCTTTTTTACATCGAGATGTTCAGGTGAGATTTTCTAGTCAACTTTTTACAGGTATGCTGCATCACTTTCAAGTGTTTAAACATTTGGGTATTATGGCCCTTTAATTACTCTTGGAGTTTTGAGAATCTTTGCCTCCTCCTGGAGTTAAATCCCAGGAGAATTGGCTCATTGACTCTCACCACCATGAAAGATGAGCATAAATGTTTTTAATTAAAAACATGCATTTTTTAATATGTATATTATTTTAGTCCTAACACTTTACTTCAAGTCTCTGGCCGTGCTAACCTTTTTAGTACTGTTTCAACACATAAGTCACCACTTGTAATTTGAGTGCTAACGTTCTCTGGTAAATCTTTTTACCATTCACTTGTAATATCAGATTGTACGCTATTCTTAGCATGGGCTAGTAAAATTGATAGCGCACCTTCATCTTGCAATAGTGCTCCACTTGTAATCTGAGTCATTATGTGATGGTTGAGTTATGGATGTTTAAGTTACTGTAGAAAATAGACTTAGGAATAAGATGCAATGTCAGTCAACAGCTGCAAAGGCCAGTTATACTGTACATGTATAAAAAGTCATATAAATTCACATGACAATAATATAATTTATTTGATGAGATGAGAGCCCATGAGTCATCACGTGTAAGTATTCCCCTCGGACCACTAGGAGGAGGCAAAAGACACCCCAACACACCAGAGCTTTAAATACTTGCTATGATTTTTAGTCATTTTCTTTTGCCTCCTTGATGAGGAATGATGTGAACTTTAAGTGCAGATCTGCTAGTTGATGATAGTGGTCATTTAACCTATCTGAGGCACATTTCCTCTTTGCAGTATCCTATCGGTCATAGGGGTAGACAAGGCGTTATCAGCCAGACAGTGAAAGATCTTTTCTTAGTGTAAAATGCCACAGGCCGCCCAGGTGAAATGTGGACCACCAATACTCTGGTTCTTAGTGAGCTGCTCCTTGAGGAATCTTCATTTATAAATAATTGGGTGTTTGGATCAGCAATTTCATTTTGATCTATTAAATAACTGAAGGACACAGTAATTTTCAGTAGTGAAATGAGGTTTATTGGATTAACAGAAAATGTGCAATATGCATCAAAATGAAATTAGACAGGTGCATAAATTTGGGCACCCCAACAGAAACATTGCATCAATATTTAGTAGAGCCTCCTTTAGAAGAAATAACAGCCTCTAGATGCTTCCTATAGCCTCTGAGTGTCTGGATTCTGGATGAAGGTATTTTGGACCATTCCTCCTTGCAAAACATCTCCAGTTTAGTTAGGTTTGATGGTTGCCGAGCATGGAAAGTCTGCTTTAAATAACCCCACAGATTTTCAATGATATTTAGGTCTGGGGACTGGGATGGCCATTGTAGAACATTGTACTTGTTCCTCTGCATAAATGCCAGAGTAGATTTTGAGCAGTGTTTTGGGTTATCGTCTTGTTGAAATATCCAGCCCCGGCGTAACTTCAACTTTGTGACTGATTCCTCAACATTATTCTCAAATATCTGCTGATATTAAGTGGAATCCATGCGACCCTCAACTTTAACTTTTTAAGATTCCCAGTACTGGCACTGACTACACAGCCCCACAGCATGATGGAACAGCCACCAAATTTTACTGTGGGTAGCAAGTGTTTGTCTTGGAATGCTGTGTTCTTTTGCCGCCATGCATAACGCCTCTTGTTATGACCAAATAACTCAATCTTTGTTTCATCAGTCCACAGCACCTTCTTCCAAAGTGAAGCTGGCTTGTCAAAATGTGTGTTTGCATACCTCAAGCGACTCTGTGGCGTGGAATCACTCTCCCATACAGCTTCTCCTTGTGCAAAGTGCAGTGAATTGTTGAACGATGCACAGTGACACCATCTGCAGCAAGATGATGATGTAGGTCTTTGGAGGTAGTCTGTGGGCTGTTTTTGACCGTTCTCACCATCCTTTGCCTCTCTGATAATTTACTTGGCCTGCCACTTCTGGCCTTAACAAGAACTGTGCCTGTGATCTTCCATTTCCTCACAGTGGACACTGACAGCTTAAATCTCTGCAATAGCTTTTCTTCTATAAGATACGACGAGTCCACGGATTCATCCTTTACTTGTGGGATATTATCCTCCTGCTAACAGGAAGTGGCAAAGAGCACCACAGCAGAGCTGTCTATATAGCTCCTCCCTTAACTCCACCCCCCAGTCTTTCTCTTTGCCTACTCTAAGTACTAGGAAGGGTAAAGTGAAAGAGGTGATAAAATGTTAGTTTTTATTTTCTTCAAGCAAGAGGTTTTTTGTTTTTTTTAAATGGTACCGGTGTGTACTATTTTTTTTTTTCCCTCATGCACTGAAAGGGCAATAAATTGCAAAGGACATATTTTAGCTGATAAAAGTATGTCGCAGGATGATTCTCAGTCAGAAGAGAATCAGGTTATGCCATCTAATTCTCCCCAAGTGTCACAACCATTAACGCCCGCACAAGCGACACCATGTACTTCTAGTGCGTCTAATTCTTTCACCCTGCAAGATATGGCCGCAGTTATGTCTACTACCCTCAGAGGTTTTATCTAAACTGCCTGGGTTGCAGGGGAAGCGCAGTAGGTCCGGTGTGAGTAAATGCTGAGCCCTCTGACGCTTTATTAGCCATCTCCGATGTACCCTCACAATGTTCTGAGTTGGGGGTGAGGGAATTGCTGTCTGAGGGAGAGCTTTCTGATTCAGGAAAGATGTTCCCTCAGACAGACTCAGATATGACGGCTTTTAAATTTAACCTAGAACACCTCCGCTTGTTGCTCAGGGAGGTTTTAGCGACTATGGTTTATTGTGACCCTATTGTAATTCCACCAGAGAAATTGTGTAAAATGGATAGATATCTAGAGGTTCCTGTTTTTCAGGTCCCTAAGAGGATTTCGGACATTGTTACTAAGGAGTGGGATGGACCAGGTATTCCATTTTCTCCCCCTCCTACTTTTAAGAAAATGTTTCCCATATCAGACACCATTCGGTATTCGTGGCAGACGGTCCCTAAGGTGGAGGAAGCTATTTCTCCCCTGGCTAAGCGTACAACTATACCTATTGAGGACAGTTGTGCTTTCAAAGATCCTATGGATAAAAAATTAGAGGGTCTTTGAAAGAAATTATTTATTCATCAGGGTTTTCTTCTGCAATCTATAGCGTGCATTGTTCCTGTAACTACTGCAGCTGCGTTTTGGTTCGAGGCTCTAGAGGAGGCTCTTAAGGTTTGGACCCCATTAGATGATATTCTGGATAGAATTAGGGCTCTCAAGCTAGCTAATTCTTTAATTACAGATGCCACTTTTCAACTGGCTAAATTAGCGGCAAAGAATTCAGGTTTTGCCATTTTAGCGCGTAGAGCGTTATGGCTTAAGTCCTGGTCTGCTGACGTGTCATCAAAATCTAAGCTTTTAGCCATTCCTTTCAAGGGTAAGACCCTATTCGGGCCTGAACTGAAAGAGATCATTTCAGACATCACTGGAGGAAAAGGCCATGCCCTTCCTCAGGATAAGACAAATAAGATGAGGACCAAACAAAATAATTTTCGTTCCTTTCGAAACTTCAAAGGTGGTCCCTCTACCTCCTCCCCTGCTGCAAAGCAGGAGGGGAATTTTGCTCAATCCAAGTCAGTCTGGAGACCTAATCAGACTTGGAACAAGGGTAAACAGGTCAAGAAGCCCGCTGCTGCCACCAAGACAGCATGAAGGGGCAGCCCCCGATCCGGGACCGGATCTAGTAAGGGGCAGACTTTCTCGCTTTGCTCAGGCTTGGGCAAGAGACGTTCAGGACTCCTGGGCTTTAGAAATCGTGACCCAGGGGTATCTTCTAGACTTCAAAGTTTCTCCTCCAAGGAGGAGATTCCATCTTTCTCGATTGTCTGTAAACCAGACAAAAAGAGAGGCGTTCTTACGCTGTGTAGAAGACCTATATACCATGGGAGTAATCTGCCCAGTTCCAAAAGCAAAAACAGGGGCAGGGGTTTTACTCCAATCTGTTTGTGGTTCCCAAAAAAGAGGGAACCTTCAGACCAATCTTAGATCTCAAGATCCTAAACAAATTCCTCAGAGTCCCATCCTTCAAGATGGAGACCATTCAGACTATTTTAGCAATGATCCAGGAGGGTCAATATATGACCACCATGGATTTAAAGGATGCGTATCTTCACATTCCTATCCACAAAGATCATCTCCAGTTCCTCAGGTTCGCCTTCCTGGACAAGCATTACCAGTTTGTGGCTCTTCCCTTCGGGTTGGCCACAGCTCTCAGAATTTTCACAAAAGTGCTAGGGTCCCTTCTGTCGGTTCTAAGGCTGCGGGGCATAGCAGTGGCGCCTTATCTGGATGATATCTTAATTCAGGCGTCAACTTACCAACTAGCCAATTCTCACACGGACATCGTGTTGGCTTTTCTAAGATCTCACGGTTGGAAGGTGAACGTAAAAAAGAGTTCACTTATCCCCCTCACAAGAGTTCCGTTCCTGGGAACTCTGATAGATTCGGTAGACATGAAAATTTTTCTGACGGAGGTCAGGAAATCAAAGATTTTAACCACCTGCCGAGCTCTTCATTCCATTCCTCGGCCGTCAGTGGCTCAGTGTATGGAGGTAATCGGACTAATGGTAGCGGCAATGGGACATAGTTCCGTTTGCTCGCTTGCATCTCAGACCACTGCAACTATGCATGCTCAAACAGTGGAATGGGGATTATGCAAATTTATCTCCTCCGATAAATCTGGATCAAGAGACCAGAGACTCTCTTCTTTGGTGGTTGTCGTCACAGGATCATCTGTCCCAGGGAATGTGTTTCCGCAGGCCAGCATGGGTCATAGTGACGACGGACACCAGCCTATTGGGCTGGGGTGCAGTCTGGAATTCCCTGAAAGCACAGGGTGTGTGGACTCAGGAGGAGGCTCTCCTCCCGATAAATATTCTAGAACTGAGAGCGATATTCAACGTGCTTCAGGCGTGGCCTCAGCTGGCTTCGGACAGATTTATAAGATTCCAGTCGGAAAATATCACGACTGTAGCATATATCAATCATCAGGGGGCAACAAAGAGTTCTCTAGCGATGATAGAGGTTTCCAAAATAATTCGATGGGCAGAGACTCACTCTTGCCATCTATCGGCAATCTATATCCCAGGAGTGGAGAACTGGGAAGCGGATTTTCTAAGTCGTCAGACTTTTCATCCGGGGGAGTGGGAACTCCATCCGGAGGTGTTTGCACAATTGATTCATCAATGGGGCACACCAGAATTGGATCTGATGGCATCTCGTCAGAATGCCAGACTTCCTTGTTACTGGTCCAGATCAAGGGATCCTCAAGCAGTACTGATAGATGCTCTAGCAGTACCTTGGTCGTTCAACCTGGCTTATGTGTTTCCACCATTTCCTCTCCTTCCTCGTTTGATTGCCAGAATCAAAAAGGAGAGAGCTTCGGTGATTTTGATAGCACCTGCGTGGCCATGCAGGACTTGGTATGCAGACCTGGTGGACATGTCCTCTCTACCACCGTGGACACTGCCGCTGAGACAGGACCTTCTCATTCAAGGTCCGTTCCAGCATCCAAATCTAGTTTCTCTGCGGCTGACTGCCTGGAGATTGAACGCTTGATTCTATCCAAGCGGGGATTCTCTGAGTCGGTCATAGATACCTTCATTCAGGCTCGAAAGCTTGTCACTAGGAAAATTTATCAAAAGATATGGCGTAAATATCTTTATTGGTGTGAATCCTAAGGCTACTCATGGAGTAAGATCAGGATTCCTAGGATTTTGTCCTTTCTCCAAGAAGGATTGGAGAAGGGGTTATCAGCTAGTTCCCTAAAGGGATAGATATCTGCTTTATCAATTTTACTGCACAAGCGTCTGGCAGATGTTCCAGACGTTCAGTCGTTTTGTCAGGCTTTAGTTAGAATCAAGCCTGTGTTTAAACCTGTTGCTCCGCCATTGACTTTGAATTTAGTTCTTAAAGTTCTTCAAGGGGTTCCGTTTGAACCTATGCAGTCCATAGATATTAAGCTTCTATCTTGGAAAGTTCTGTTTTTAGTTGCTATCTCTTTGGCTCGAAGAGTTTCTGAACTATCTGCATTGCAATGCTACTCGCCTTATCTTGTTTTTCATTCTGATAAGGTGGTTTTGCGTACCAAATCTGGATTCCTTCCTAAGGTTGTTACTAATAAGAATATTAATCAGGAAATTGTTGTTCCTTCCCTGTGTCCTAATCCTTCCTCTAAGAAGGAGCGTTTGTAGCACAACTTGGACGTGGTTCGTGCTTTGAAGTTTTACTTGCAAGCGACCAAAGATTTCCGTCAAACATCTTCTCTGTTTGTTGTCTATTCTTGAAAACGTAGAGGTCAAAAAGCTACGGCTACCTCTTTCTTTTTGGCTGAAAAGCATCATCCGTTTGGCATACGAGACTGCTGGACAGCAGCCTCCTGAAAGAATTACGGCTCACTGTACTAGAGCGGTGGCTTCCACATGGGCTTTTAAAAATGATGCTTCTGTTGAACAGATTTGTAAGGCTGCGACTTGGTCTTCACTTCATACCTTTTCCAAATTTTACAAATTTGATACTTTTGCTTCTTCTGAGGCTATTTTTTGGAGAAAAGTTCTTCAAGCAGTGGTGCCTTCTTTTTAGACATCTGTCTTGTCCCTCCCGTTCATCCGTGTCCTGTAGCTTTGGTATTGTATCCCACAAGTAAAGGATGAATCTGTGGACTTGTCGTATCTTATAGAAGAAAAGTAAATTTATGCTTACCTGATAAATTGATTTATTCTATGATACGACGAGTCCACGGCCCGCCCTGTCAATTTAAGACAGATTATATTTTTTTGATTTAAAACTTCAGTCACCTCTGCACCTTTTAGTTTCCCCATTTTCTTCCTGTACCTTCGGTCGAATGACTGGGGGATGGAGTTAAGGGAGGAGCTATATAGACAGCTCTGCTGTGGTGCTCTTTGCCACTTCCTGTTAGCATGAGGATAATATCCCACAAGTAAAGGATGAATCAGTGGGCTCGTCGTATCATAGAATAAATCAATTTATCAGGTAAGCATAAATTTACTTTTTGTAGCCTTCCCCTAAACCATAATGTTGAACAATCTTTGTTTTCAAGTCATTTGAGAGTTGTTTTGAGGCCCCCATGTTGCCACTCTTCAGAGGAGAGTCAAAGAGAACAACAACTTGCAATTGGCCTCCTTAAATACCTTTTCTCATGATTGGATGCACCGGTCTATGACGTTCAAGGCTTAATGGGCTCACCAAACCAATTGTGTGTTCCAATTAACCAGTGCTAGGTAGTTACAGGTATTCAAATCAACAAAATGACAAGGGTGCCCAAATGTATGCACCTGTCTAATTTCGTTTTGATGCATATTGCACATTTTCTGTTAATCCAATAAACCTCATTTCACTACTGAAATATCACAGTGTCCTTCAGTTATTTAATAGATCAAAATGAAATTGCTGATCCAAACACCCAATATTTATAAATGAAAATCATGGAAATTTTTAGGGGTGCCTAAACTTTTGCATACGACTGTGTGTATATATATATATATATATATATATATATATATATATATATATATATATATATATATATATATATATATATATATATATATATATATATATATATATATGTTTTGTTTGTTTTTTTAAATTATATTTTTATTGAGGTCTTAAAACAAATACACAATAGCAAGGTTACAGTGTAGTTATGAACATAAGCATGCATCTACACATTTACAGGACTGTCAGTAGGGTCATTCATATATACAAAAATGTTACATGTAGTACAGTATTTTTGAGATTACGTAATGGTGAAAAATGTCAACAACACACATCTAGTATAACCGTTCAGGGATAGTGGTCTAAGGATATATTTTCCTTTGTTTACCAAGTAATCTTTTTTTTTTGGGGGGGGGGGGGATCTATTGTCAAAGGGCTGGGAGTCTTGTGGAAACAGGGGTAAGTCAAATATATCAGACTTACAGGAACACAAGAAGCTTAATAAATTCTGCTGTAGAGATCCAACTTTAACTAATCCTTGACTCCCCTCTAGTGGTGATAATTGATAGTTACACCTTATCTTAAGGTGAATTGTTTTTAATCCACAGTCTGCGACTTAATAATATATCAAAATAAATATCTCAGGAAATATTGAGGAGATTGCTTATTATATCATATCAAGCTTGGGTCGGGGATATTTGATCACTGCCTTAATATTCACAACTAAATCTTAATTAAAAAAAAAACTTATTGGTATATTTTAACTGTACATTTCTATTAGAGCTTTTGTAGACATATGCTGACTCTCTCTCTCTCTCTCTCTCTCTCTCTCTCTCTCTCTCTCTCTCTCTCTCTCTCTCTCTCTCTCTATATATATATATATATATATATATATATATATATATATATATATATATATATATATATATATATATATATATATATATATATAAAAGGGTCCTAATAGACTCTCAAAAGTATACTATACAGTCTCATAAGCTATAAGAAAACTCAAAGATTGGATATTGTCACAGTAAATTACCATAAAAACAAATTGTCATCAGCATTAGTGTACAGCTTTTATATTTAAAGTGAGCATCTATGTATTTAAAACCTATATAAAAACATTTTTTGTACCTCACTATTAAGACTTTCGTGTTCCTAATAGACTGTAATTTTATTTATAATGGTGGTGTTCTTTTAAGGTGTATGAGCTAGCGTGGAACCAGTACTAATCTGCCCTACCAATACTGTAGTGAGAGGAGAATTAGCTATCAAAGTTTTTTTCAATAGTGTACTTTACCGCCTGTGTATGGGCCCAATACCCAAGTAGCATGCTGTTAAAACACATCACTAGATAGATAATTGTTAATATTAAACTGCTAATGTATTGGTATCGGCTAAAGCAATATAACCCAGAACTAAGCCACATAAAATATGTATTATCAGAAAACTAGAAAGGCGATAACTAATAAAAAATAGCTGGAATATTAACATTATCCCTATTTGGTGTCCTATATTGTAACTTAGATAAACTGTTATGTAAATATATAGGAGTATTAGGAACAAACATAAAACCATGTAGCGAATACAGTATCAAAAGTTCGGACTATAGCAAGATCTTGCATCCATGGCAGGTAAAGTTACCAAAATCAGCCTATTCCAGATCTGTAAGATGGAAGTAAACTTTTAGAAGTCTTTGTACTGACTAGTTGCCAAATAAATGGCACCGCATGTGCGATCAAGAAGGTAGGGCTCTTCCCCTCTGAATTCACTAACTTGAAGAAGTATGTTGATCTGGTCTGTGAGTTTTCGCTCATGTCAGCCAAGTTGCCATTCTGGTGAGCTGCATTGATTGTGGCCTGCTCCTGGGTATCGGCCACATCCCATGCGACCCAGGCCTGTCCAGCATATTTGAGGTGCCAGCTGACTTGTCTCTGGATATCTGTAGGTAATATTTCACAGGTAAGTGTCAGAGATGTAGCGGTCTTCGCCTTCTCATCTGTAATTGGCACAAGCCAGCTGTCCAGTCCTCTAAGCATCGTCGTCCTAAAGTCTAGAAATAGGGCCTGTATGTCTGCAAGCTATCCTCCATGTTGAGTACTATGGGAATAGACGGCTTGAATTGCGTAGCTTAAAGTCCCGGGTGCATGTATTAGGCCCTCCAACTTAGGTGCGTTAAGCACTGTTCCGTGTGTAGATTTATCTTTTGATGAGTGTCGGTTATTCCTCTACTGGCTGGTCTCTCCAGTCTAAGCCTGTGTGTGGGTTAATCTGCAATTTCACTCCTACATTAATGGGTTACCACGTGGATGGAAAGATGGCTTCTCTCATATTGGCTGTATATCAATTGACACAAAGACCCTCCACTATCTCCTCGGTGCACTCATCTGGTGGCAAAAACAGTCGCTGGTGATCTCAGAAGTCAAAGGTATCTCTGGTGTGGAGCTTCTGAGTTCACTCCCCCCCCCCCCCTCAATGTTTAATAAGTAAACTTTTTCGGGTCTCCCCCATCCACAGACTTACAAACAATAATAGTTACCTGACATATAAAGCGTTACCTGCACCAGTGAAGCCTGATACTGCAACGTCCCCATCGCGCAACTGCGCATGAGACCGTACGGTAGCCTGGACTATTCAAAAAAAGAAGACACATCAAAATTAAAAAGGCTTGGCACCTATGTAGCGATATCGCTATATAGCAGGATCCTAATAGGGATGCATAGAACAGTCAAATACTGAACGCAGTGAAATAAACATATGTACAATATATACAAACTATATACAAAAATAGAAGCAGCGATATTAGCTGTCTCCCTGAAAACGTAGAGCTGGTATATAGTAATGTACTATGCTGCAATACAATGTGGAACTACTGTAAATAGATTCTATGTGTAATACTTATAGTAGTAGTCCAGTACTGATAGTAAGATTACCTAGTAAGATACACAGCTAGTGGTGATATATCAGTTAAGCCTAAACATTACTTCATAGCATAATATTATACAGATTTTTCAGCTTCTACATCATAACAGATTAAAGCATTGTGGATACTATCTAGAGACGTATATTCTATCTGGAACAGAGATGAATGATTCTAATAAGAACCACATCTAAATAGGGCAAAGGTAGTCTTCTGTATACAGCTTGGGTAATATATTGCAGTAAAGAAATTTACACAATCTATATCTAGATAAAACCTTTGCATATCAAGATGTACATTAAGACCTTTTTGTGGTTAATGTATCCAGGACATGGATCCATTTGGTCTCCCTTTGGAGTAATAGTTTACCCCTGTCACCCTCCCCTCGGGAGAGGGGGGATGTGATTAATGATGATTAATCGTAGATCTGTCACTGTATGGTGCCCTTGTAAAAAATGTCTAGCGACAGACTGATCTGATTTACCATCATTGATGGCAGCTCTATGGTTTGCCATCCTTGTGCGTGAGTCCTCTTGGGTCTTACCTACGTAAAATTTGCCACAAGGACAGTGAAGCATATGTACAACATACTTTGTGGTAAAGGTGACCCTATGTCTGATTTCAAATCTTTTGTTAAACCATGTATGTTTGAAATACTTGCTCTGAGTCATGCCACTACATGTAGTGCATCCACTGCACCGGAAGCACCGTCTTTTGTTGTGTTTAACCAAGTCTTGGTTGTATAGCTGGGTTTATGATAAAGACGCATCAACATGTCCCGTAGGGAGGTTGCTCTCTTATACCCAATCATGGGCATATCCATGTCGCCAAAGGGTAGTGTAGGATCTGTGGAGATAATCTTCCAATGTTCACGTAAGGCCCTGGGAAAATTATTTTTTTACGGAGTGAATGTAGTGGAAAACACCAATCTTTCGTTATCCTTTTCAACACTCGCCTTTTTCTCAAGTACCTGTATCTGTGACATTGCAATAGCATCAGCATATGCATGCCCCATCTGTTTCATACAGTATCCACAATTGCAGAATTTATTTTTCATTTCGTTGATCCGCTTAATCTTCACATCGTCATCACTGTTGTCACGCACCACACGCTTGAACTGTGATTTCGATAATGCTTTTTAAAAAAAAAAAAATGGAGGATGGCAACTCATGATTTCAAGGATGGAATTCCTATCCGTATCCTTTTGGAACAATGTGGTTTATAATCCAGACTCAGACTTATAGATACGTAGATCAAGGAAGTCAATCATACGGTCATTGTATGTCATCTTAAATTTCTAAATTCTCGTTCACAGTATTGAGAGCATTAAACCATTGTTCAAGGTCAGATGGGCTACCCTTCCAGATGATGAAGAGATCTATATACCTGCAAAAAAGTCTTATCTGTTCATCATAGAACAAATTGGTACCACATGTCTCGAATTGTGCCATATAAAGATTGGCATAGGATGGGGCCACATTTGACCCCATCGCTGTGCCTGAGATCTGGAGGGTTGAAGTTGTTCTTGAACTTAAAGTAATTGTACTTTAAGCAGTATTCCAAGAGTTGTAATATGGTATCCAAAGGAGGTCCCACATAAGGGTACCGTAGAAGGCTGACACGTATAGAGGCCTATAAGCCTATATAAGCTATTGACATCCAAGGTGACTAATAGCTCATCACCACTTAGACCATCAATAGATTGCAGCAATTTGACCAATTCAATTGAGTCCAAGCAAAAGGAATCCATCTGTCTAACGGTTGTAGTAAACTGTAAAGAAAAGTGGCTATTGTCTGGAGTATAGATCCCCGTGCCGACACTATTGGCTGACCAGGTGGTCTTTTTTGGGTCCTTATGCACCTTTGGCAACGTGTAGATAATGGAGATTATAGGAAAATCAACCACCTTGTAATTACATGCTCCCTTGGACAGTATTTCAAATTCCTGCATCGAAGCCAGGTACTTGTCAATTATGGATTTGAACTCATTAGTGGGATCTTTAGGTAGTTTGCAATAGACCGTACTATAATTTAGTTGTGATAGGATCTCTTCCCTGTAGTTGTCATAATCCTGGATTTGGAATTACTCCTGAGTCCCTTCAATGCCTCCCACTCATCTTTAGTGAGGTTGTTCCTGGCATTAGTAGTTTTAGGATCAAATTATCATTATCAATTTGAGCTCCCACCAATTAACTCCTGCTGAATTGAGTGTCCTGGAAAAGGACTTAACTTTTGTGCCAACATCTAGACCTGATGATTTTATGCTCAAAGTGGATTTATATAAATTCAATAGAAAGATACAACTCAAGGAATACTTTTGGAATACTACCAGTGACATTGACACATTCAGAAAAAGGAGCAAATTTGATGCCATTTTTTAATGCTGCTTCTATTGATCAGATTTATAATGCAGATACTTGGTCTTCTTTATGCATTTTTGTAAATAAAATATGTCCTAAAGAGTTGTTTATTTGCAAGTTCCTTAAAGGGTCAAATTTCTGCCCTCTTTGTTCTTTATCATAAGACCACTAAGCTACTGGATATTTAGAATTTTGTTCAGGACTTAGTTAGGATTAGAAATATAGAAAAGCGGTAGTCCTGGAGAGTATAATTAAAACGTCTTTATTTCAAACTCAGATTAAAAACGAATGGCAATCACAAGTAAAAGCATAACAGGTGTGGCACTGTTTGGCTTACGCGTTTCGGCTGGGAGCCGTAGTCATAGCCTATAGTGCTATGTGACACACCTCTCTAAATACTCATACCTAAAATCCTATTGGTTAAAAAATGAAACACACCTGTTAATTACCTACTCTATACACAGTGAAACTAATATATACATAACCTCCAAAGCAATTAAACCTTAACAAATGTGCCAAGTACAGAATTCACTTTTACAGGGAATAAGCATATTGCGGAATAAGAGATACACACCAAAACCTCAATGGAATAATACATAAAGGCAAAATAAAATTAAAATAAAAATAGTGCGATATACAATATGGAAAACTCAAAGAATACAATGTGTACCACTATTGGCTATGCATATTATTACTGCACCAAAGAATGCAAAACATGTATTACACATTGAAAGTTATATTACTATTCATGGTGGACCCTAACCCTGTAACATAACTATAAATCATAATAGTATGAAATAATGTAGGGTAAAATTTCTAAAACAATGTTGCATGATTGTCCTAAGTATTCAAGGGTAAGGTATATATGGAAAAGGTGAAACTACCTAAATAGCACAAGTGATTACAAGGTCCTAAAATGATAAATGTGACATGCATAGGAGAGGCTCACAGAGAGCTGAAAAGCCCTGAACAGTTACCACAAATTCATGATATCATATTTGGAGTTGAGACCATTTGGAATACGAGTGCCCATTGTAAAAATCCAATGTGCCTCTCTCAACTCCAGTATGCGATCTATGGAGCCACCCCTTTTAGGTCTGTGAACCCTTTCTATAGCACTCCAGGAAAAGGAAGAAAGGTTCCCTCCATGGTATACCCCAAAATGCTGGACTACAGGGGTACTCGATTTAACTGTAGTGAAAGAGGAAAGGTGTTCCCTAATTCTGGTGTTTACTTCTCTGGAGGTGAGACCTATGTATTGAATTTTACATGAGGAGCAATTAAGTACATAAATAACATTAGTACATGTACAATTTAAGAGTGTTTTGATGTTAAATGTTTTTCCTGTAACATAACTGGTAAATGTATTTCCAGTGCGTGCAAAGTCACACGGTTTGCATTTCCTATGCCCGCATTTATGCATGCCCTGATGTCTAATCCAAGCACAAGCGTCATTAGTCTTAGTGGGCAGCATAGTTGGGGATAGCTGGGAGCCCAATGTGGGACCTTTCCTATATGCACACCTAACACCACTTTTAACCGTTTCAATTAGTTTATCATCTGCGTTAAGGATTTTAAAGTGCTTGCGTATAATGGAACAAATATCATTGTATTGTCCACTATGTGTGGTGACAAACGTCACTCCATCAAAGGGCTTAGAATCATTTGTCTGTTTGTCTACCAAAAGACTGTCTCTGGTTTTGGAGCTCACCAAGTGTTTAGCCTTACGAATGGCTTTTATTGGATATCTGCGTTGTTGTAGCCTAGATTCAAGGTCCCTGGCTAGAGTCTTGAAGTCACTGTCATCTGAACAGTTTCTTTTTAATCTGATCATCTCCCCTTTAGCAATTGCTTCTGGGACATGTTTCGGATGGCAACTAGTCCCGAATAGGACAGAATTCCCTGAGATGGGTTTCCTATAGGAAACTGTTTTAACTTTACCATCTGGGAGCCCTATAAGGGTAAGATCTAGAAAATTAGCACTTTTGTCATTAAATTCAAATGTAAATTTGAGATTCATGTCATTCGAATTCAGGGATGAACAGAATTCTAAAGCTTGCTGTTGGGTTCCTGTCCATATGAAGATCAGATCGTCTATATATCTTCTATATGTGGATATATAGACACGAAAAGGGTTACTATCTCCAAAGATGTGGAAGAACTCCCAGAATCCTAGGAACAGATTTGCATAAGATGGGGCAAATTTTGCCCCCATCGCTGTTCCACACCTTTGGAGATAGTACACCCCCTCGAACACAAAAAAGTTGTGTGTAAGGAGGAACCCCACAACCTTCACAATGAAACAATTAAAATCTTCAGTATAATTACCAAAATTGTCTAAGAAAAAACAAATTGCCTTTAAACCTATGTCATGGGGTATACAGGAGTAGAGTGAGACAGCATCCACAGTTAACCATCTGGATTGTGGTGTCCAGACCACATTTTTCATTAACTGCAAAACATGTTTTGTGTCTCGCAAATGCGAGGGTAGTGAAATAACCATTGGCTGTAGGATGCTGTCCACCCACTCAGATAAATTACACAGCAGGGAATCAACCCCACTTACAATTGGGCGACCTTTAACTTCAAGGAGGGACTTGTGGACCTTAGGAAAATGGTGGAAGGCAGGAATTTTTGGAAAATCAGGGACCAGGTATGCAAAGGTAGTTGGATCAATGAACCCTGATTCCACACCCTCATCCAAAAGATCCACAAGCTCCCTCCTGAAGATAGAGGTGGGGTCACCTTTAAGGATGGAATATTCCTCCCTATTGTTGAGTTGCCTTAATGCTTCAGCCACATAAGTTTCACGGTCAAGAACAACAGTCATACCTCCTTTATCGGCTTTTCTTATGGTGATACTAGAGTTATCTTTTAACTCTTTGACTGCTGCTCTTTCCCTGAAACTTAGGTTGTTTTTAGGTCGTTTCTTGGACTGTTTGAGAGCAATAAGATCTTGTTCAACCCTGTTGTAAAAGGTTTCTATAACATTACCCCTAACCTGTATGGGGTAAAAAGTAGATTTTCCTTTCATCAGGGGGCCTCTACTAAGAGTGCCTTGCGTGTTATGAATAGATTCTGACTGTAATTGTTGCAAAGAGACCACATCACATGTTTGTGAGAAGGAGAGAGACTCATTATAAGTCGAAGTCCCCTGTTGTTCATTATCACTGACTTCACTAGTAGTGGAAAAATATTTTTTTAAAGTTATATTTCTGGTAAATTTATTGAGATCCAATAGGGTTTTAAACACATCGAAGTCATTGGTAGGTGAAAAGTTAAGCCCCAGACTAAGTACTTTTAATTGATCAACAGTAAGCAATGTGGAAGATAAATTAATAACATTACTATATGTAGCATCTATTTGTACTTTGAGATTGGTTTGACTTGTCTCAGCTGGTATCTCTGCTGTCCCTGCGAGTTGTGATAAGACTGTGTTTTGGACTTTCTCCCTCCCCCTTTGTGTGGGATCTGGTCCTGGGGAAAAACCTGTTCCATAAGGCCTATATTTCCTGTTTGTATGGCATTAACATGTAGACCTGACTGGGATACAGGTATAGGATACATGGAGTAGTTAGAGTTAGTTTGGGGAGTTATATTATGAGATGTCTCTGCTAAATGTGGTTGGGGAGTGGTTATAGACCTATGTACAGGTTGTGAGTTACTTTGTATCTCTCCTACACACTGAGGTTCGCTAGTGATAATACTGGCAGTTACACCTGATGTTTGAATGTTTGATATTTCATCACTGCCATCAGTACTATACTCAGTATCACTTCCAGAAAACGTTACATTTCTATTATTATTTGTCTGTCTTTGTCTGTTCCTACGTCCCCTTCCTCTCCCCCCAAATCTAGGCTGATTTTGTCATAATGTGGACCTTTGTTTTTTACTCCATATATACACTGTGTTGTTAAGATAATCATTCTTATCTCTCAAAAATTTAGTGTGTTTTCTCTCCATGATAGTTGATCTGCTAGTAGCTAAGATACCTCTAAGAATATTGTCAAATTTGGCAAAATCTGATACTGTGCTGCGTAAATTAAGTTCTGCCTGTAACTCTGCAATTTCTGACTTAATTTTATCAAGTTGCTTAACTTTATATTGTAACATGAGAAGCATCAGGTTCAGTGAGCAATTAGATAATACTTTGTTCCATTCTTCCACAAAGTCTTTATCATTACAGTCCACATCAAAAGTTGGGAATTTAAAAATACGTAGACCTCTGGGGATCATTTGTAATGATCGATATTTCTCAATTGTCCAAATATCCCACTGAAGTTTGGATTCCTTAATGAGCAGATCTTCCATCATGTCAAAGAGTGAACTGAGTGCTAGTACACTTTTATCCTCAGAAAATATCACTTCACTATTAGCAGTCCCTTCATGTCTTGCTGAATAGGGCATCAAAGAGTAAAATTGCTGTATAGGAGGGTGTATAGAGGTGTGAGCCATTTCGTCCATATTGCTGTGGGGAGCTTAAGACTATACTTTGTGTGTGTGACAGGCGCTACTACTGAGCCGGTGAAGAGACGAGCACTCGGAGATGGTATAAGGTACCCGTGCATCGTAGATCCCAAAGTGTCCGGTAGAGTAAGCAGGCTTGGGCAACAGTGGGGGATTAATCTTGATAAATTTGCCTATGCAGTTACCTATGAAAGTTTCCCTAAGCTGGAATACAGTTTGGAATATACCGCACTATTAGCTGACCTTAAGTGGTTTCTCACGCATCTGTTTTTCAGCACTACTGAGTTCTTTTTCTTGTATGTTTGATTATTTGGGTACTTTACTGGCAGTACCAACACTCAGTAGTAGCGCCTGTCACACACACAAAGTATAGTCTTAAGCTCCCCACAGCAATATGGACGAAATGGCTCACACCTCTATACACCCTCCTATACAGCAATTTTACTCTTTGATGCCCTATTCAGCAAGACATGAAGGGACTGCTAATAGTGAAGTGATATTTTCTGAGGATAAAAGTGTACTAGCACTCAGTTCACTCTTTGACATGATGGAAGATCTGCTCATTAAGGAATCCAAACTTCAGTGGGATATTTGGACAATTGAGAAATATCGATCATTACAAATGATCCCCAGAGGTCTACGTATTTTTAAATTCCCAACTTTTGATGTGGACTGTAATGATAAAGACTTTGTGGAAGAATGGAACAAAGTATTATCTAATTGCTCACTGAACCTGATGCTTCTCATGTTACAATATAAAGTTAAGCAACTTGATAAAATTAAGTCAGAAATTGCAGAGTTACAGGCAGAACTTAATTTACGCAGCACAGTATCAGATTTTGCCAAATTTGACAATATTCTTAGAGGTATCTTAGCTACTAGCAGATCAACTATCATGGAGAGAAAACACACTAAATTTTTGAGAGATAAGAATGATTATCTTAACAACACAGTGTATATATGGAGTAAAAAACAAAGGTCCACATTAAGACAAAATCAGCCTAGATTTGGGGGGAGAGGAAGGGGACGTAGGAACAGACAAAGACAGACAAATAATAATAGAAATGTAACGTTTTCTGGAAGTGATACTGAGTATAGTACTGATGGCAGTGATGAAATATCAAACATTCAAACATCAGGTGTAACTGCCAGTATTATCACTAGCGAACCTCAGTGTGTAGGAGAGATACAAAGTAACTCACAACCTGTACATAGGTCTATAACCACTCCCCAACCACATTTAGCAGAGACATCTCATAATATAACTCCCCAAACTAACTCTAACTACTCCATGTATCCTATACCTGTATCCCAGTCAGGTCTACATGTTAATGCCATACAAACAGGAAATATAGGCCTTATGGAACAGGTTTTTCCCCAGGACCAGATCCCACACAAAGGGGGAGGGAGAAAGTCCAAAACACAGTCTTATCACAACTCGCAGGGACAGCAGAGATACCAGCTGAGACAAGTCAAACCAATCTCAAAGTACAAATAGATGCTACATATAGTAATGTTATTAATTTATCTTCCACATTGCTTACTGTTGATCAATTAAAAGTACTTAGTCTGGGGCTTAACTTTTCACCTACCAATGACTTCGATGTGTTTAAAACCCTATTGGATCTCAATAAATTTACCAGAAATATAACTTTAAAAAAATATTTTCCACTACTAGTGAAGTCAGTGATAATGAACAACAGGGGACTTCGACTTATAATGAGTCTCTCTCCTTCTCACAAACATGTGATGTGGTCTCTTTGCAACAATTACAGTCAGAATCTATTCATAACACGCAAGGCACTCTTAGTAGAGGCCCCCTGATGAAAGGAAAATCTACTTTTTACCCCATACAGGTTAGGGGTAATGTTATAGAAACCTTTTACAACAGGGTTGAACAAGATCTTATTGCTCTCAAACAGTCCAAGAAACGACCTAAAAACAACCTAAGTTTCAGGGAAAGAGCAGCAGTCAAAGAGTTAAAAGATAACTCTAGTATCACCATAAGAAAAGCCGATAAAGGAGGTATGACTGTTGTTCTTGACCGTGAAACTTATGTGGCTGAAGCATTAAGGCAACTCAACAATACGGAGGAATATTCCATCCTTAAAGGTGACCCCACCTCTATCTTCAGGAGGGAGCTTGTGGATCTTTTGGATGAGGGTGTGGAATCAGGGTTCATTGATCCAACTACCTTTGCATACCTGGTCCCTGATTTTCCAAAAATTCCTGCCTTCCACCATTTTCCTAAGGTCCACAAGTCCCTCCTTGAAGTTAAAGGTCGCCCAATTGTAAGTGGGGTTGATTCCCTGCTGTGTAATTTATCTGAGTGGGTGGACAGCATCCGACAGCCAATGGTTATTTCACTACCCTCGCATTTGCGAGACACAAAACATGTTTTGCAGTTAATGAAAAATGTGGTCTGGACACCACAATCCAGATGGTTAACTGTGGATGCTGTCTCACTCTACTCCTGTATACCCCATGACATAGGTTTAAAGGCAATTTGTTTTTTCTTAGACAATTTTGGTAATTATACTGAAGATTTTAATTGTTTCATTGTGAAGGTTGTGGGGTTCCTCCTTACACACAACTTTTTTGTGTTCGAGGGGGTGTACTATCTCCAAAGGTGTGGAACAGCGATGGGGGCAAAATTTGCCCCATCTTATGCAAATCTGTTCCTAGGATTCTGGGAGTTCTTCCACATCTTTGGAGATAGTAACCCTTTTCGTGTCTATATATCCACATATAGAAGATATATAGACGATCTGATCTTCATATGGACAGGAACCCAACAGCAAGCTTTAGAATTCTGTTCATCCCTGAATTCGAATGACATGAATCTCAAATTTACATTTGAATTTAATGACAAAAGTGCTAATTTTCTAGATCTTACCCTTATAGGGCTCCCAGATGGTAAAGTTAAAACAGTTTCCTATAGGAAACCCATCTCAGGGAATTCTGTCCTATTCGGGACTAGTTGCCATCCGAAACATGTCCCAGAAGCAATTGCTAAAGGGGAGATGATCAGATTAAAAAGAAACTGTTCAGATGACAGTGACTTCAAGACTCTAGCCAGGGACCTTGAATCTAGGCTACAACAACGCAGATATCCAATAAAAGCCATTCGTAAGGCTAAACACTTGGTGAGCTCCAAAACCAGAGACAGTCTTTTGGTAGACAAACAGACAAATGATTCTAAGCCCTTTGATGGAGTGACGTTTGTCACCACACATAGTGGACAATACAATGATATTTGTTCCATTATACGCAAGCACTTTAAAATCCTTAACGCAGATGATAAACTAATTGAAACGGTTAAAAGTGGTGTTAGGTGTGCATATAGGAAAGGTCCCACATTGGGCTCCCAGCTATCCCCAACTATGCTGCCCACTAAGACTAATGACGCTTGTGCTTGGATTAGACATCAGGGCATGCATAAATGCGGCCATAGGAAATGCAAACCGTGTGACTTTGCACGCACTGGAAATACATTTACCAGTTATGTTACAGGAAAAACATTTAACATCAAAACACTCTTAAATTGTACATGTACTAATGTTATTTATGTACTTAATTGCTCCTCATGTAAAATTCAATACATAGGTCTCACCTCCAGAGAAGTAAACACCAGAATTAGGGAACACCTTTCCTCTTTCACTACAGTTAAATCGAGTACCCCTGTAGTCCAGCATTTTGGGGTATACCATGGAGGGAACCTTTCTTCCTTTTCCTGGAGTGCTATAGAAAGGGTTCACAGACCTAAAAGGGGTGGCTCCATAGATCGCATACTGGAGTTGAGAGAGGCACATTGGATTTTTACAATGGGCACTCGTATTCCAAATGGTCTCAACTCCAAATATGATATCATGAATTTGTGGTAACTGTTCAGGGCTTTTCAGCTCTCTGTGAGCCTCTCCTATGCATGTCACATTTATCATTTTAGGACCTTGTAATCACTTGTGCTATTTAGGTAGTTTCACCTTTTCCATATATACCTTACCCTTGAATACTTAGGACAATCATGCAACATTGTTTTAGAAATTTTACCCTACATTATTTCATACTATTATGATTTATAGTTATGTTACAGGGTTAGGGTCCACCATGAATAGTAATATAACTTTCAATGTGTAATACATGTTTTGCATTCTTTGGTGCAGTAATAATATGCATAGCCAATAGTGGTACACATTGTATTCTTTAAGTTTTCCATATTGTATATCGCACTATTTTTATTTTTATTTTATTTTGCCTTTAAGTATTATTCCATTGAGGTTTTGGTGTGTATCTCTTATTCCGCAATATGCTTATTCCCTGTAAAAGTGAATTCTGTACTTGGCACATTTGTTAAGGTTTAATTGCTTTGGAGGTTATGTATATATTAGTTTCACTGTGTATAGAGTAGGTAATTAACAGGTGTGTTTCATTTTTTAACCAATAGGATTTTAGGTATGAGTATTTAGAGAGGTGTGTCACATAGCACTATAGGCTATGACTACGGCTCCCAGCCGAAACGCGTAAGCCAAACAGTGCCACACCTGTTATGCTTTTACTTGTGATTGCCATTCGTTTTTAATCTGAGTTTGAAATAAAGACGTTTTAATTATACTCTCCAGGACTACCGCTTTTCTATATTTCTATATTTTGCCAGTGAATCCTGGACTGTTGAGCTGTGGGGAGGTGTGTGTTTGCAGCTAATAGACATTGGTGAATTTTCAGCATCAGTTCTTTCCACGGATTGGTTACTGCTGATTGACGCTTTTACTAGCAAATAGGATCTAGCGCTCATCGAGAAGGAGAGACGCTGTACATCTGCAGACCCACGAGGACGCCAAGCAGCTGAGCCGGTGAAGAGACGAGCACTCGGAGATGGTATAAGGTACCCGTGCATCGTAGATCCCAAAGTGTCCGGTAGAGTAAGCAGGCTTGGGCAACAGTGGGGGATTAATCTTGATAAATTTGCCTATGCAGTTACCTATGAAAGTTTCCCTAAGCTGGAATACAGTTTGGAATATACCGCACTATTAGCTGACCTTAAGTGGTTTCTCACGCATCTGTTTTTCAGCACTACTGAGTTCTTTTTCTTGTATGCTTAGTTAGGATTAGACAAATATTTAAAGCAGTGTCTCCTCCTTGGAATCTGAATTTTTTTTTTTTTTTTTTTTTATAATAATTTTTATTGAGGAAAAAGATGGCATACAGAATTAACATGAAAACCCACCAGACATGTCATCACCAAAGACATAATGTAACTCTGGGTATACAAGGGATGTAATAGAAATGTTAGCATTAATAACAGCATCAACTAGCAAGATGACATGCATAGGGGACACTGAGTGTATTATGCAGAGACATAATTCAGTAACGCCAATACAAATTTAAGCCTTCTCTTCTTGTCAAGGGTCACACTTGGACCCCCTAACCAATTGGAGTTTTAAGCGATAACAGAAGGCTACCTGAAATAAGGAAGACCACTTATGGGTCTGACTCTGTGTACCTCAGATTTTTAAACTATTTAAATTATTTGAATTCTAGCCTCACAGCTACTGGAAGAAAGAATAGAATAGGCATATGAGAGTGAGAGGCTCTTTTTACCAGTCTTTCGTGTGATAGAGTTGCGGGGTAAACTATATAGGTATGATGCAATGTATAATGAAAAATATAGTTAGGGTGCGGTATTGACGAGAAAAACCGCCTAGTTAACCCTCCTGAGAAGGAGGTATATTATGTATGGGGGGGGGGAGGTGGTAGTCTAAGCAGTTAAGGGCCAAAGGTATGAACCAGAGAGTGCACACAGATCAAAAAAAAATAGGCTAGGAATATTCTGGCCTAGTGTAATTTCATATAAACATAGATGCCCAATCTGGAGTCTTGAGAGTTGCTCTATTGCGAACAATTTAGTTCCTATGTAGCGTATACCATAGCCTCATTTTATATGAAAAGTGCAGGACCAGCCTGTCTTAAAAACATGTGTTAGTCTGGATTTACGGTCGGGTGACTATAGAATATTGAATAAGAGACGTTACCCATGTGAAAATGATCTCTCTGATTGATCTATGCGTCTGAGATAATTAAGAAGCACCCAGCATAGTATGTGTAGATCTGTATACAATGAAAATATAGTGAGACTAGAGCTATGCTGAAAAGTGAGTAGTTATTCGCAGTCCTTCTATGAGCTGTCTCCGCCACCCGGGCACGGGCCCTATGCCCAGGCGGCGGGCCAGACGAACAAAATAGTCTAGTGATAAATTATGACTTTTTCCAAGGAGCTACTCACATCTGTAGAGTTGTATGTAATTATGAATGATTAATAAAGTATTAGAAAGAAGAAAACAAACATAACTAAATCATATGGGTAAATCATAGTAACAGTCTCTAGGAATATTATAGGATTGCTTGTAAGGTGGGGTACAGTTGTGCATTAGCAACTAAATGCTAATCAGTAGATTCATTTCTATGTGTGAAGCTGCAGTAGTGCATAATATATATATGAATACAGGTGCAGTATATTAGGATTCAGGCCGCGTGTCCTAATTCCCAAAAGTGTAAAAAAGGGGAGCCAAAGGGAGCTGTAAATAGGGCAAAAAGCTGGTTAGGCTAAGTATTGTAGTCTGCGTATGCTGAATCATACTAAGAAGTTTTTAGTAGGGAGAAATAAACTAGTTTAAGCTAGCAAGAAAAGTGCAGCAGAGCACCAGTCATCAGATTAAACATGTAGCTTTAAGTGCAATATACCACCAAATGTCTTAAGTAGAAAATTATATTGAAGGACACCCAGGTGCCACACTGCAAGGGTGTCATAGTCTCAGAGGTAGAGTATGGGGACACAAAGAATATTGAGTATTAAGCTTTTTTTTTTTTTTTTTTTTTTTTTAGTAACTAGACTGCAATCAACTCACATGGTGATGCAAAATGACTATTGCTTCAGATGTCTAGGAGCATTAGTGTAAAGTTAGATTCTGCATTACTGCGTGTCTAGACATATGCAGAGTTAACATCAGACATGAACACAGCAGTTTTAGATAACTATAGAGAGAACATAGTAGGGCAAATAAGCAGTGTATCATAAAGTAACAGAACTATATAAGCAACCTGAAAATATGTGCACACTAACATTAAGATTGAACAGCATTAATATGTGATGACTAACAAGTACAATCAATACTAAAATCCCTGGGGCTAAACAAAGACATGAAGAGAAAAAAAGATGAGTCTAGCAGGCATCTAGGTAGTGCATGATGCTTACTATGCACAGGATATGTACTGTATGAAAACTTCAGTAAATAACTTAGCCAATGCCAATTCTAGGGCAAACAAGTACCAAGAGTTTTGAATGTCTTTGTAGTCGAACAGCATCATGGAAGGTAAGCCAACTGCTCGGTAAGGGACTCCACATGTCAGTTTTCTTTGTCGGATCTAAACAAGCCCGCTGCATTCGTTGCGTGTATCCCAGTCCTGCCTTCCAGTCGGTTCTATTGGTAGAATACTGCGGGGCTTCACCAGACAGAGGTAAGCAAGTTGAGAGTCCTGTATACCCATAAGCGTCTATGCGATGGGAGCTGGTTACCTCATGAAGGTGGTAACAGGCAATCCAACAAGCGGCAGACCCGCGTGACTCCTCTGGCCAAATTTGCTCTGAATGGCTCCCAAGTGACTCCGTCCAAGGCGTTACATTTAAGTCCTGACAAGGTATCTCCTGGTGCAAGCTATGGAGCTCCCTGGGTATGTCCGCTGCATCGCCAGCCCGGCTCCCCTCCATTTCCTTCAGATTGTGGGGCAATGCTATGTGTAGAGACGATGTCTTCAAAGATGGCGGCTCTCGTGCAACAGTTGCTGTATTCGGTCTCAACCCCTCATGAGTAGCCAGAGTGCCAGAGGTGACAGTGAGAGCAGTAGGGGGTCTGAAAGCCTCCGCCACTGCGTTGGAGAGAGCAGCGTGGTGGCGATCGAGCAGTTCAATCAGCTGGTTAAGGATAAGTGCGGCCATGGCTTCGTGCATGCGGCGCAGCACACAAGTTCAAGGGCAGGGTCCAAAATAAAATTTTTGAGCTGCTAAACTGCTTCTAGAGCAACAAATAGGCATCTCTCTTCATAGATCTACATTGTAGGGTAAAAGTAGGGCAAAATTAGCCATTATATTCCGGTAAATTGCACAATGCCCCAGGAGCTCCATAGATGTGCGACTTATCTCTCTGGGTGTTGGCTCCGCCCCCCGGAATCTGAATTTGCTTCTAAGGGTTTTGCAAGTCCCCTTATGAACCTATGCATGTCTGGATATTTAGCTTCTGTCCTGGAAGTTTTTTTCCTTGTAGCTATTTTTCAGCAAGAAGTGTTTCAGGGTTTTCAAGCAATCTTATTTCTCATCTTGATATGGTCATTCTTAGAACTTCCTATAGTTTTCTTTCCTAATGTAGTTTCTTCAGACACAATCAGGAAATTGTTGCTCCCTCTTTTATATCTAGCGCCTAAACATTCTAAAGAATGTATTTTGCATAATTTGGTTGTGTTGGTTGCTCTAAAGATTTATTTAGAGGCTACTAAGGATTCCCATCAATCTTCTTCCTTATTTGTGTATTTATCTTGAGCTCATAAGGGTCAGAAGGCTTACAGCTATTTCTCTAGCTTGCTGGCTAAAGCTTTTGATTAGGAAGGCTTACTTATTTTTGTGGAAGACTCAGCCAGAGCAGATTACAGCTGATTCTACTAGATCAGTTTTCACTTTTTGGGCTTTCAGAATTGTTGCTTCAATTGAACAAATTTGTAAGGCAGCTACTTGGTCTCACCTATACACCTTCACTAAATTTTATCATTTTAATGTGTTTGACTCTTCTGAGGCTGCTTTTGCAGGAAAGTACTCCAGACAGTGGTGTCTGGTACTTGGTGTTCTTGCCTTTACTTCATATCCCACCCTTTTTTTCTTCATGGTGATCTCATGGACTTCACAGCTTGGGTATTAGATCACATGTGTGATGGCTCATTGACTCCCACCACCTTATGAAAGTAAGAAAAATGTATGGTTACCTGATAATGATACATTCATTTCTTTCATGGTGGTGAAATTCCACAAGACCTTCCTTTTTAATATTCAGTTGGCAGAAGTTCTTGTTTGCACTTCATTTACTCTTCTTTAGTCTTTCCTATTTTCTGCCTGCCTCAAAGTGGGTTGAAGTTGAAACCCACATGTGATGGCTCATAGTCTCTTACTTCCATGAAATAAACAAATTTATCAAGTAAGCATACATTTTGTTTTTATGGAAGGCACTATAGATGTAGTGTCATTTATACAATGTCACTGTTGCACTTGAGCTTTCTGTATCAGTTTAAGAGATATTCTTTAGCCTTGTCTCACAGAGTTAAAAGGACTTGAAATTTGAAAATTTTCTTTCATGATTCAGATAATCACCATTAGTGATATGGTTCTAATTGGAGCATTAGTGGAGAGTTTGCATCTGTTTATTTTTTGTTTAGTTTGTTACATTTTTAATTTATATTGTACATTATTTTTCATATACTGGACATTTAAAGCACTTAATTTGAACAAGAAATATATATAGTGTAATCTTTTTGTTATTTTTCTTTATTCAGATGGTTAAAGACTACAATTCAATCTCTAAGATCTCACTAAGTGTGCCGCCAGCTCCCCAAACCAAAGCACATCCAAGTCCTCTTGTAGACATGTTCAACCAGCCAGCCTTTACTCCAAAGATATCACATGAAAAACCAAAGCCATTACCAGGTATGCATTGCATTTATTTTTATCAAGTGATAAGCCGGATGCATGGTTATTATTGGAAAAAACACGCATATATTTGTACATTACGTTGGGATATATGTATTGATTTATTTCATTCTTTTTCCTTGTCATATCATTTCTTCATAAAGGGAGTATACAAGCTAGAAACTATGTTTAGGACTATAACAGGAGATCTAGAGCAATGGTTTTGAAAGTGTGAGGTGGGCCTCCCCAGGGGGGCGCTAGAGTATATAAAGGGAGGCGAGGGAGCAATTACACTTTTTCACCACAAGTAGCAGCTTTCTACAAAAACCTGTATCTTCACACCGAGAAAAAAGATCCAAACCTTTTGATAAATCTTTTTAGGCACAGTTTTCCTAACTTTGATAAAATTGTCAATAAACCTTTATGACTCCAAATCAAAAAAAAAGATTGGTTTTAAGAACCAGCAATAACATTTACCATGTAGTAGTGGTATTAGGTGAAAGAGAGGCTCTGAGGTATCGTTTAGACGCTGCGTTTGCTGTCTTGATTGGTAACTTGCATTTAACACTAAAGTAACAAAGTGCAAATTAAAACGTGAGTGAAGCACTCTTTAGGTTGAGCCTAACCAAATCTTGAGAGCTGTGTGTGATCGCTGTATTAGATGTTAATTCCCTAAACTAAAAATGAATATTACAATTTTCTTTAAAGAGAAAAATAAGAGGTATTGATGAGGAAAAATGGTTATGGGGAAAAATAAAAGATCTTGAGATTGGCAAGGGTTAGAGGCAAATAGTATGGGGGAAGAACTTTATCTGGCCTATTCTTAGCTTGAACTGGCTATTCACTAGAGTGTTTGTCACTTTAGAGATCTAATTATTATTCCTTAGTGCAGTAAAATAATAGAAAATTAAAATGCAGCTATTTCCCTTAAGAATAAAGAAAGGAAGAATAAAACTAAACTATCTCCCATATTTTTTGTTGGACTTATGACAATCCTCACAAGCATGAAAACAAAATGAAATGCATTTTAGAGATACATAATTTTAAAGAGGTTTTTAATTTTTTATCCAAATAAGATATTATTATAAACGTTAACCTTACCGCAGAAGATTTGGAATCTACTCCGAAAATGTACCCCTTCAAGTGGCAAGCTACATCTATTAAATATTTAGGGCTCTTTCTAACATGTAAAGCTCCTGATTTATTTATTTTGAACTTTAAGACAATAAGGCGTAAAATTACTGCTAACTTCTGCTCATGCAGATCTAAACATCTTAGTTGACTGGGCAGAATGGGGGCCATAACAATTAGCATTTTGCCTAGACTTTTATATATATTTCACACCCTACCAATTGCTCTTCCCTCATTCTTACATCCCATCATTCAAAAAACACCTTAGAATAAATAAAAAACTTTATGCACCTCCCAAAATCATTAGGCGGATTAGGTGTGCCCCATCTGGAAAGATATATAGACAGGCAATTTTTCTCCAGAGAGTGGTTGACTGGTATACTAACTATCATGGTAAAATATTGGTAAAACTAGAACATATTCAATATTCAAAAAAACTGTGAGCCTCCAAGCATTCAAATCATATTGCTTTTATTGTAGAGAACAGAAGATCCATAAAATCAAAGTAATACTAGCAACATCCTCAATCTAACGCGTTTTGGCTAAGAAAGCCTTAATCATAGACATAATAATAAGTAGTGTGTATTTATACTGCATGGATACTAATTAATTAATGGGTGGTGCTGTCCTTAAAGGTAATATAACACTAAACACAACCATCAGACTATTGTGAGGCTCGTGGGATACTCCTCTATCAGACCAAACTCGACCAGTAGTCTTGTTATCCCAGCATTGAGTCGGAAAGATAGGGAATATCCCAGAGCAGACAATATCATCAAAATGAGGATAGCGGCACTCACCACAGGCAGGACAGTACAAGGCAAATTAGGCAGACAGGATACTGCAACAGAAAAGCAGTCCAGCAATTCAGGGGTTAAACAGGAGACGAAGTGAGACAGGGAAGCAACAATGTATCAGACCAGTAGCTCAGGGGTTAACCAGGTAGAGTAGTAAGACAGGCAAGGTTTCGGCAACAAAGTATCAGTCCAGCAGATTAGGGGTTAACCAGGTAGTGTAGTAAGACAGGCAGGGTTCAGTAACAAGGTATCAGTCCAGCAGATTAGGGGTTAACCAGTTAGCGTAGTAAGACAGGCAGGGTTCAGTAACAAGTATCAGTCCAGCAGATTAGGGGTTAACCAATTAGCGTAGTAAGACGGGCAGGGTTCAGTAACAAGTATCAGTCCAGCAGATTAGGGGTTAACCAGTTAGTGTAGTGAGACAGGCAGGTATTCGGCAACAAGGTTTAATCCAGCAAACGATCTGTCACTCTCAGGAGCACACAAAGTAGCACCTATACTTGGGCAGTGACAGGTTGTTTGCTGCCCGTTTTACATACCTTTGGAAGGGGCCAAGAGACCAGCCGGCATCAGGAGCGTGCGGCGGTGACGTCAGCGACGCACGTATACTGAGCCGACACAGCCCTAGGCAACGAGCATGGAGAGGATGCCGCACCCCTAGCAACAGCACGGCGTTACAACTATATACAGACATAGAAAGCCAACTACATGACACTCTTATGCAATTTTGAATATTTATATCACACATGAAATTAGTATAAAGCCAATTACAAAACATGCAGATTGTTAATTAAAAAATTATAAATAACAGTGTATAAGACATTTCTGCATTCCCAAGAACCTCTCTTCATCTTAAATTTTAATCTTGTGATCAAAACTTTTGTATTCATTAATTAATTCAACAGGCAAATACCAAATATAGATTACAATATTTCCTAGAAATTGCAACACAACAGGAGAATGATATTTCTGGAACACCTCGAAACCGTTGCATCATAATAATAATAAATCAATTTCTTTTGTTCAATATTATTTAAACGCTCACTAATGCGTGTGCGGGCTCCTCAGGTTGTACAACCAATTTATTGTAAATTGCATTAAGAACATTCTACCAGATAGATCACAAACCTAGGTGCGACAGTTGGTACAACTAGTCAAATTGTAAACCCTTTGTGTAACCTTTGATTGAAAATGATTTGTCACCCTGACATGACTGCAGGCTATACATTTGCTAAAATTCTATTAAAGGGACATGAAACCCAAAAATGTTCTTTCATCATTCAGATAGAGAATACAATTTTAAACAACTTTCCAATTTACTTCTATTATTTAATGTGCTACCTTCCTTTGCTGAAAGGTTTATCTAGGAAAGCTCAGGAGCAGCAAAACACTTAGGTTCTATCTGCTGATTGGTGGATGCACATATATACTGATTGGCATTGGCTCACCCATTTCTTCAGTTAGAAACCAGTAGTGCATTGCTGCTTTTTCAACAAATGATACCAAGAGAATGAAACAAATTAGATAATAGAAGTAAATAAGAAAGTTGTTTCAAATTGTATTCTCTGTCTGAATCATGAAAGAACATTTTTGGGTTTCATGTCTCTTTAAGTGTGCCTTAATATTAAGCCTGCTATTAGTCATGATTTTGTGTTCTCACATGCTGGGTCCAAGCATATTACCTTGGGTACAACCTCTTCTTGGCATATAATTACAACCACCTGAAATATAATCCTTCAAACTATCCTCACCTGTTAATAGTGGTAGATGTTTATCTATGATTGCACATATTTCATGAAATTGTGGGCTATAGGTGGTGTGACAGAAAGCAAGGCCTGGTTATAAATGGAAGATATTTAAGACCAAGCATTGTACATGCTATTTCTCCTTTCAGTTAAAACCCCAGGGAGAAAGAGTGTGTATTTGATTTTGCAGTTGATAAACTGTGTTCTGGGTCCCTGGGGTTTGGGATAATTGGAGAGAGAGTGGGCCATTATCCCAGACAGCTGTGAAGCTGTCCAGCAGCTAATCACAGGTGTGGCTAATTAGAAGTTGTGAGGGTTTAAATAGCAGCCTCACTTAGGCCTTAGTTACACAGCTACAGAAGCTGGTGTGTGTGTGTTTGTTACACTGTGTAAAAGACTTTTGTTCCTGTGAACTGTAAAAGGACATTATTTTTACAAAGCACTTGTGGAATGCTGTGAAGTGCTGGGACACATTTAAAAGTACTTAACTTTGCTGCAGAGGAAGGATTTCCCTCTTTTGAAAATGAACTGCCTGTTTGTTATTGCTGTGAAAAATAAAGCTTTTTAAACTACAGTGGACTGTCCTGTGCTGCATTTGTGCCCTAGAAGACCGTGGTTAAAAGTGTTCCTGTCACACTTGGTGGAAAATCCGGGTAACCACGTTGTATGTCTGTGGGCATAATAATCTGCAAGCAACATGGAGGAAGTCATTAAAGCTTTGATCCATTCTAATGCTATACAGCAGGAGACTAACAGAAAAGCTGCTGAAAATAGTGCAGCACTGCAACAGTTGGTCTTGGCCCAGTCAGAGAGTGCTATGCTGCTGGCTAAATCACAGAAGGAGAACACTGAATTGTTGATACAACAGATGGCTGCTGTGCAAGCTGAGACATTCAGGAAGACCCGGGAGGAGCAGCAAAGTGCTACACAGACTCTGCAACGAGAGATTCAAGCCATATCAGAAAAACTGAACTCTGAATATGTTGGTGGCAGCCAAGGTTCCAGAGTAATAAGGGCTAGTCATTATCTTCAAAAAATGACAGCAGCTGATGATGTTGAGGCGTATCTTTTGGCATTTGAAAGCACAGCAGAAAGAGAAAAATGGCCGACAGTTGAGTGGGCGAGTATACTTGCGCCATTTCTTAGTGGTGAACCTCAGAAGGCCTACTTTGATTTAGAGCCAGCACAGGCCAGTGACTATGAGAAATTGAAAGCAGAAATCCTTGCACGCCTGGGGGTGACTTCGGCAGTCCGTGCACAAAGATTCCATTCCTGGATGTTTTCATCTCATAATGCTGCAAGATCCCAGATGTTCGACCTTATACACCTTGCCAGGAAGTGGCTGCAACCAGAGGTTAATTCGGCTACCAAAATAGTGGAACTACTGGTGATGGACTGGTTTCAGCGTGGATTACCTGCTTCCCTGCGGCGGTGGGTTAATCAAGGTGATCCTCAAACAGCGGATCAGTTGATTGTATTGGTCGAAAGATTTTTAGCTTCAGGAGAAGTTTTGCAACAATCTTCAATGGATCAGCCCCACAATCCCAAGTCCCAGAGCTCTACAAGAACTGGTAAGACTGTTCAGGGGATAAAGGGGATAAGAGAGCAGCAGGTGTATAGGCAAAACACCAGAAACATTTCCCCAGGAATTAAGGAAACATTTAAATATAACCAACCTGTAAGATGTTTTAAATGTAATGAAGTTGGGCATATTGCTAGAGACTGTGATAAAGATGAATTTATGGACTGTAATGTTGCACATTCACTATTGTCTAATAGCAACAGCTCTTTTAATAATGATTCCCATTGGTGTACTGTGACGGTTAATGGTAAAGTGTCTAGGGCTTTGCTTGATTCAGGAAGTATGGTCACACTAGTGGCTAAATCTTTAGTACCAGATGCAGTATTAGATTATGGGAAAAAAATGGGAATTATCTGTGTTCATGGAGATAAACGGGAATATCCTACAGCTGAGGTGGAGATTGAGACTCAGTGTGGTAAATTAAAATATTGTGTGGGTGTAGTACCAAATTTAGCCCATGAGGTGGTGATAGGGAGAGATTTTCCAAAATTTCTGGAGTTATGGGAATCTCCAGAAATATGTCAAACTTCTGATATTTATGTATTTCCTTTCTCTGAAACTGATTTTGAAGCGGGTTCCATTGAACAGGAGAAAAATAAGATTTATTGCCCTATGCCTGTATTAGTAGGGGATCAACCTTCTCAGAGTAATGAAGTACCAAGTACTAGCTCAGAAAATATTGATGATTTGATAGATCTGGTTGGTGGCCCTGGTAATTTTAAAAAAGCCCAATGGGAGGATCCAACATTGGTAGAGGCAAGAAATAATATCAGGGTTATAAATGATGTTGTGACACAGCCAGGAAATGTATTACCCTATCCTTATTTTGAAGCAGTTAATGATTTGGTATATCGTGTAGAGAAGAAAGGAACAGACATTGTTAAACAACTTTTGGTGCCCCAGACTTTTAGAAACACTGTATTAAATCTTGCACATAACCACATTATAGGGGGGCATTTGGGAGTTGAGAAAACCAAAGAGAGAGTTCTTAGAAGGTTTTATTGGCCAGGGATATTTGTAGCCATCAAGGATTATTGTGCTTCATGCCCTAAGTGTCAACTTACAGCTTCTGTAACAATTCTTCTGCTAAAGATTTTCGTAACCCTTTAGTGCCCTTGCCTATAATTGATGTGCCTTTTGAAAGAATTGCTATGGACTTGGTGGGTCCGCTGGTTAAATCTGCTAGAGGACATCAGTATATACTGGTAATCCTTGATTATGCTACACGTTATCCTGAGGCAGTTCCCCTTCGTAACAGCTCTGCAAAGTCCATAGCAAAAGAACTCATGCTAATGTTTAGCAGGGTCGGGATACCTAAGGAAATTTTGACAGACCAAGGAACTCCATTTATGTCTAGGGTTACAAAAGAATTGTGTAAGTTGTTTGGCATAAAACAACTAAGGACCTCAGTATATCACCCTCAGACTGATGGTTTAGTAGAAAGGTTTAACAAAACTCTTAAAAGTATGCTAAGAAAGGTAATTGACACAGATGGGAGAAATTGGGACCTTCTGTTACCCTATTTAATGTTCTCTATCAGGGAGGTTCCCCAGGCTTCTACAGGTTTTTCCCCATTTGAACTGTTATATGGGCGGCATCCCAGGGGATTACTAGATATAGTTAAAGAGACTTGGGAGCAAGAGACAACACCATATCGAAGTATTATTGAACATATTTCCCAAATGCAGGATCGTATGGAAGCTGTCATGCCCATTGTAAGAGAACATATGGGAAAAGCACAGGAAGCACAAAAGTACAGCTACAACCGTAATGCTAGAGCCAGGGTGTTTCAACCTAGGGATAGGGTGTTAGTTCTGGTCCCTACAGTTGAAAATAAATTCTTGGCTACTTGGCAGGGCCCATATGAGATAATTGAGAAAGTGGGTGATGTTAATTACAAAGTAAGTCAGCCAGGGAGAAGGAAACCTGAGCAAATATATCATATAAATCTGTTAAAACCTTGGAAAGATAGGGAAGTTTTAGTTGCCTTAAAACCTACAGAACTCTCTGTCACTGAACCAGAGGTAAATATATCGGAAACCCTATCTGTACATCAGAAGCGAGAGGTCAAGGATTTTATTAGAATGAACAAAGAGGTATATTCTGTGGTACCGGGAAAAACTAATGTTATTAAGCATGACATAATAACAGAACCAGGGAAGAAGGTCTGCCTTAAACCCTATAGGGTCCCTGAGGCTCGTAGAAAGGTTATTAAACTGGAGGTAGAAAAAATGTTAGTTTGGGGTAATTGAGGAATCACAAAGTGAGTGGAACAGTCCAATCGTGCTTGTTCCAAAGCAGGATGGTTCATTAAGGTTCTGTAATGACTTTCGTAAGCTTAATTGTGTTTCCAAATTTGACACCTACCCAATGCCTAGAGTAGATGAGTTGATAGAAAGGCTAGGAAAAGCACGTTATCTCACTACAATTGATTTAACGAAAGGGTATTGGCAGTTGCCTCTCACTAGTCAAGCAAAGGAAAAGACAGCTTTTTCAACCCCAGAGGGCTTATTTCAGTATACGGTGTTGCCATTTGGTTTACATGGGGCCCCGGCAACATTCCAGAGGATGATGGATAGAATTCTGAAACCCCATGTTCGTTATGCGGCAGCATATTTGGATGATGTTATAATTTATAGTACAGATTGGGAATCCCATCTTCCAAAAATTCAAGCAGTACTTGATGCAATACGGTCCGCTGGGTTAACTGCCAATCCTGCAAAATGTACTGTTGGTTTACAGGAAGCTAAGTACTTGGGTTATACTATTGGTAGAGGATTAGTTAAACCTCAGACAACAAAATTAGAGGCCATACAGAACTGGCCACAGCCTCTAACAAAAAAACAAGTAAGAGCATTTATTGGGATAAATAGTTATTATTGAAGGTTTATCCCGAATTTCGCTACCATTGCGGCACCCTTGACAGATCTCACAAAAGCAAAGGCCCCAATTATGATAAAATGGTCCCCAGAAGCAGAACAAGCTTTTAAGCATTTGAAAGATGCCCTTTGTGCCCATCCAGTTTTGGTAACCCCCAATTTCGCTAAAGATTTTATTGTACAGACAGATGCCTCTGATGTTGGTTTAAGAGCAGTTCTCTTGCAGGAGTATCAGGGAGAAGAGCATCCTGTCCTTTTCTTAAGCAGAAAACTTATTTCACAGGAAAATAACTATTCTATAGTGGAGAAAGAATGCCTTGCCATTAACATAGTAACATAGTAGATAAGGTTGAAAAAAGACTGAAGTCCATCGAGTTCAACCTATACAAATCTAAAATACTTACAAAAAGCTCCAGTTAAGCTTAAATAACCCCATTAAAATGTGACCCATTTAATACTAGCAATCATATCCATGAATTTTGTTTATATACAGAAATTTTATCCAGACTATTTTTAAATGTATCTATGGTATTGGCATTCACTACCTCCTTTGGTAATGAGTTCCACAATTTTATTGCTCTTACAGTGAAAAAACGTTTCCGTTGCAGGAGATTAAATCTCCTTTCCTCCAACCTTAAATTATGACCTCTTGTCAGAACCAATTTTCTTGGAATAAACAGAGCTTCTGCCATCTCTGTATATGGGCCTTGAATATATTTATATAAAGTAATCATGTCACCTCTCAAGCGCCTTTTTTCTAAAGAGAACAGACCCAGTTTGGCTAGCCTCTCCTCATAGGTTAATTTCTCCAATCCCCTTATTAGCTTTGTGGCCCTTCTCTGAACTTTTTCTAGTTCTGCAATATCTTTTTTAGCAATCGGTCCCCAGAACTGCACTCCAAACTCAAGGTGAGGTCTTACCAGGGCTTTATATAATGACAGAATTATGCTTTCCTCCCTTGAATCAATGCCTCTTTTAATACATGCTAGTATCTTATTAGCCTTTGAAGCCGCTGCCCTGCATTGTGCACTCATCTTTAGCTTGTTATCTATTACTACTCCCAAATCCCTTTCCTCCTGTGTTTGGCTAAGTCTTGTCCCATTTAAAAAATACATAGCCTGCTTATTTTTACTTCCAAAATGTAGAACCTTACATTTTTCCGTATTAAATCTCATTTTCCATTCACTTGCCCATAGTTCTAATTTTAGCAAATCCCTTTGCAAAGAGAGTTCATCCTGCTCTGACCTAATGACCTTACTTAACTTAGTATCATCTGCAAAAATAGAGATGTCCCTATTTAATCCTTGCTCCAAGTCATTTATAAAAATATTAAAAAGAACAGGGCCCAGTACTGATCCCTGGGGGACGCCACTGATTACCTTTGTCCAATCTGAGTATGATCCATTTACTGCTACTCGTTGCTCCCTATCTTTTATCCAGTTATTTATCCATGAGCTAACATTTTCAGCTATTCCCAGTCCCTTAATTTTGTGCATTAATCTCTCATGTGGCACTGTATCAAATGCCTTTGCAAAATCTAAGTATATCACATCAACTGATTCCCCTTTATCTACATTTTTACTTACTTCCTCGTAGAATCTAATTAGATTAGTTTGACATGATCTATTTCTCCTAAAGCCATGCTGATTAGAACTCATAATCTTGTTTACACGAATATGCTCATCAATATAATCCCTTATAATCCCTTCAAATATCTTCCCCACTATTGATGTCAGACTAACTGGTCTATAGCTTCCTGGATCATCCCTGCTTCCCTTTTTGAAGAGTGGCACCACATCAGCTTTACGCCAATCCTGGGGTACCATGCCTGAGGATAATGAGTCTTGAAAAATTAAGAGTAAAGGTTTGTCTATAACAGTGCTAAGTTCACTTAACACCCTTGGGTGTATTCCATCTGGGCCTAGAGTTTTATTTACCTTAATATTTTTTAGTTTTTTCCTGATATCCTCTAAACAAAACCCAGTTAGTGGTATGGACTGGCATGTTCTATTCTGTTCCAAAGTATCATTCAATGGTTCCTCTCTTGTGTATACTGAAGAAAAAAACTGGTTTAGTACCTCAGCCTTCTCCCTGTCATTATTTATCATGCTACCCTCCACACATTTTAATGTACCTATATTATCCTTCTTAGATTTTTTGCTATTTATGTACTTAAAGAACCTTTTAGGGTTAGACTTAGAATCCTTGGCAATTAATTTTTCATTTTCAATTTTGGCTAATTTGATTGCTTTTTTGCATGCTTTGTTACATTCCTTATAAATATTGTATGCTGAGTCTGTACTATTTTCTTTTAATAATTTAAATGCCCTACGTTTTTTCCTAATTTCTTTTAACACATTTTTATTTTGCCATAACGGCTTAGTTTTTTTATTTTTATTTTTATAACCATATGGTATGTATTGATATGTATATTTATTTAACAAATTTTTAAATATTATCCATTTATCCTCTGTATTTTTATTAGAAAATACATTGTCCCAATTTATATTATTTAATGATTTCCTTAAATCGTTGAATTTTGCTTTCTTGAAATTAAAAGTCTAGTTAAGCCTTTAAAACACTGCATATGAAAAGAGATTTCAAATGTGACCATGTTATGATCACTGTTACCCAAATGTTCTTTAACTTCTATGTTTGATATTATATCTTAAGTGGGCCTTAGAGACCCTTAGGTACTATCTGTTGGGAAGAAAATTTAAATTAATAACAGATCATGCTCCTCTCACATGGATGAGTCAGAATAAGGAAACAAATTCAAGGGTTACTAGGTGGTTTCTTAGCTTGCAACCCTTCAATTTTACTGTTGAGCACAGGGCTGGTCTTTTGCAGGGCAATGCTGATGGTTTGTCTCGGGTACATTCATTGATGTCCATGGTCGCTCAACCCACTGGGTGTGAGCTGGGGGGGAGGATATGTGACAGAAAGCAAGGCCTGGTTATAAATGGAAGATATTTAAGACCAAGCATTGTACATGATATTTCTCCTTTCAGTTAAAACCCCAGGGAGAAAGAGTGTGTATTTGATTTTGCAGTTGATAAACTGTGTTCTGGGTCCCTGGGGTTTGGGATAATTGGAGAGAGGGTGGGCCATTATCCCAGACAGCTGTGAAGCTGTCCAGCAGCTAATCACAGGTGTGGCTAATTAGAAGTTGTGAGGGTTTAAATAGCAGCCTCACTTAGGCCTTGGGAGAGAGTTACACAGCTACAGAAGCTGGTGTGTGTGTTTGTTACACTGTGTAAAGAGACTTTTGTTCCTGTGAACTGTAAAAGGACATTATTTTTACAAAGCACTTGTGGAATGCTGTGAAGTGCCGGGACACATTTAAAAGTACTTAACTTTGCTGCAGAGGAAGGATTTCCCTCTTTTGAAAATGAACTGCCTGTTTGTTATTGCTGTGAAAAATAAAGTTTTTTTAAACTACAGTGGACTGTCCTGTGCTGCATTTGTGCCCTAGAAGACCGTGGTTAAAAGTGTTCCTGTCACAGTGGTTATAAATTTCGTTTTTGATCCATCAAAGGCTGAACTTCTCTGTTTACATTGGTTGCCCTAAAGTAACTGGGTTCTATTCATTCTACTGACCTCTAGAAATGCTCTATCACCTTCTTTGAATAGCCCCTTTCCAGTAGTTGTAACTTTAAAATATCACTTTCCCGTACAAAATCTGATTCAATTAAACAATTGCACTTAATTCGAATGAACTGGCCTTTTGCCACAGCAAAATCGGTGTATTTTGGATGACAAGATTTTACATGTAACGGGGTACTAGACATGATTGGTTTTCTATATAATGATGCTTTAACTTCTGTGGAAATGGGGTCACCACTTAATATGACATCAAGATAAGGTATTTTGTTTTGATCAAAGGGATATGTGAATTGGAGATTCACCTAGTTCATATTTTCAATAATTATTAAAATCTACAGTGCCAGTCCATTTAAACAAAAGATCATCTATGTATCTCTTGTATATCTTAATAAAATGTCTGAAGGGATTCTCATCACCAAAAACCGCTCCCACCACCCCATGAAGAGGTTGACATAGGCAGGGGCAAATTTCGTCCCCATAGCAGTTCTACGCTTCTGGAGAAAGAAACTCCCTCTAAACTTGAAGCAATTATGTGTTAGTAAAAAATCCAATACTTTAATAAAGTATTTCTTAAGAGCAAGATTACAAGTCGCACGGCAAATCAGTTGCGAAAACACTGCGCAAATCATGCTTATTTCTCATTCGGGCTTGCGCAGCTATTATAAGTTGCAAAATAACTTATTCTGTGCGTGCGTTAAGATGCGTAATGCAAATTGCGAAATTGCATGCACGTTCACTTATTTCTCATAGATTGCAACGGAGAAGACAAATAGAAAAAAAAACTGAATATGTTGCGCAAAGCCCATGACGTAATTCTCCTTAAAGTGTACATGAAAATGCGATTATTTCATATTGCGAATATGTTCTATTTATTTCTATATAAATATGTATCTATATATTTGATATTTGGACTGATATATCTAATTATTGCGATATATATATATATATATATATATATATATATATATATATATGTGTGTGTGTATATATGTGTATATATATATATATATATATATATATATGTACTGTATGTGTGTATATATATATATATATATATATATATCTATCAATATATATATATATATATATATATATATATATATATATATATATATATGTATATATATATGTGTATGTGTGTGTATATATATATATATATATATATATGATATACAACACATAGAAACACCCAGCACTCGCCAGCTAGCTCACATCTAAAATAAAATCACAACTGGAAAGGTTAGTTACCGCATCTGGCCAAATGGGAAAGCTCAGGCACCACGTCAAGGTCCTTTCCACTGCCTGAGTCCCTAACACAGCCACACCATCATGCGAGCTCACAAAGCCAAACAAACTGAGAACAAAGAAGGGGTGCACAGGTGGATGTAATCACCCAGAGAAAATACAAAACATGGAAGGGAACTGCACTCCAAGACCGGACCAGTTACACATCATGTGACTCAGCAACATCCAGCCCTGGGTGCTAAATAGCACTCCAAAAAAAGCTGTGATGTCACCAGAGCCACAGGCAGTTAACCCCAGTCTGGAATAGGTGCAAGAACCAAGGGGGATTACAAACAAAAAGTAATACAACACATAGCAACACCCAGCACTCACCAGCTAGCTCACAGCTAAGATAAAATCACAACTGGAAAGGTTAGTTACCGCATCTGGCCAAATGGGAAAGCTCAGGCACCACGTCATGGTCCTTGACGTGGCTGAATGTTGCTGAGTAACATGATGTGTACCAGGTCCGGTCTTGGAGTGCAGTTCCCTTCCATGTTTTGTATTTTCTCTGGGTGATTACATCCACCTGTGCACCCCTTCTTTGTTCTCAGTTTGTTTGGCTTTGGGAGCTCGCATGATGGTGTGGCTGTGTTAGGGACTCAGGCAGTGGAAAGGACCTTGACGTGGTGCCTGAGCTTTCCCATTTGGCCAGATGCGGTAACTAACCTTTCCAGTTGTGATTTTATCTTAGCTGTGAGCTAGCTGGTGAGTGCTGGGTGTTTCTATGTGTTGTATTACTTTTTGTTTGTAATCCCCCTTGGTTCTTGCACCCATTCCGGACTGGGGTTAACTGCCTGTGGCTCTGGTGACATCACAGCTTTTTTGGAGTGCTATTTAGCACCCAGGGCTGGATGTTGCTGAGTCGCATGATGTGTACCTGGTCCGGTCTTGGAGTGCAGTTCCCTTCCATGTTTTGTGTATATATATATATATATATATATATATATATATATATATATCTATATATATATATATATATATATATATATATATATATATATATATATATATATATATATATATAATCTATATATATATCTATATATATATATATCTATATATCTATAGATATATAGATAGATAGATAGATAGATACAGTGGATATAAAAAGTCTACACACCCCTGTTAAAATGTCAGGTTTCTGTGATGTAAAAAAATGAGACAAAGATAAATTATTTCAGAACTTTTTCCACCTTTAATGTGACCTATAAACTGTACAACTCAGTTGAAAAACAAACTGAAATCTTTTAGGTAAAGGGAAATAAAAATAAAAAACTAAAATAATATGGTTACATAAATGTGAACACCCTTAAACTAATACTTTATTGAAGCACCTTTTGATTTTATTACAGCACTCAGTCTTTTTGGGTATGAGTTTTTCAGCATGGCACATCTTGACTTGGAAAGATTTGCCCACTCTTCTTTGCAAAAACATTCTAAATCTGTCAGAATGCGAGGGCATCTCCTGTGCACAGCCCTCTTCAGATCACCCCACAGATTTTGAATTGGATTCAGGTCTGGGCTCTGGCTGGGCCATCCCAAAACTTTAATCTTCTTCTGGTGAAGCCATTCCTTTGTTGATTTGGATGTATGCTTTAGGTCGTTGTCATGCTGAAAGATGAAGTTCCTCTTCATGTTCAGTTTTCTAGCAGAAGCCTGAAGGTTTTGTGCCAATATTGTCTGGTATTTGGAACTGTTCATTATTCCCTCTGCCTTGACTAAGGCCCCAGTTCCAGCTGAAGAAAAACAGCCCCAAAGCATGATGCTGCCACCACCATGCTTCACTGTGGGTATAGTGTTCTTTTGGTGATATGCAGTGTTGTTTTTGCGCCAAACATATCTTTTGGAATTATGGCCAAAAAGTTCAACGTTGGTTTCATCAGACCAGAACACCTTTTGCAACATGCTTTTGGGAAACTTCAGATGTGTTTTTGCAAAATTTAGCTGGGCTTGGATATTTTTTTTTGTAAGAAAAGGCTTCCGTCTTGCCACTCTACCCCATAGCCCAGACATATGAAGAATATGGGCGATTGTTGTCACATGTACCACACAGCCAGTACTTTCCAGATATTCCTGCAGCTCCTTTAATGTTGCTGTAGGCCTCTTGGCAGCCTCCCAGACCAGTTTTCTTCTCGTCTTTTCATCAATTTTGGAGGGACATCCAGTTCTTGGTAATGTCACTGTTGCACCATATTTTCTTCACTTGATGATGACTGTCTTCACTGTGTTCCATGGTATATCTAATGCCTTGGAAATTATTTTGTACCCTTCTCCTGACTGATGCCTTTTAACAATAAGATCCCTCTGATGCTTTAGAAGCTCTCTGCGGACCATGGCTTTTGGTGTAGGATGCGACTAACAAAATGTCAGGAAAGACCTACTAGAACAGCTGAACTTTATTTGGGGTTAATCAGAGGCAATTTAAATGATGACAGGTGTGTACTGACTCCTATTTAACATGATTTTGAATGTGATTGCTTAATTCTGAACACAGCTACATCCCCAGTTATAAAAGGGTGTTCACACTTATGCAACCATATTATTTTAGTTTTTTATTTTTATTTCCCTTTACCGAAAAGATTTCAGTTTGTTTTTCAATTGAGTTGTACAGTTTATAGGTCACATTAAAGGTGGAAAAAGTTCTGAAATGATTTATCTTTGTCTCATTTTTTTGCATCACAGAAACCTGACATTTTAACATGGGTGTGTAGACTTTTTATATCCACTGTATATAGTACTGTATATATAGATATTAGGGATAGAAGCTTCAAATACCAATTCATGCAAATTAAGATAATCACCAGCCTCATCACAGTAAAAAATATCTTGTATTTTAGGGATGTTCAAATCTAATACGTCCATGTCAACTTTTGTATAGATATTATCTGAGGTTTGTGAAATCTTTTGCCAATAATATTTTTTAAGTGTTAGATTTTTAATCAACCTATTAACATCGACAATTGTTTAAAAAAAGGTTGAATTCTACCTTAGGGACAAAGCCCAAACCTAAAGATAAGACAGCATTTTCATCTGGCGTGTGATTGATACTGGACAAATTTAATTATTTTTAAACTTTGTATTTGTTCCGTGCTTCCCTCATTCCCTCATTTTCACACCTTTTTGTTCTGTTTCTTGTATCTCTTCCTATTTCTAAACTAGAACATAACCTGAGCCATATTTAAAAAGGTACTCAACAATAATGAGCAATACAGCTACTGCAAAATGTACAACTCCTGCTTTGTATGATGCACCCTAGCCTGAAGCACATTCTATAGCTGTAAAATATAGGCAATATTACTGCTCTGTGAGTGTGCACATCTTATGTCACAGGCTATGAGAATAACTGAGCTCCAAGATGGCAGCCCCTATTACAAAGAGGTGGAGCTTTAGTATCTGGCACCTTTGAGCTATTAAAAAAGGATAACTGATTTATATAGCACTGCAGGAACAGGATGAAATTCAATAATACAGTGAGTAGTTACTATTCCTTTATAGCTGTGCACAGCAGTTAAATGTCCCTTTAAACTCAAAATTTAACATAAAATGTTTCATTATTGAAAGTATAACATTATTGAAATATATTTGCTGTCAAATACCTCTGAAAATTGTGCTTGCTCCAATTTCTACCAGGGAGACTTTGGTTAAATACTGTCAACTTTTCTATGAAATAGAAGTTTGCACTCCCTCACATGGTCTCTCCAGTTCTCTACTGTCTTAATGTGGATTATCAATTTTTTGATAACAATCGGGATAGGAATTAATGTACAACATTTGCAATAGCCGTGGACAAATATTAAACAAATTACTGAAAGTTCCTACTTTCAAGATAGAGGAGACAATTAGCATTTTACTCCCTTTAGTTCAGAAGGTTAGTTTGTGTACTATAGATGTATTTATTTACAGTATATATCAATGTTCACAGGCGATCATGTCAAGTTCCTGAGATTTGCAGCAATATCAGTTTTTGGCCCTCCTTTTCAGTCTGATTACACTAGTTTTTACAAAGATGCTGTGAGTTTTGGTGTGTAGTTCGAGCTCAAGGAATCTCCATATTTTCTTACTTGGACAACTTTCAGGATCCCTTTTTTCATCTAGCTGTGTCTCAAACTCAGATGGTAATTCAGTTGCTACTTGCTTCAGAGTCACGGTTTGGAAATAAATATTTCAAAGAGCTCCTTAACTCCTCAGAATAGCAATGGGAATGGGGACCATAACGATCTGTCTCAGATGATCATAGGATAGACCCTAACTTGGTAGCAGACTTGCCATTCTTTTCTTTAGCCACTGTGGGAAGTCATTTCCACATATGCAAGCCTGTTAGGTTTGATGCAGTTTGGAGATTTTGGAGAGCTCAGGGAGTTTACTCTTGAGTTGAGGTTACACATAAATATTCTTTAACTCCATCCAATCTTCAGGGCTCTCCACTGTTGGCCTGACCTCTACCGGAATGTTTTCTGTGATTTTATTCAGACATATAGAAGTGGCCTATATCAATCATCAGGGACAAACTCAGTTACTTTGCAATCACTAAAGTGTCCCACACCATCAGCTGAGCAAAAGTTTAACATTGCATAATTTCTGCCATCCATATTTTAGGAGGCAGACTTTCTCTTCACCCAGGAGAATGGACTCTTGATCAGGAAGTTTCCAACCATATTGTACACTAGTATTGTTCCAGGTCTCAGGATACTCTGACAAGTCTGATAGATGCCCTAGGGGTTTACTTGCAGCCCAACCTGATTTACATCTTTCCTCTTTTTGTGTTGCTATCCAAAGTGATAGAGTCAAGCAGGAGCAAGCCTCAGCAATTCTGATTGCTCCAGTGTTGCCTCGCAGGATTTGTTTTGGGGAAATGATTCAAATGTCCTTGTAACCACCTTGGAAGGCTTCCTCTAAAAAGGAATCTTCTCTCAAGGCTCTTTCTTTTATCATAGTACTTGATTTAGTCAAGGAAACTTGTTACCAGGTGTATTTATTGTAAGATCTGAAAAACTTTTTTGCTTGGTGTGCTTGTAAAGGTTACAGCTGTTTGTCAAACAGTTCTCTAAAGGGCCAGAGTTCAACTCTTTCTGTTTAAGAAAACTTGCTAATATTCCAGGTTTTCAGACCTTTGTTCAGGCTCTAATCAGTAATAAACCAATTATTCTTTCAAGTTTTCCTCCTTCAAACTCCTCTTGAGCCTATGCATGGTTTAGACCTTCAGCTTTTATCCTGGAAGGTTCTTTTTCTTCTAGCTATTTCTTCGGCTCCAAGGGTTTCTTAGCTTTCGGCTCTGTAGTGCAAACCTCCTTTTATGTTTTTCCATCAGGATAAGTCTGTCCTTCACACTAGCTATTCCTTAAGTAGTATCTACAGATGCTGTTAATCTCTACTGAGCGTCATCTTCACAATCTGGATGTTGAAAGCTTTCAAATATATGGAAGCCACAAAATATTTCAAATTTTCTTCTATTCTTTATGCTCCTTTTAATGGGAATTGCAAGGATCAAAAACATATGGCTGTTTAGCTACTTTGCTTAAAGCCTTAGTTCATAAGACATATTTGGTTGTAGGGAAATCTCCCCCTCTGCACATTACTGCTCATTCTACTGGAGAAGGTACCACCACTTGGGATTTTCGTAATGTTTCTTCTATTGATCAGATTTCCAAGCAGGTACTTTGTCTTCTTTGCTCACTTTCAAAGTTTTATCACTATGATGTATATGCTTCTTCTGAGACTGCTTTTGGTAGAAGGTTCTGCGAGCCATAGTGCCTCAGTAACTCACCTGACTTTGTTTGTCCGCGCCTATTTCATTGTTATTGTGGACTTCTCTACTTGGGTATAGATTCCTAGATGTGATGACACATCATCTGATAAAAGATAACAACATTTATGTTAACCATTGTGAAATTAATCAGGTAAGCATAAATTTAATTCTTGTTCAGTGGAACCAGGAAATCCCTAAAAAGAAAAAAAAAACATAAAACAATGTACAGTTTCTCGTTTAATTAAGTAAAGCTTAGTTAAATATTTTCTCTGATCTAAAGCTGTGTTATCCAGCTTTCAATTTGTGTTTACTTTCCCTACAAATAACATTAGAAGTAAATAATGCATGGAAGAAAAAAAAAATGTAAAGCAATTTTTAATATTTTTAATGGAAATGTTTTGTTTAAAACATAATTGTTTAAATAAATTGTTGAAAAAAAATTAACTAAGTTACACTATCTATGTATCCAAACAGTTTAAATTAAAAAAAAAATACATTAATAAGCAACTACTGAAGGGCCAGAATATGAGTGGAGAGCTATAGTTCGGTATTTGCGTTCATTTGAACGTAAGTTAAATTGTGCTCGTATTACAAGTTGAAAGTAAATGCAAACGCATAACTGCAGTTGTGATTTATGCTAGAATGATTACTGTGACTTCAGAGCTCTGGTTAACTGTTTTGCGAAACTAAAAGTGTCAGAAAACACATCAAATATACATAACAAAGTACTTTTTTTTTTTTTTTTTTAAATGGTTTTTATTAGAGGTTGAAAATAAAGCATACATGAATAGAAAACAATGACAGATGAAACAGCACAGTATTTGCATGAAAAGACAATTTCCAATTAACAATGAATACATCTGAACATAGATTTAAAGAAAATACAATAAAAGCAGTATGTCAAGGGATGAGCAAACCTCCTAAAAAAAAATAAGAGGCCACTCTTGGGCCTCAGAAATGTAAAGCAAAATCACAAGAGGTTACCTTTGATCCAAGGAGACCACTCATGGGTCCCAGATGATTGACCTCATTTTTCAATTTTTATATATTTATATAAAACAATACACTGAACAAATGTTACAAGACCTATTTCAATAATGGGTGAGCCATCATTATAAGATTTTAAAAGAAGCAGCTAGGGATGCAGATACAAATATTATTAGGGATAGAAAACAGTGCACCACAATCACAGGAGACCATCTTGTTGGGTAGCTAATGGCACAAATCAACTAGAGCATATGACTTTTCTAAATCTATGTGTATAGATATTTAAAACCCTTTAATAGCAATAGGGGGTATAGATAATGTGAGACAATCAGACTCTGATATATAAGTAGAGTATGATGTCCAATACGTAAACAATCGTGGCTCATGGTATTAGCTGCTGCCATTTCTCTTTTCCCTTTTTTTTTGTGTTTTTTCCCCTGTTTTTCCCCTCCCCCTTATCTCTTCTCTTCCCCTCTTTTGTCTTTCCTTTCTTTTCTCTCATATCATCCTGCAAGAGAAGTGGGGAAGGTCTACCTGACAAAATTAAACTGCATAGAACCATAAAAACATACATGTTAAAGAAAGTGAGAGCATTGTATATAGTACCCACTTTGACAGTTGATTAAATAGCGACATTCTCACACATAAATACTTAATAATCTATATGGGTGCAACAGGCACCCTGCAGCAGGAGCATGGGTGTATCCGTGGACAGTAGAAGCAAGAGACATTAAAGTCAATAACTGTGGGAAAGAAGAGTCTCAGTCTCAATGAAAATAGATAATACAGGTGTTAGGAGAGGAGTGTGTGGCTTAAGGTGTTTGGCAGCACCAGTTCTAAGAGGCTTAAGTAACATTGGGAAGCAGAGTGGTAAGAAATGTTCCATAGCCATTAATGATGACTCAGACACATAGTCGTCATAGAGAAAACAGCTGTTTAGTTTACGTGTCACCTCGATCTAACTGAAATATCATTTAGTGGTAGGAAATGTTCCCTGCAACAATGGCTCAGGCTTGCAGTCCCAGACCCGAGGCATGGGTGTATCCCTGCCCCAAATCTAGCCCACTCCACTCCAGACATCCTGGGGAACACTCACTTGGCTGGGGTATTCCGAACACACAGATCGCTGCCTCTCCATCCTCCCAGCACATCTCTCAGTCTGCGCCGCAAGCCCGGCAGTGGGAGACAAGAGTGCGTGGAGGAACATGTTTCGGGTAAGTTTCAATTCCGGTACAGGCATTGATGTCAGTTGCAAATTATGGCTCGTAGGAATTGGGCCTCGCCGATATGTTTGCGAACTGTGCTTCGCTCCCGTGCCCTTCAGGTGCCTGTCTGGTGGCTCTGGTAGTAAATTTGCCTTCTCAGTAAAGGGCTGGGAAACAGGGGCATTGACCTCCTGTGTAGAGGTTGTTGTGGACAACGGCTGTAAAACATTGCTAGGCACTGTTTCGGCTGACAAGCTTGTCTCACTTAGTGTCCCGGTTCTCAGCAAAGGCCGTGTGACGATCAGTGGCCTCAAAATCCTGAGTAGTTCTTGTTCCAACTCTTCAAAATGCCTCCTGAGAAGAGACTTTATCTCCCATTCCCATCTCTCCACAGCGGTCACAACTTGTTCCATGACAAGTCGCTGCCAGATAGACGCTATTACTTTCTAGTCTGTGTGGTGTAGATGTCCAAGCTGAAAATAATAGATTTTAACTGCCTCAGTTGATCGGTGGATGGCTTCCCTCAATTGTTATCCTATGTTAGGATATCGTAACCCCGGAGTTCGGGAGGGTAATATCACGGCAGCCCCAGTCCTACAGTCTAGAGCTTCTACAGGAGCTTCCTCTGCTTCTCAAAATGCTGTGTAGATGTAAAAAGAAAAATGGCTTCCAGCCCCAATAGCAAGCCTGTCCCGTAGCTGACTCAAAGAGCATAGGCAGGTACCTCATCAAAACATCAGCTCCTAGAGTATAACTGATCCCCTTGATGTATAGTTGTTGTAGAGCAACAAAAATTGAGGGTTTACTATGTTAAACTTGTAGTATTAGGAGCAGGCTCTGAGAGCTTCACTGAGATGCGTCCTGCCGCTTTGAGTATAGGCTCCGCCCCCCATAACAAAGTACTTTTACACTCATAATAACACCATCTAATAAAAATTATTCTTAAAAATAATATATTACACACAAAAGTTATAAAGCCTCATAGATATGAGATCTTAGGTGTAAGAAAGGCAAAGGGCTTTAACATAGAGATACATACATATATACATGTCTAAAGATGTATATGTGTGTGCATATATATATATATATATATATATATATATATATATATATATAAATATATATATATATACTGTATATAGTGTGTGTATATATATATATATATATATATATATATATATATTTACAGACATATATACACATGACTATGTATGTACACATATATAGACATATGTATAAGTGCATTGGAGCCCTTTACTGTCAAGTAGATGAAAACATGAAAAGGCATATGTATGCATTATTCATATTTAATATAGTGTGTATTTACTGTAAATATTTCACATTCCAAAGGTTCTGCACATAGCAGAATATGTTCAATGTATTTATAAATAGATATTCTTATACATATTTGTATATATCTATACCTATATAAAATTATATGATATATATATATATATATATAGTGCCAAAATACCATCAGATATATGTAGAATTATGTATTTAAGATAGGAAGAGTTTGTAAGGGTCTTAGTTACTTCAGGATTCACTGTGCAGTGAATCGTTGGCTTAACTTTGCTCGACTTTCTAATGGTGATGTTTTGGTGTTTTCACTCAGTTCAGTTTTTGTTTTTTTTACTTTTGCTTCATATCCCTTTTATTCTGGTATGTATATAGATTGTTGCAGCCTTTTATTGTATGTGTGTATATATATATATATATATATATATATATATATATATATATATATATATATATATATATATATATATATATATACCGGTGTGTGTGTGTGTGTGTATATATATATATATATATATATATATATATATATATATATTGCTATAATCTACATTCTGCATACAAAAAACATGATTGTGCTTTACCATGCCATCTTAGGATGGGGTTCTATATAATCAACCTGGATAAGTGCTAGATTGTGTACACACTTTTTTGTTTGGTCACTAGGTGTTTGTGTCCACATTGAGTATTTTATAACCTACTCTAAATTCTTTTAAGTTTAGATTTTAGCATTGGAAAATATTAAGGGATCACTGCAAAAGTATCAGTTTCACTGGTTTTACTATGAATAGGTATTCCATATAAAAATATTGTCATTTAGAAAGTTTATTTGCAGAAATGCCAACTGATTAAAATAACAAAAAAGATAGTGTTTTCAGACCTCAAATAATGCAAAGAAAACAAGTTCATGTTCATCTTTGAACATCACAATTCTAATGTTTTAACTTAGAAAGAGTTCAGAAATCAATATTTGGTGGAATAATCCTAGTTTTCCACCACAGCTTTCATGCGTCTTTGCATGCTCTCCACCAGTCTTTCACATTGCTGTTGGGTGACTTTATGACACTCCTGGCACAAAAACTCAAGTATTTGGCTTTGTTTGATGGCTTGTGACTATCCATCTTCCTCTTGATCACATTCCAGTGGTTTTCAATTGGGTTCAGGTCTGGAGATTGGGCTAACCATGACAGGGTCTTGATCTGTTGGTCCTCCATCCACACCTTGATTGACCTGGCTGTGTGGCATGAAGCATTGTCCTGCTGGAAAAAAAAATCATCAGAGTTTGAGAACATTGTCAGAGCAGAAGGAAGCAAGTTTTCTACCAGGATAACACTGTACACTACTTGATTCATGCGTCCATCATAAAGATAAATCTGCCTTATTCCAGGTCATCTTCTCTGATGATTTGAATTTTCAATACCTGGTCAATGATTAGATGGAGACCTGGAGAGGCCTACAAGCCACTGTGTCTCGCACCCACTTTGACATTTTGTGGAGAATTGGTGATAATCTGGGGGTGCTTCAGCAAGGCTGAAATCAGGCAGATGCAGGATGTGAAGAATGCATGAATCAAGCTACATACAAGGTTATCCTGGAAGAAAACTTGCTTTCTTCTACTCAGACAATGTTCTCCAACTCTGAGGATTGTTTTTTCGAGCTGGACAATGCTCCATGCCACACAGCCAGGTCAAGCAAGTTGTGGATAGAGGACCACCAGATAAAGACCCTGTCATGGCCAGCCCAATCTCCAGATCTGAACCCAACTGAAAATGTCTAATGTAATCAAGAAAGAATATGGATGGTCACAAGCCATCAAATAAAGCCAAGCTGCTTGAATTTTTGCACCAGGAGTGGCATAAAGTCACCCAACAGCACTGTGAAAGTCTGTGTGTATATATGTGTGTGTACATACATACATACACACACATATACATTTATATGTATATACATACATACATACCAAACATATCATTGCAAAATTCTATTCTCAAATCCACATAGCAATGTTTCAGGTACTTAATTCATAAAGATAAGGTTCTTAAAAAAAAAAAAAAGACATCAATATGAGGATTAGATAGTATAATTTTGTAAGGATGTATTTTATGATATATATGTACATTATTGTAAGAGTGTAAGTCCCCATTTAGGCGGAATACAAGGAAACATTTATAGGAATTAGACGGGTAGAGGGCCCTGCCAAGAGTCACACTGTTGTAGTCAGTTCTAAAGAAGGTGATCTACAAACAGCATGGCTTTTAGGCTTACATGCTAAGGGCGTTCAAGGGGATAGCATTGGAGGAGAGGAAACAGTATAAAGAAAGGTTAGTGTAGGTTGTATGCATCCCTGAACAGTAGAGTCTTTAGGGAGTGCTTGAAGTTTTCAAAACTAGGGGAGTCTTGTGGAGCGAGCAGAGAGTTCCACAAGATGGGAGCCAGTCTGGAGAGGTCCTGTAAACGGGAGTGTGAGGAGGTAGCAAGAGAGGAGGAGAGTAGTAGGTCATGAGCAGAGCGAAGGGGACGGGAGGGAGAGTATCTGGAGACAAGGTCTGAGATATAGGGGGGGGGAGCAGTGCAGTTAAGGGCTTTGTATGTCAGAGTGAGAATTTTGTGTTTAATCCTGGAGGCAAGAGGAAGCCAGTAAAGGGATTGGCAGAGAGGTGCAGCAGATTAAGAGCGACGTGTAAGGAAGATGAGCCTTGCAGAGGCATTCATTATGGATTGTAAAGGAGCTAGGCGGCAGCTGGGGAGACCAGAGAAGACAGAGTTGCAGTAATCGAGGCGGGAAAGGATGAGAGAGTGGATTAAAATCTTAGTTGTGTCTTGTGTAAGGAAATGTCTAATTTTAGAGATGATTTTTAAGGTGGAAGCGGCAGGATTTAGCCAAGGACTGAATGTTAGGAGTGAAAGAAAGATCTGAGTCAAGTGTGACCCAAAGATATCGGGCATGCGGATTAGGGGTAATGATGTAGTTGTCGACAGTTATAGAGAGATTGGGGTTGGAGATTTTGGAAGAAGGAGGGAAAATAAGGAGCTCAGTTTTGGAGAGATTTAGCTTGAGGTAGTGAAAGGACATCCAGGAAGAGATGTGAGAAAGACAGTTAGTGACATGGGTTAGCAAGGAAGGAGCTAGGTCTGGTGCAGAGAAGTAGATTTGGGTGTTGTCTACATACAAATGATATTGGAACCTGTGGGACTTTATTAGGGAACCTAATGATGACGTGTAGATTGAGAAGAGAAGGGGACCAAGGACAAAGCCTTGCAGTACCCCAACATAAAGTGGTAATGGGGCAAAGGAGGCCCCAGAGAAGGCTACACTAAAGTAAGGGGTTTGTGAACAAAGAGTTAGCTCAACACAGTAGTTAGGGCAGAACAGTTAATTACCAAGGTTTGTTTCTTTGTTTTTGTATTTAAAATTTCACAAGTCATGCTGTTCTTTCTTATGATTTTTAGCAGGCCTGTGGGACTTGACTTATTTATGCATTCTTAAAACAGTTTTTCCAAAGTCTATACCTCTGTGGCAAGCATGAGTAAATGGCATCTCTAGAAGCTAAAAATGGTGATCTGTAGAGGCAAATTACAATAATGAGGTAGACTGACAACCTTGATCCAGAATGCAGGAAAAGACGTCCGACAGATTAATTGCCACTCTGATCAAGAGTCTCCCAAGTGCTGAGGTTTGGCATGTTGCTTTTCTAGTGGACAAATTAGTGGGAGAAGCTGAAGATGATCTAGTTGTTATGGTTCATATTGGTACCATTTACAAAGTATGTGGAAAATTAAGAGTGCTTAGGAATTATTTTAGCGAACTTGAAAACAAGCTTAAGAAAATGACCTCCAAAGTAGTATTTTCCTAGATACTATCTGTGACACACTCTACTATAGAACGGCAGCAGGAGTTTAATAGGTGGTGGCAATCTAGATGTAAGAAGGAGGGTTTGGGGTTTTAAGAGCACTGGACTGTTTTTGCACTTGAGTATAAAGTTTATAGTCACCATGGATTGCACCTGAATGAAAAAGCGACTGCTGTTCTTGGGGAGAAAATGGCTAGATGGTTAGAGTTTTTAATTTTACAAAAAGTGGGGAATGGAGTAAGATGCCTGAAGGGAGACTAAACACCTCTAAATTATAAGATATTTCTGTTGTTTTCCTACAGAATAACATATGAACCAAGTCTAAACAAGGCTAGCCATGGTAATTATGTTAATATAAAGTTGTTAACTGCTAAAGCCAATTTCGGAGAGTTTTGTAGCAGATTTAGCCTTGAGAAGTTTGCAGTGTGAATATCCTAAAAAGAGGATAAGAAAATCCCCAGTTTCAGAGTTAAATTACATTAAAAGGTGGCAAAATGAAAATGAAAATATATAACAGTTCTACAGTGCATAACTAAACATTTTGTATAAAAATGTCAAGGTGTTTACTAACCCTTTAAATTTAGTCGTAAGTATAGAGAAAGGGATGGAACTAAGGGGAGTTTATATGGGGGAAGTTTAAGAACAGATAGCAGGAGGATGTCCTATATAAAATTCTGATTATTATAACCTTGGTGAATAAATAATCTTGATTTTATTAAAGACAGGAGGAGAATATTTTACATCAAATCTTTACTGAATTCCAAACAGCAAAGTTAAAAAAATAGCAACATTGTAACATCAATTAAATAATAGCATATGACATAACTAGCCAAGAAACAGTCTCCTCTTCCTCTTTTTTGCAGAACCAGGCACTGCAGAATTCAGGAATCAAAACCAAACGGCTAAACCATTGAATCTTAACAATCGCTTAACTCAAGGGGCAAGAGTAGGAAAAGAAACCGACTTGTGGGGAAGAACATTAGAGATCAAAAAATTATTTTAGCTAAATAAAACACAAAGAGCCACACAAAGTTGGGGCTTCTTGGAAATAAGGGTACAAGATTCAAAGACATAGACTTTGTTCTTTGCAAAACAAATAAAGAATTAACCTATGAATTAAAAAAACAACCAAAGAAAAATGTCAAATTCTGATAACTGCTTCATAGACTAATGATCTCAAGATGACAAAAAGAAATCAACCTCCTGGTCTCTTCACCAACAATCCTATGTCAACTAGGTTGCAGAATATTACATTTTGGTTCCAGGGGCCCAGTACTCTTGGAGGAGTAACCGAACATCCCTCAAAAGTTCCCCAGGAGCTTAGGATCCCCGGAAATCTGCCAAGCCAGGGTCAGGTGGCCTCTGAGAAGGCAGGAGAGGCAGATAAAAAGGTAATTTATAGCCATAGGAGGTACCAAGGATGCAGTGTCCAAAAGCAAGTGACCAACACCAGTTGACACAGGAATGTCCACACCATTTAAATAGTCCTGGCTATCATGGTGAATGGGGAGAAAGCTTAAGTTCCCGCGTCCAGCCATCTCTGGAGAAAGGCATCAGTGGCCTCACTGTGTGGGTCTTGGAGCCACCTAAGATACTGAGGGACATTAAGGTTGGTGCAGGAAGGAAATATATTGAAGACTGGAAATATCCCAAACAATTTAATATACAGTCACTAGAGTCTCTCCAAAAAGGAGAAAACCAGTCTGTGACCACATAGAAACTGTGATGTACAGAGCCCTGAGCAAAAGGTGGCAAATTAGACAAAATCTGTAAAAATCTGAAAAATCTTTTGGATTTCATAATGGTTAACGGATCCAAAGAATAGCCTTATTGGAAATGTGTAGAAATCTGGCCTGCAATGTCTAAGAATTTGTCTTGAACACCCTTAAGAGACTTCAACAGGATTTTCCTAGATCACTGCCTTTTCTGGTGTGCAAGGTTTCAAGCCTCAAAATTAACTCTTGCATAGCCTATTCCTTCCCAGGTAGAGAAGGACTGGAACACGCAGCTCACAGCTTCTTAATAGTCCTCACGATTGAGAGGTCTCCTGAGGTACATCTGTAGAAACTGGGTGAGATGAGGAGCCAGTGACTAATATTCTTTGGGCTGAAAATGAGATTCCCAGGAGATCAAAATGCACATCATCTGGCATTTGACCCCCACCTGGTTGGACCCTCAATTCATGTCTGAATAAAAATACTGGCACAAATCCTCCAGACCAAAACAGTCAGAATCCATGTTCTGATGCTCTGTATAATAACCCTAAGGATTGGTAACACCTAGGGGATATGCATATTTTTTGCGAGAGGGGACTTTGCCCTTTTTAGTATCAGCATTCTCTAGATCCATGTTATAAAACTAGTAAAAAAGGATAAGCTGAAAAATGTATAATTGAATAATGAAATAAACTATTACCAAAAATTCCCAGATGGTGCCAGACAATAAGAAACTGTTTGACAAGAATATAAGATAAAATCCATCAATTCCTAAAAATAAGTCTTAGAAGTCACCAAATTAAACAGTACTGCTGCACACACATGATATATTTTTACCTGTTTGCTACTAAGACTAGGCTACGGGGGGGCGGAGCCGGCCGAGGTAGAGAATGGCCGCACACTTTTGAGCTCCAGCTTTACCGACTCACTATAGGCAACAAATAAGCCTTTCTATGCCCCAAAATTAAGAAATACTAACAGCGTGGGGTAAGGATTTGTAAAGTCTGTGAAGCTATACCACAACGGTGCAGGGGAACTACTGGATCGAAAAAGACTACTCTAATAAGGAAAAGCGTTATCCTGGCTTACACCTGAAGCGGGAACACCTGTACAGCTTACCTGTGGTAAGAAGAAACCATACTGGAGGCTGCTTCTACGCGGGAGCTCAGGCTGAGCGGAATAGGAGATAGCTGTTTGGCAGACGCTCTGACAGCAGATCAACAGCCAGCGGAGAAGCCCTGCGGCGGGATAGAATCCGGTCCCTGGGGACATAGCCGCGAACACTGTAAAGCAGAGACACAGTTCAGCTGATTTACGCTAAGTAAAGGGTAGGAGAGCCTAAGGGGACACAGTTATTAACTCTTGGAACAAGACACTCTGTTGGAGGAAATAGCGCTTGTAGCTGCAAAAGATCAGCGGCGCCTCCGGAGAAGATCACTCCCGTCTTTACAACAGACGCCCCGGACCAGAGCGGAGATAAGAGGAGGAAGGGAAGAACGCAGCCCCAGAGTTGGGAGCAGCTGGACCTTGGAGCGTACGCAATCAAGCTCGGCTAGATTGGAAGTAAAGAAATTTACCCCTAAATGAGAAAATAAAAAACCTTAGGACTACGGGAGTTACAAGGAGGATAAGCCAATACCGGGTGGAAGAAACACCATATAGCAGTCCCAGTACGATAACCAGTCAGCCTGGACTACCGGAATTAAAGGTACTACAATACATTGTTTGTGGGATATCCATAAGAAAAATATATGCTGATAATTGGGATAAAAGTTAAAGGGATAAAGATTACCAGGGAATAAGGAAAAAAAAAAAGGGGCAAAACTGGTAACCTGGATATAGATACAGTAAGAGAGGAAAAGAAGAGACATTAAACTAAATATTCCCCGTAATAAATATCTTTTCAAGGTATATAAACTAGGCTTAAAATGGCCTCAAAGAAATTAACTAAACCAGATAAAGGGGGGAAAACTAATGCATCTCAGGTACCAAAGGTAGATGCATATTTTAAAGCAACAGACTCCTCTATACTGAACCAGTCAGCAGACATTACCTCACCTTACAAACAATTATCAAATACCCCTGAACATGGGTTAGCACCACTTACAAAAGCAGACTTACAATCCTTACCCACTAAAGCTGATATTCAAACTCTCCTGGAAGAAATTAGCCAGGTCAAACTATGTATTAAAAGTGAACTTTCCACTATTAAAAAAGACATAGTAGAAATAGGGAATAGGGTGGCACAATTAGAAGAAGAGAAAGAAACAGACACTATCTCTTATGAAACCCTATCCCAACAATGCCGTAAGCAAGGAGATGCTTTAATAAATCTACAAAACCAGGTGGAAGACCTGGAGAATAGACAGAGGAGGTCAAATTTAAGAATTAGGGGGATCCCAGAGAGCATTCCACATACAAATCTAGAACAGCAGCTACTACAATTCTTTGCCACATTAACAGGGGATGATACGTATACCACCAAGACATTGGAACGTTGCCATAGAGCCTTAAAACCCAGGCAAAAAAATGGTGATCCCCTAGGGACGTAATTATTAAATTTGCCCATTTTAAAGATAAAGAAGCCATCTCACAAGCAGCAAGAAAGCAACAAGACATCAGATTTGAAGGCCAGCTAATACAGATATATACAGACATTTGCCCAAGGACTTTACAAAAAAGGAGAGAGCTTAGATTCCTTACATCATACTTAAGCAGTTTGAATGTCAACTATAGGTGGGGATTTCCCTTTTGTTTAACAGCTACATGGAATGGGAAAGTGGCTACCTTACATACCATGGATGAGACTAAATCTTTTTGTGACACATTAGGGATTAACCCACCAGAGCAAAGTAACACAGTAAAAGTTGCAGAGAAAGAGAGAAATGTGCTTTCACAAAATAAAAACGTTACATCTGGGTCTTCGAACCAACAGTGGACTAAAGTAATGGGGAGTAAAAAACAACAAGAAAAGATAAGACCCCAGACTGAGAAAAACTCTAGCCCTAATATTTGAATAATTAATTGTATTAACCCCTTGTGGTTTTTTTTTTTTTTGTTAACAAAGTACAGAGGTTTAATATTGGTGTGTAATCACTGGCTGTTACCCCCCTTTTGGGGTTCTTTTTATTATTTTTTGTGAACAGAGATCTATTTTTTTTAACAAGTAATATATACTGCTGACGGAAGTTAGTAGTATATTTAAGTTTTAAAGGTATAAAACACATCAGGGTTTTTTTTTTTTTTTTTATATAGTAAACAAGACTAGGCTACGGAAAAACTTTATATAAACTGTGCAAATGAACATTGGTGCCAGATCTTTACCACTGCCCAGCCCCTTCCCAAAAACGTTCCCAAAATACGGCATGCATGTTCAACCAGAAATGTGAAGAGGCCTTGGTGGCAGTTGAAATTGCCCGCTAGCAAAATGGAGACCCCCAAGAAATCATTCAAGAGAGTCTAACATGCAGCTGCAATGGTAAGGGCACTTCCCTAAGAGGTGGGTCTGAAATGGAATTTCAGTGGTAGATGGCGCAGATCTTTAGTATTAAACTCAGGCTGGATGTATAATAATCCTTCTAATGACAAAAAGAAAAGGGCTTGGTGTGTATACAAAAGCCAATTAATAAGATTGCAATATACTCACTCCATAAGTTGCATGATATCCACTTGTCTGGAGTATGTCACACAGATGTCCAGTAGCAATGATCCACAGATGTCTTGTAACAATAGTGGTTTAACAAACTGAGAGCAAGAAAAAAACTCCAGTAAAAAATATGTAGAATCTGTTATAATTGAATAAGTAGTAACTTACTCCATCAAAATTGGACTTCCGGTGATGTCACAGCAAAGGAACAAAATAATATTCCAATATAGATAAAAATTATTTATTATCTCAACGCGTTTCAACGTATGCAAACATCTTTTTCCAGAGCAAATATAAAACAGATAAAAGCAGTTGAAAGGTAACAAACCTTTCAACTGCTTTTATCTGTTTTATACAGATAAACACGGTCCCTCAAGCTCCATTCGGATCTTCATAAATGGGCCTCATTGTCTTGAGCTATAAGGCAGATCTAGCCAAAAGCAGTTATATCAGCCCTTTGCACTTTATTGCAAAACATTTCTACTGCTGCATCACAAATAAAGCTATTAGAAACCTTAATCAGCTTTATAAAATAAGGATTTCTAACAAGCAAGAGCACCCTCCGAAAGGTTATCTAATCAAAAAGACATAACTACCTCCACACAGGCTGCGCTGACAGCTCGTTAAAATAAATAGCCTGTCATCTACAAGGAGCACCTATGGAATCCTTCAATATCCTAGTATATTGGGTCTTTGAAAGAGGTGTTTTTATGTAAGGGAATAATAGGCCACATTGCTAAAGTCGAGATAGTACTGTCTACCTTAGGAACTGTTTTCTGACCTCTAGATTAGAGGCAAAGAAAACAAGTAACAAAGGGTACCTCCTGGTTTGTTCTTTTCTCCAACATTGGTGTGTCCGGTCCACGGCATCATCCTTACTTGTGGGAAATATCTCTTCCCAACAGGAAATGGCAAATAGTCCCAGCAAAAGCTGGCCATACAGTCCCTCCTAGGCTCCGCCCACCCCAGTCATTCTCTTTGCCGTTGCACAGGCAACATCTCCACGGAGATGGTGAAGAGTATGTGGTGATTAGTTGTAGTTTTTTATTCTACTATCAAGAGTTTGTTATTTTAAAATAGTACTGGTATGTACTATTTACTCTGAAACAGAAAAAGATGAAGAGTTCTGTTTGTAAGAGGTAGATGATTTTAGCAGATAGTAACTAAAATCGGTTTCTGTTTCCACATAGGACTGTTGAGATGAAGTAACTTCAGTTGGGGGAAACAGCAGACTTTTCTGCTTAAGGTATGACTAACCATATTTCCAACAAGACTTTGTAATGCTGGAAGGCTGTCATTTCCCCTCATGGGAAAAGCCATTTTCTTAGTCACAAACAGAAATAGGGCTTAATATGGGATATAAAACTGGTAGATACTTTTATGGGCAAAATCGATTGCTTTATTTGGGCATGTTATACATATTTATGATTGTAATTCACACTTATAAACTTGGGGAACGTTTTTTAACGTCAGGCACTGTGCTAGACGCCTTTCCTGTCAGGAAGGGCCTTCCCAGTTGTAGGCTGAGCCTCATTTTCGCGCCATTACTGCGCAGTTACTTTTGAGAGCAAGACATGCAGATGCATGTGGGAGAAGCTGAAAGTGGTTTAAAAAGTTCCTAGAAGGCTTCATTTGGTATCGTATTCCCCCCTAGGTTTGGTAAAGTCGCAGCAAAGGCTGTAGCTGGGACTGTAGAGGGGTTTAAACTGTAACCGGCTCCGGTTTCTTTATTTTAAGGGTTAATGCTCTGAAATTTGGTGTGCAATACTTTCAATGCTTTATGACACTATGGTGAAAATTTGGTAAATTTTGAACAATTCCTTCATACTTTTTCACATATGCAGTAATAAAGTGTGTACTGTTTAAAATTTAAAGAGACAGTAATGTTTTTGCTAAAACGTTTTTTTTTTGTACTTTATTGACAAGTTTAAGCCTGTTTAACATGTCTATACCTTCAAGAAAGCTATGTTCTATATGTATTAAGGTCAATGTGTCTCCCCCTTCAAAATTGTGTGATAATTGTGCCATAGCGTCAAAACAAAGTAAGGACAGTACTGCCACAGATAGTAAAGTTGCCCAAAATGATTCATCAGATGAAGGGAGCAGACATAGTTCTTCATCTCCCTCTGTGTCTACGCCAGTTTTGCCCACGCAGGAGGCCCCTAGTACTTCTAGCGCGCCAATGCTTATTACGATGCAACAATTAATGGCAGTAATGGATACTTCCATAGCAAATATTTTATCCAAAATGCCTGCATATCAGAGAAAGCGCGATTGCTCTGTTTTAAACACTGAAGAGCAGGAGGGCGCTGATGATAATCTTTCTCTCATACCCTCACACCAATCTGAAGTGACCTTGAGGGAGGGTTTGTCAGACGGGGAAATTTCAGATTCAGGTAGAATTCCTCAACAGACTGAACCTGATGTTGTGACATTTAAATTTAAATTAGAGCATCTCCGCGCACTGCTTAAGGAGGTGTTAGCTACTCTGGATGATTGTGACAACCTGGTCATTCCAGAAAAATTATGCAAGATGGACAAGTTCCTAGAGGTTCCGGTGCACCCCGACGCTTTTCCTATACCCAAGCGGGTGGCGGACATAGTGAATAAGGAGTGGGAGAAGCCCGGCATACCTTTTGTTCCCCCTCCTATCTTTAAGAAGCTTTTTCCTATGGTCGACCCCAGAAAGGACTTATGGCAGACAGTCCCTAAGGTCGAGGGGGCAGTTTCTACTCTAAATAAGCGCACTACTATTCCTATCAAGGACAGTTGTGCTTTTACAGATCCTATGGATAGAAAATTGGAGGGTTTGCTTAAAAAGATTTTTGTACATCAAGGTTACCTCCTACAACCTATTTCGTGCATTGTTCCTGTCACTACTGCAGCGTGGTTCTGGTTCGACGAACTAGAAAAGTCGCTCGATAGAGAGACTCCGTATGAGGAGGTTCTGGACAGAGTTCACGCACTCAAGTTGGCAAACTCATTTATTTTAGATGCCGCTTTGCAATTAGCTAAACTAGCGGCGAAAAATTCAGGGTTTGCAATTGTGGCGCGCAGAGCGCTTTGGCTAAAGTCTTGGTCAGCGGATGTATCTTCCAAGACAAAATTACTTAATATTCCCTTCAGGGGTAAAACTCTCTTTGGACCTGAATTGAAAGAGATTATCTCAGACATCACTGGGGGAAAGGGCCACGCCCTCCCACAAGATAGGCCTTTCAAGGCCAAGAATAAGTCTAATTTTCGTTCCTTTCGCAATTTCAGGAACGGACCGGCCGCCAATTCCGCATCCTCTAAACCAGAGGGTAATGCTTCTCAAACCAAACCAGCCTGGAAGCCGATGCAAGGCTGGAACAAGGGTAAGCAGTCCAAGAAGCCTGCTGCTGCTAATAAAACAGCATGAAGGAGTAGCCCCCGATCCGGGACCGGATCTAGTGGGGGGCAGACTCTCTCTCTTTGCTCAGGCTTGGGCAAGAGATGTTCAGGATCCCTGGGCACTAGAAATAGTTTCTCAGGGTTATCTTCTAGAATTCAAGGAACTACCCCCAAGGAGAAGGTTTCACATGTCTCACTTATCCTCAAACCAAACAAAGCGACAGGCATTCTTACAGTGTGTAGAATACCTGTTAAAGATGGGAGTAATACACCCTGTTCCAACGGCGGAACAAGGAAGGGGTTTTTACTCAAATCTGTTTGTAGTTCCCAAAAAAGAGGGAACGTTCAGACCAATTCTGGATTTAAAGATCCTAAACAAATTTCTCAGAGTACCATCGTTCAAAATGGAAACAATTCAAACGATTCTACCGACAATCCAGGAAGGTCAATTTATGACTACCGTGGATCTAAAGGATGCGTATCTACATATTCCTATCCACAAAGAACATCATCAGTTCCTAAGGTTCGCCTTTCTGGACAAACATTACCAGTTTGTGGCTCTCCCATTCGGGCTAGCCACTGCTCCAAGGATTTTCACAAAGGTACTCGGGTCCCTTCTAGCGGTTCTAAGACCAAGGGGCATTGCAGTGGCACCTTACTTGGACGACATTCTGATACAAGCGTCGTCTCTTCCAAAGGCAAAGGCTCACACAGACATCGTTCTGGCCTTTCTCAGATCTCACGGATGGAAAGTGAACATAGAAAAAAGTTCCCTGTCTCCGTCGACAAGAGTTCCTTTCTTGGGAACTGTTACAGAAGCATTAGTTATTTTGTTGTGAAGAGCTTATTTCCCAGCAGCAATGCCTGAACCAGCAAGCCAGCGCCTAAGAAGGGCTCCAAGAAAACCGTAACAAGTATCATTTCATAAAGAGTTAACTCTTTTTTTTCAGCTTTTAGAAACTATTGTCTAATCACCTCTGGAGCCAGACTGCTAATTGATAAGATGAACTTGTAAACTTGTTATCTTAAGTACTGTAATCCTATTGTGGCCTGTCAAAGGACAGTGCTCTCTATCTAAATGTGTGATGGGGGATTTTGTGCTTCCCCCCCTCTCCCCCTGGGAGTGCCCTGTGTGCATGTAACCTTAATAAAAAGCAGGCTGGGCATCCCAGTCCTGAGTTCTTGTTTGACCCTCAATCGCAGCGTTGACTCGTTTTTGTGGGCAGAAGGGTATCCTAGCGGTACTGCAGCTAAGGGAGATTATTCTATATTTGCGAGACTCATATAGAATACTATGGAAAGCAGCTTCTCCCCTCTTTAGCAATAGGGATCCAGGCTACTAAGCGGTCCATCTCTCAGCGAGACTAAGGGTAACCGTAACATTTGGCGGCAGCGGCGGGATTTTCCTGGATTTCCTAGGAGAGGTACAGAACGGATGGAGAGCGCTTACGAAAAATTGAAGCGTACAACCCTAAAGGATTTACTTGAAAGCAGAGGGGGGTACGCCAGCAACCGGCCGAGGAGAGAGCTGATCGCAGAATTGACCGAACTTGATCAGAGCTTCACAATGGCGGAAACACCGACCACGATTAGTGACGAAAAAACCAGGATTGTTCGGGAAAGGCTCTCATTATACGGGCCGAACCCCTCCATGGAATTGGTACAGCAGTTGATGGCGGAGGCGGACGAGGATATACGAGAGACTCGAGCCCACGAACTCAACCTAGCGAATGCACACCGCAATGCTGAAGCCCCGCAGGTAATCTTCCCTGTCGAAAATGCTGGGAGGCCCAAGATACCCTATGCGGCATTTCGACCCTTCCTAGAGAGCGAGACAGGGATTGATGAATATTTGGCGGACTTCGAAAGGCAATGTGCCCTGCACCAGATTCCCAACAGAGAGTGGCCCACGATATTGTCTGGGAAACTATCCGGGCGAGCCCTGGAAGCCTTTCGTACTCTGGGTGCTGAGGAAGTGACACAGTATGAGCTAGTTAAGGAGACACTGTTGCGACGGTACGCTGTAACTCTGGACACGTATCGCCGACAGTTTCGGGGCACGGAAAAGAAGCCTAACGATACCCATATGGAATGGGCGCACCGAATGCGGAGAGCGGCAAATCACTGGCTGAGCGGAAGTAAAGCGGTGACTGGGGAGGAAATTTTACAATTGTTTCTCTTAGAACATTTTTATAATGGCATGGAACAGCAAGGGAAGGAATGGCTGCGAGACAGGCGGCCTTCTACCTTAGAAGAAGCAGCCAAATTGGCCGATGAACATTATGACTCCTGTCTTCACGAACCCATGAACTACCGAGCTCCAGCACGGGTCGAACCCAGAGAGGTTTACCGTGCACCCCCTCGTACTGAATTCCGAGCCCCGGTGCCCACAAGGCCCGTCCGACACTCAGGACCACCCAATAACAGCTCTGAGCGTCCCAGACCGACTTGCCACCGATGCAAGCAACCAGGGCATTTCATGGCTAGCTGCCCCCTTAATACGCACCAGACACCCAGGAATTACAATTACCCCTCTGGGTCCTATCGTCCGGCCCGGGCCCTCTGTGTTAACCAAGAGGCCCCTATGGAGGGATATGTGGGGCCGCTTCACGAGGCAGACCCTGTATATGCTGCCTCAGATAACCGCCAGCACCATCGGCAGAGGGTATGGCTCGAGGGGCGATCTACCGAGGGATTGCGAGACACAGGGGCTACTATCACGCTGGTACAGAGTCATTTGGTGCCAGAGCACAAGCGATCCGGACAGACTGTGGCCGTTAGAGTGGCGGGGGGGGATGTGTACAAAATTCCAACAGCTAAAGTGCATCTTGATTGGGGAGCAGGAAAGGGGGCTGTGAACGTGGGCCTAATGGATAATTTACCTGCCGAAGTACTACTGGGCAACGATTTGGGCCCCATGACTTCTGCCTATGCTCCAGTATGCAACAACGAGGCGGACCCAGTGACTACACGGGCCCAAGCCCGGACGGAGCGAGAGCTCTCACCAGTGCGGGAGACACAGGTAAGACCTACCCCGACCTTGCCTGACAGGTTAGGCCCCATACCCTGGGACACCCCAGATGCTTTCGAGGCAGAGTCTAAGACTGACCCGACCTTACAAAAGTACCGGGAACGAGCAGAGACCGGAGGGGGCGGGGCAGATAACGAAACATTCTTATGGGAAAAAGGGAAACTATACCGCTGGACAGAGAAAAGGGGACAGCGTAGGCGACAGCTGGTAGTGCCCCACAAATACCGTCAAGAAATCCTCAAAATAGGCCACGACATCCCCTTAGCAGGCCACCTAGCCGTTACCCGTACCCTACACCGCATTACTCACACGTTCTTTTGGCCAGGGGTGCACGCTGACGTTAGAACTTACTGTAACACCTGCGATGTGTGTCAACGAGTAGGAAGGCGAGGCGATCACCCTAAAGCCCAGCTAGTAAATATGCCCATTGTAGAGGAACCCTTCAGCCGGGTTGCTATTGACCTAGTGGGACCACTGGCTACCCCTAGTCCCTCCGGTAAGCGATACATTCTTACCATAGTGGACTACGCTACCAGGTACCCAGAGGCTGTCGCCCTATCCAACATACAAGCGGATACGGTAGCGAATGCACTAGTACAGGTGTTCTCCCGGGTAGGATTTCCAAAAGAAATCCTATCCGACCGAGGCACCCAATTTACGGCTGAATTGACCCAACAACTCTGGCAGGTTTGCAAAATTAAGTCCCTCCTGAGCTCCCCATACCACCCCCAGACGAACGGGCTGTGTGAGAGGTTCAATGGGACCCTCAAGCAAATGCTCAAGACGTTCACTCAGGAATACCGAGACTGGGAACGCTTCCTGCCGCACCTCCTATTTGCTTATCGGGAGGTGCCCCAGGAAACGACAGGGTTCTCTCCCTTCGAGTTGCTCTATGGAAGAAAGGTACGGGGACCCCTAAACCTGATCCGGGAGCACTGGGAGGGAGAGATGGAGGCTGACGGTGTCCCCATTGTGCCATACGTGCTGGAACTCAGGGACCGAATGGAGCAATTAGCCAAATCCGTGCGGGCTAATCTCCAGTTGGCCCAGAGAAGACAGAAAGTATGGTACGATCGGGGGGCCCGAAAGAGAATCTTCACCATAGGACAAAAGGTGTTAGTACTTAAGCCGGTGAAGACAGACAAATTGCAGGCGTCCTGGCAGGGTCCCTACCAGATCGTAGAGAAAAGGGGAGACACCACTTATGTGATAGCTAGCTGCCACGACAACAATCTTAGAAAGACATTCCATGTAAACATGCTCAAGGAATATTTTGAGCGACCAGAGAACGTGACGGCCGTATGTTGTTCCCCTCAGGAAGACCCCGACAGTTTACCCATTCCAGACCTATTAGAAAAGAGCCTCCCCACAGGTATAGTGGCGCAGGTTCAGATAGGGGACCGACTTAGCCCCACTGAAAGGGAGCAGCTCAACCAACTCCTCCAGTCTAAACACCTCACCTTCTCCCCGAAGCCAGGGTACACTACTTTAACCACCCACCAGGTAGATACTCCGGGACAAGCTCCCTTGCGCCAGGCTCCGTACCGAATCCCCGAAGCAGTTAGGACAGGAATGAAGAAGGAGATCGATGAGATGCTCCAGCTCAGGGTAATTGAGCCCTCCGATAGTCCCTGGGCCTCCCCAGTTGTCTTGGTGCCCAAGAAAGATGGGACCACCCGGTTCTGCGTAGACTATCGGAGGCTCAATGAAAATACCGTGACGGACGCTTACCCTATGCCCAGGGTAGACGAGCTACTCGATCGTATAGCCAGGGGAAATTACCTGACCACTATTGACCTCTGCAAAGGTTACTGGCAGATTCCCCTGGCCCCGGAGGCTATCCCCAAGTCGGCATTCGTCACCCCATTCGGCTTATATCAGTTTAGGGTAATGCCGTTTGGGATGAAGAATGCCCCAGCTACATTCCAGCGCTTGGTGGATAGGCTCCTGGATGGCTTCCAGAGTTTTGCTTGCGCCTACCTGGACGACATAGCGATCCACAGTGAGTCCTGGGAGGACCACTTAGCTCATGTGGGAATGGTTCTGGATCAGATCCGGGCTGCTGGCCTGACTCTGAAGCCAGAAAAATGCCACTTTGGGATGGCCGAGGTACAGTACCTGGGTCACCGGGTGGGGTGTGGAAAGCAGCGACCAGAGCCGGCCAAAATAGAAGCTGTTGCCAATTGGCCCACCCCCATCACTAAGACTCAGGTCCTAGCCTTCCTGGGCACGGCAGGGTACTATAGACGGTTCGTACCAGACTACAGCACACTTGCCAAACCCCTGACTGACTTGACCAAGAAGAACTTACCTCGACAGGTCCTGTGGTCTCCCCACTGTGAAACGGCTTTCCAGGCTCTCAAAAATGCTCTAATTAACGCTCCTGTCTTGGCGGCCCCAGCCCTTAACAAACGTTTTATCGTCCATACAGATGCTTCCATGTTCGGGCTGGGAGCCGTCCTCAGCCAAGTAGGCGAAGATGGAGGGGAGCATCCAGTTGCCTACATCAGCCGGAAGCTCCTGCCCCGCGAAGTCAGCTATGCAGCGGTCGAAAAGGAGTGTTTGGCTTTGGTGTGGGCATTAAAGAAATTGACTCCCTATTTATATGGTCAGGAGTTCACTCTGGTCACCGACCATAACCCGTTGGTGTGGCTGAACCGGGTCTCTGGAGATAACGGCAGGCTATTACGTTGGAGCTTATCGTTGCAACCCTTCAATTTCACCATTACTTACAGACCTGGGAAACAGAATGGCAACGCCGACGGGTTGTCCAGACAAACCAACCTCAGCCCCGCATAACCAGCGGTCTGGACAGCCTTAGTCTGCCCCGAAAAGGGGTCAGACCGTGTCTGCCAGAGTGTTCCACAGAAAGGGAGCACTGTTACAGAAGCATTAGTTATTTTGTTGTGAAGAGCTTATTTCCCAGCAGCAATGCCTGAACCAGCAAGCCAGCGCCTAAGAAGGGCTCCAAGAAAACCGTAACAAGTATCATTTCATAAAGAGTTAACTCTTTTTTTTCAGCTTTTAGAAACTATTGTCTAATCACCTCTGGAGCCAGACTGCTAATTGATAAGATGAACTTGTAAACTTGTTATCTTAAGTACTGTAATCCTATTGTGGCCTGTCAAAGGACAGTGCTCTCTATCTAAATGTGTGATGGGGGATTTTGTGCTTCCCCCCCTCTCCCCCTGGGAGTGCCCTGTGTGCATGTAACCTTAATAAAAAGCAGGCTGGGCATCCCAGTCCTGAGTTCTTGTTTGACCCTCAATCGCAGCGTTGACTCGTTTTTGTGGGCAGAAGGGTATCCTAGCGGTACTGCAGCTAAGGGAGATTATTCTATATTTGCGAGACTCATATAGAATACTATGGAAAGCAGCTTCTCCCCTCTTTAGCAATAGGGATCCAGGCTACTAAGCGGTCCATCTCTCAGCGAGACTAAGGGTAACCGTAACAGGAACAATAATAGATTCCTTAGAGATGAGGATTTTCCTGACAGAAGTCAGAAAGTCAAAACTTCTGAACGCTTGTCAAGTTCTTCATTCTATTCCTCGTCCTTCCGTAGCTCAGTGCATGGAAGTAGTAGGGTTGATGGTTGCAGCAATGGACATAGTTCCTTTTGCGCAAATTCATCTAAGACCATTACAACTGTGCATGCTAAAACAGTGGAATGGGGACTATACAGACTTGTCTCCAGTGATTCAAGTAGATCAGAAGACCAGGGACTCACTCCGTTGGTGGCTAACCCTGGACCACCTGTCCCAGGGAATGAGCTTTGCCCAGTTAACTCAATTATGGGGCATTCCAGATATGGATCTGATGGCGTCTCATCAGAACTTCAAGGTTCCTTGCTACGGGTCCAGATCCAGGGATCCCAAGGCGGCTCTAGTGGATGCACTAGTAGCGCCTTGGACCTTCAACCTAGCCTATGTGTTTCCACCGTTTCCTCTCATTCCCAGGCTGGTAGCCAGGATCAAGCAGGAGAGGGCCTCGGTGATCTTGATAGCTCCTGCATGGCCACGCAGGACTTGGTATGCAGACCTGGTGAATATGTCATCGGTTCCACCATGGAAGCTACCTTTGAGACAGGATCTTCTTGTACAGGGTCCATTCGAACATCCAAATCTGGCTTCCCTCCAGCTGACGGCTTGGAAATTGAACACTTGATTCTATCAAAGCGTGGGTTTTCAGATTCTGTGATAGATACTCTAGTTCAAGCCAGAAAACCGGTAACTAGAAAAATTTACTATAAAATATGGAAAAGATATATCTGCTGGTGCGAATCCAAGGGATTCTTATGGAATAAGATCAAAATCCCTAAGATTCTTTCCTTTCTATAAGAGGGTTTGGATAAAGGATTATCAGCGAGTTCTCTAAAGGGACAGATTTCTGCTTTATCTGTCTTATTACACAAACGACTGGCAGCTGTGCCAGATGTTCAAGCATTTGTTCAGGCTCTGGTTAGGATCAAGCCTTTTTACAGACCTTTAACTCCTCCCTGGAGTTTAAATCTAGTTCTTTCAGTTCTTCAAGGGGTTCCGTTTGAACCTCTACATTCCATAGATATTAAGTTATTATCTTGGAAAGTTTTGTTTTTGATGGCTATTTCTTCTGCTAGAAGAGTTTCTGAGTTATCTGCTCTGCAGTGTTCTCCGCCCTATCTGGTGTTCCATGCAGATAAGGTTGTTTTGCGTACTAAGCCTGGTTTTCTTCCAAAGGTTGTTTCTAACAAGAACATTAACCAGGAGATAGTTGTACCTTCTTTGTGTCCGAATCCAGTTTCAAAGAAGGAACGTTTGTTACACAATTTAGACGTAGTTCGTGCTCTAAAATTCTATTTAGAAGCTACAAAAGAGTTCAGACAAACTTCTTCTCTGTTTGTCGTCTATTCTGGTAAAAGGAGAGGTCAAAAAGCGACTTCTACTTCCCTTTCCTTTTGGCTTAAAAGCATCATCCGATTGGCTTACGAGACTGCCGGACGGCAGCCTCCAGAAAGAATCACAGCTCACTCCACTAGGGCTGTGGCTTCCACATGGGCCTTCAAGAACGAGGCTTCTGTTGATCAGATATGTAAGGCAGCGACTTGGTCTTCACTGCACACTTTTGCCAAATTTTACAAATTTAATTCTTTTGCTTCTTCGGAGGCTATTTTTGGGAGAAAGGTTTTGCAAGCCGTGGTGCCTTCCGTTTAGGTAACCTGATTGCTCCCTCCCTTCATCCGTGTCCTAAAGCTTTGGTATTGGTTCCCACAAGTAAGGATTACGCTGTAGACCGGACACACCAATGTTGGAGAAAACAGAATTTATGCTTACCTAATAAATTACTTTCTCCAACGGTGTGTCCGGTCCACGGCCCGCCCTGGTTTTTTAATCAGGTTTGATGAATTATTTTTTCTAACTACAGTCACCACGGCACCCTATAGTTTCTCCTGTTTTTTCCTCCTGTCCGTCGGTCGAATGACTGGGGTGGGCGGAGCCTAGGAGGGACTGTATGGCCAGCTTTTGCTGGGACTCTTTGCCATTTCCTGTTGGGGAAGAGATATTTCCCACAAGTAAGGATGACGCCGTGGACCGGACACACCGTTGGAGAAAGTAATTTATCAGGTAAGCATAAATTCTGTTTTTCTTAGACACCAGTAGTTGAGACACTGATTCATGAATAGGCTCTTTAGGAACATGCTTAAATAATCTGTTCAGCACCTTAGTATTAGCATTAGGAGGTTGGTTTATCCACCTGATAGGAAATTTAGCCCAAATAGATTTGTACCAGGTGGAGAAACCAGACCAGATTTGCAAACAAAAAGGTATACTGTTTGCAGGCTGATCTTTTACTACTTCCCTTACAGGCAGACAGACAGACAGAAGGGGAGCTCTTGCTATGTGACACAGCGTATATACCAGAAATATTAATAGATAAGATAAATGTATGTAATTGGCCATTGTTACTCACATCATACTGCATCACTAGTAGAGGCGGCACAATTACAGATAGCAGAAACAAAGAACAATACAGAGATTAATTTCTTTAGCAAAACTGAGTTTTGCTTCTGCTACAATTCATGTCACGTGGGTTCCCTGCAAACAAGACTATGTGACATGAGCACCTTAGAAAAATGGAGTTTCATAAAACAGTGGCAAGAGGCTAATAACACATATTTAATAACAACCTACAAGGTGCTTGTCTTCTCAGTAAAGCATGTATATGATCCAACCTGAAATCCGGACATCCTCACCAACTATTTCCTTGGTGGTCCTGAGACTCTGCAAATGACTCCTCAGCAGGGCAACCGTCGAAGTCTCACATTCCCTTATTAAAGTAAAGGATACTAGGCAAGTTGAGGCTACTGAATATAGGTTACCTGTGGGAAAATTGCTTGTGTGGAGAAGTAGTTACCCTCAACTATAGGCACACATCTGCCTAGCGGGGGAGGCTTAGCAGAATGTATATTCTGTTTAAATTTAGGAGCTATGCTAGGCTGGGGGGCATTAACCTCTTTGCCACCCTGATGGATATGTAATACTGGCATCTCATATTTACATATCTGGGTTGTTTGCGAGATATTGTATGGTAGAGGGTGCACACAGACCTTTGCAGTTGCTAAAATTTATTATGGGAAAAAAATTCGATAATTTTTCACATGGTTTTATGTTTGGCGTTTTTGAAAGAGTGGTTTGTCTATATGAATGATGTATTTGTGGTGTGAGTCCCATGTTAGTTTGAGCTGAGTAAAAGTTTAGCTTTAATGTTTTTTATATTGCAAGTGATTTTAAGTTGATTTGGGATAAATGTGCTATGAAAGCTTTGTGAAGAGAATTGGAGTTGAGTGGATGCCCTGTGCAAAAAGGTGTTGCGTTTAATTTAACTCTCCTGATGAGAGTTTGAAGAATATGGTAACATTGATATGTGTGTTTTTTTCTGAAGTTCTGTTATGAAGTGAGTGGCAAGTGTGAAAGATAAAGGAGCGAAGTATCTGCCTGATATTGATGTTTTTGTTTGCCTCTTTTCGTGTAATTTAGCTCTGAAAATTTCACAACATAAAATCACCCTGCTGACTTCTCATTATAACCCTGCTACATATATTTCACTTATTGGCTTTAACTGACTACAACTGGAAAACAGATTATTTTATACTAACTGTATTTCCTTGTTGTCTGCAGTCTAAATCCCAAATGATGCAGTTGTTATCTTGTTGTGTGGAAGAATCTTTATAGGATGTTCGGAAATATTTTAGTGTTTAAGAAATATGTGATTGGAGGTTGTGGTGGATATTTAAATTATAACTAATAATAACTGAACAAAACTATTAATATAATAAACACTGTGCAGTAGTATTGGACCATCTTGCACAATTAGAAGAAGACAGATGGAAAATGTCCTTCAAATTGTAATTCAGGACAACCCTAAAGGGATATGAAACCCAAATCTTTTCTTTCATGATTCAGATAGAGCATGTGATTTTCCATCTTAATGGGAGGAGAGTTCACTGCTTCATTCATTGTGGGAATTAAGAACCTGGCCACCAGGAGGAGGCAGACACCCCAGCCAAAGGCTTAAATACCTCCCCCAGTCATTCTTTGCCTTTCGTCACAGGAGGTTGGCAGAGAAGTGTCGAAAGATTCTTATCGAGGGTAGTACGCTTCACAATGGGATTGGATTTTTAAGTAGTCCTGTCAGGATCTCAGTGAGAGCATGGGTGAAAGTTAGAGTCCGGAGATGCACGAAGAGTCTTTCTGCGAAACCATCCTGACTCAGATTAACAGCTCCATAAGCAATCAGCGTTGATGAGTTTCGCTACATGCTTTCTGCTCTCAAGTCCATGTCAGGAGCGACGCTACTAACCTGTCACACTTGAAAGGCCATGTTCCTGTTTCACGGCGTAGATTCTGGTAAGATCATTTCATTATATACATATGATAACGTAGGAAGACAGGGTCACAGTGTGTCTCCTTTTATCTGTAAATAATCAAGGGTTAATACCACAGGAATGGAGGTTATTGAATAGGGGGGGATTTGTACACAATGTTATATACTGTTTATTGTGTTTATGCTGCAACAGGTGTGAGATGAGGCTCTGTCAATGTGCGAACAGTTAGGTTTTTTGAGACATCGGCGCAGTATTTTTTTGGTGCATTTTCTCTTTAGTGCAGGGGCGGCTCCTGCATGGCACTCCATGTGACCGGGTGTGGCCTCTTCAACTTCCTCTTTCTTGACTGGTGGTTGCAGGAGACAAAGTGTTTTCTCTGTTGTCCGGGTCATAGGAGGTGGTGAGTGCCCCGGCCATTGGGATATAAAGTTAGCCATTTAGTTTATATCTAGTCCGTAATAAAGGTGCAACCTATGGAGGACTCTGATATGTTAGAGGGTACTCCCTCTTTAATTAAACCTAACAACTGTGTCTATTGTGAGGAAGTTTCGGTCGATCCACCTGCTCAACTCTGTTCCACATGCTTTGATAAGATTGCAGTATCTAAAAGGAATAAGGTATTTAGTACAACTGAGCCGTCCACCTCTCTGAGGGTTCCCCATCCCGCGAGGTGCGTTCCCTACATTCATCTCCGATTGCACATGCAGCTCCCCAGGCCGATACTAATCCTCCCGCGGGAGGGGCCCTTTGGCCGCCAGATTTTGCTGAGCAGTTACAGATGGCGGTGTCTGCAGCCTTCAATGCCTTTCTACGCCCTACTAAGCGCAAGCAAAAGGTGAATCATAGCTATTTCCACTCTTGCTTAGCCAACGACTATCCCGCTCGAAGATAGCTCTTTATTAAAGGAGCCCATGAACAAAAAGTTGGAGTCCATGTTAAGAAAGGTGTTCCAACTCACGGGGTTTGATTTTCAAGCGTCAGTCGCTGTGGGGGCTGGAGCTGCTACCTATTGGTGTGACGCTCTGTCAGCTATGGTCGAGGTGGAAACTCACCTCGAGGAGATACAGGAACGAAATAAGGCCTTAAGGGTAGCTCATTCGTTCATCTGTGATGCAAATATGCAGATTATTCACCTGAACACCAATACTTCAGGCTTTTCTGTTCTGGCCCATAGGGCTCTGTGGTTAAAGTCATGGTCTGCGGACATGACTTCCAAGTCTAGATTACTTTCCCTCCCGTTTCAGGGAAAGGTCCTCTTTGGTCCTGGTTTGGACTCTTATTATATCCACGGTCACAGGCGGCAAGGGTGCTTTCCTACGGCAGCATAAGAAAAATAAGCCTAAGGGTTCTACTTTTCATCCCTTTTGTTCGGACAAGTCTCAAAGCCAGCAGTCTGCCGTGAAAACCGAGCAGTCCAAGGGATCTTGGAAACCAGCTCACTCTTGGAACAAGTCCAAGCAGAGTAAGAAGCCCACGAGACAAAATCGGCATGAATGGGCGGCCCCCGATACGTCTCTGGATCGCGTAGTGGGCAGACTATCTCTTTTTCCGGAGGCCTGGATAAGAGACGTTCAGGACCCTTGGGTTCTGAAGGTCATAGCCCAGGGCTACAGGATAGGATTCAAGACTCATCCGCCCAGTGGCAGATTCCTCCTGTCAAATATGTCTTCAAGACCAGAGAAGAGACGCACCTTCCTAGGTTGTGTGAGGGATCTCTCCTCGCTCGGAGTTATCGCCCCAGTCCGTCTAGCAGAAAGAGATCTGTGGTATTATTCCAACCGTTTCATTGTCCCAAAGAAGGAGGGCATGTTTCATCCAATTCTTGACCTAAAGTGCTTAAAAAAAATTTCTGTCAGTCCCATCATTCAAAATGGAAACAATCAGATCAATCCTGCCCCTAGTTCAAGAGGGACAATTTATGACGACAATAGACCTGAAGGATGCTTACCTTCACGTGCCAATCCACAAGGACCACTTCAAGTTCCTAAGATTCACATTTCTGGACCAACACTACCAGTTTGTGGCCCTACCATTTGGTCTGGCGACTGCCCCAAGAGTCTTTACGAAGGTTCTGGGAGCGCTGCTTGCGGTTGCGAGAGCCAGAGGTATTGCAGTGGCTCCTTATCTGGACAATATCCTGGTCCAGGGTCTGTCTTACAGTCTTGCGGAGGTTCACTCGAGGGCTCTTCTTCTTCTCCTTCGATCCCACGGATGAAAGATAAATGAAGGAAAGAGTTCTCTGGTCCCCAGCAACAGGGTGTAATTTCTGGGTACGATAATAGATTCCATATCCATGAAGATATTCTTGACAGATCCGGCAGATCTAAGATTGCGTCCAACTGTCTTGCCCTTCAGACCTCCTCAAGGACATCTGTGATGTCATTCCATTCGCCAGGTTCCATCTCAGACCTCTTCAGTTATGCATGTTAAGACAGTGGAACGGCGATCACTCAGATCTATCCCAACAGATTTCTCTGGACAACCGAGTAAGGGAATCTTGGTGGATCTGCACCCGTCAGCTCTCCCAGGGGACATCCTTCTTGAGACCATCCTAGGAAATTGTGACCACGGACGCAAGTCTATCAGGATGGGGTGCTGTTTGGGGTGCCAGAAGGGCACAGGGCAGGTGGACTCAAGAGGAGTCGACTCTACCAATAAATATTCTAGAACTTTGAGTGATATTGAACGATCTGAGGGCTTGGACCCACCTGGGGTCGTCCCGATTCATCAGATTCCAGTCAGACAACATTACCTTGGTGGCTTACATAAACAATCAGGGGGGAACGAGAAGCTCCCTAGCCATGAGGGAAGTATCTTGGATTCTGGAATGGGCAGAGACCCACAACTGTTCCCTCTGTGATCCACATTCCGGGTGTGGACAACTGGGAAGCGGATTTTCTCAGCAGACGCAGACAATCGTTTCATCTGGGGGAATGGTCTCTCCACCCTGAGGTGTTTGCGGAGATCTGCAACAGACGGGGGACGCCGGAGATGGACCTCATGGCATCCAGACTCAACTTCAAGCTACCCAGATACAGGTCGCGGTCCAGGGACCCCCAGGAAGAGCTGATAGATGCCTTAGCGGTGCCTTGGAGGTTCAACCTAATTTACATTTTTACACCGTTACCAATCCTTCCTCGATTTGTGGCCCGCATCAAACAGGAGCAAGCTTTGACCATTCTGATTGCTCCGTTGTGGCTGCGGAGGGCGTTGTTTGCAGATCTGGTGGGCATGTCATAGTCTCCTCCTTGGAGGTTACCCTGTCGCAGAGATCTGCTGGTTCAGAGTCCCTTTCTACACCAAAATCTCGATTCTCTGAGGCTGACTGCATGGAGATTGAATGCTTAGTCTTGGCCAAGAGATGTTTTTCTGAGATAGTGATCAATACTCTTATCCAGGCCAGAAAACCGGTCACTCGTCGCATTTATCATAAGGTGTGGAGGATCTAATTATCCTGGTGTGAGGAACATGGATATCCCTGGCACAAGGTTAGGGTATCCAAGATTCTGGCTTTTCTTCAGGATGGACTGGATAAATGTCTTGCTGCCAGTTTCTTAAAGGGACAGCTTTTGGCTATATCTGTACTGTTACACAAGAAGCTAGCTGAGCTTCCTGACATTCAGTCCTTTGTTCAGGCTCTGTCTAGGATCAGACCTGTCTTTAGAAGTTCTGCTCCTCCTTGGAGCTTAAACTTGGTTCTTAAGTTTTGCAGAGGGCTCAGTTTGAGCCTATGTATTTGCTTGACATTAAAATTCTTTCCTGGAAGGTTCTATTCTTACTGGCTATTGCATCGGTTTGCAGAGTGTCTCAGTTAGCGGCCTTGCAATGTGAGCCTTCTTATCTGGTTTTTCACGCTGATAAGGCTTTTCTTCGCACGGGATTGAGGTTTCTTCCCAAGGTGGTGTCAAATCGTAACATCAATCAGGAAAAAGTAGTTCCTTCCTTGTGCCCTAACCCTTCTTCGTCAAAGGAAAGGTTGCTTCATAATATGGATGTGGTTCGGGCTCTGAAGTTTTATCTTCAGGCCACGAAGGAATTCAGGTAGCCTTCGTCTCTGCCACTTCTCTATCTTTTTGGTTGAGGAGCATGATCCCTCTGGCCTATAAGATAGCGGGACATAAGCCTCCTCAGAGGATTAGGGCTCACTCAACTAGAGCTGTGGCCTCTTCTTGGGCCTTTAAGAACGAGGCCTCTATGATTTGTAAGGCAGCCACTTGGTCTTTACATACTTTTGCAAAATTTTACAAATTTTATGTTTTTGCTTCGGTAGAAGCAGCTTTTGGGAGAGAGGTTTCTGCAGGCTGTGGTGCTCTCCGTTTACGGTCCGCCTCCTTTTTGCCCTCCCGTTTTTTTTTTCATTCAGTGTCCTCTAGAGCTTGGGTATTTATTCCCAAAAGTAATGAATGAAGTAGTGGACTCTCCTCCCATTAAGATGGAAAACATAAATTATTCTTACCTGATAATTTAATTTCCATCTGTGGGAGGAGAGTCCACTGCTCCCGCCCATTTCTCCGGTGGGCGGACCTAAATTTAGTAGTATTCTTCTGGAACCATTTATACCCTGATATTTCTACTACTGTTCCTTGTTCCCTTGGCAGAATGACAGGGGTGTGGCGGGGGGGGGGGGGGGGGCTATTTAAGCCTTTGGCTGGGGTGTCTTTGCCTCCTCCTGGTGGCCAGGTTCTTAATTCCCACAAGTAATGAATGAAGCAGTGGACTCTCCTCCCACAAATGGAAAAGAAATTCTCAGGTAAGCATAATTTATGTTTTTAACAGCTTTCTAATTTACTTCTGTTATCAAATTTTCTTCATTTTCATGGTATCTTTTGTTGAAAATCAGAGATGTAAAATTTAGGAGCCGGTGTTCTGTCAGATTTTGCTTCCCCATTGGAATTTGCTACCACCAATGCTTAGTATTACGTAATCGCACGCCACATATGTTAAAAAGGAATGTGATGATGTAATCAGCAGCATGTACACAAATGAGGTTGCAAATTTCGACAAGGAAATTGTTCTGTCGGATTTTGCTGCAGCCAGGACATGTGCGCATGCATGGGTGATGAGACCTCAGCTTATTACATGCAAAGTGTACAAGTAACATTTATAATACACAACCTGGCAAAATAAACATGCTTTCATAGTCGCCAATCTATCTGCAAGAAGAATATATATATATATGTCTGGTGGATATAAAAGTAGGATTTGAAAATTTGACTGTGTATCTAGAAAATAACACATGATTACTTCCCTATACTGTACTTGTTTATTTTGCCAGGTTGTGTATTATAAATGTCACTTGTACTCTTTGCATATAATAAGCTGAGATCTCATCACCCACGCATGCGCATGTCCTGGATGCAGCAAAATCTGACAGAACAATTTCCTTGTCAAAATGTTCTGCCTCCTTTGTGCGCATGCTGCTGATGACATAATCGCATTCCTTTTTAACATACTGTATGTGGTGTACTATTACGTAATACTGAGCATGCGCACTGGGAGGTAGCAAATTCCGACGGGGAAGCAAAATCTAACAGAACACCGGCCCATTTCTAGAGCACTATATGGCAGCAGTTTTGCAAGAGCATTAGATGGCAGCACTATATTCTGCCATGTAGTGCTACAGATCAGATGCCTACCTAGGTATTTCTTCAACACAGAATATCATGGGAATGAAACAAATTTGATAATAGAAATAAAATGGATTTTTTTTTTCAAAATGGTATGCTCTGTCTGAATCGCAAAATAAAATATTTTGGTTTTCATATCCCTTTTAAACAGTGATGTTGCAAGCAACTGTACTCACATAGAAATGAGTGTGTTTGTTTTTCAGCTCACACATTTTTTAATCATTCCAAATTGTTTGTTAAAACCTAGACTGGTGCTAAATTTGAGAGAAAAGCTTTACCTGCTGTTCCAAAATAAATACATTTTGGTTTTGCTTATCGTGTTTTCTTTTCTCCAACATTGGTGTGTCCGGTCCACGGCGTCATCCTTACTTGTGGGATATTCTCTTCCCCAACAGGAAATGGCAAAGAGTCCCAGCAAAGCTGGTCACATGATCCCTCCTAGGCTCCGCCCACCCCAGTCATTCTCTTTGCCGTTGCACAGGCAACATCTCCACGGAGATGGTTAAGAGTTTTTTGGTGTTTAAATGTAGTTTTTATTCTTCTATCAAGTGTTTGTTATTTTAAAATAGTGCTGGTATGTACTATTTACTCTGAAACAGAAAGGATGAAGATTTCTGTTTGTAAGAGGAAGATGATTTTAGCAGACAGTAACTAAAATCGATTGCTGTTTCCACACAGGACTGTTGAGATGAAGTAACTTCAGTTGGGGGAAACGGTTAGCAGACTTTTCTGCTTAAGGTATGACTAGCCATATTTCTAACAAGACCATGTAATGCTGGAAGGCTGTCATTTCCCCTCATGGGGACCGGTAAGCCATTTTCTTAGTCAAACATAAAAGAATAAAGGGCTTAAAAACTGGTAGACATTTTTATGGGCTAAAACGATTGCTTTATTGGGGCATATTATGCAGATTCTAGCTAATAATTGGCATTATAATCTTGGGGAACGTTTAAAAAACGCCAGGCACTGTGTTGGACACCTTTTTTAGTCTGGGGGCCTTTCTAGTTATAGACTGAGCCTCATTTTCGCGCCATTATTGCGCAGTTGTTTTTGGAGAGCAAGGCATGCAGATGCATGTGTGTGGATCTAAGAATCACTAAAAAAGCTTCTAGAAGGCGTCATTTGGTATTGTATTCCCCTCTGGGCTTGGTTGGGTCTCAGCAAAGCATATAGCTGGGACTGTATAGGGGTTAAATTTTAAAACGGCTCCGGTTCCGTTAATTTAAGGGTTAAAGCTCTGAAATTTGGTGTGCAATACTTTTAATGCTTTAAGACACTGTGGTGAAATTTTGGTGATTTTTGAACAATTCCTTCATACTTTTTCACATATTCAGTAATAAAGTGTTTTCAGTTTGAAATTTAAAGTGACAGTAACGGTTTTATTTTAAAACGTTTTTTGTGCTTTGTTGACAAGTTTAAGCCTGTTTAACATGTCTGTACCATCAGATAAGCTATGTTCTATATGTATGAAAGCCAATGTGTCTCCCCATTTAAATTTATGTGATAATTGTGCCATAGTGTCCAAACAAAGTAAGGACAGTAATGCCACAGATAATGATATTGCCCAAGATGATTCCTCAAATGAGGGGAGTAAACATGATACTACATCATCCCCTACTGTGTCTACACCAGTTATGCCCACACAGGAGGCCCCTAGTACATCTAGTGCGCCAATACTTATTACCATGCAACAATTAACGGCTGTAATGGATAACTCCATAGCAATTCTTTTATCCAAAATGCCTACTTATCAGAGAAAGCGCGATTGCTCTGTTTTAAACACTGAAGCGCAAGAGGACGCTGATGATAACTGTTCTGACATACCCTCACACCAATCTCAAGGGGCCATGAGGGAGGTTTTGTCTGATGGAGAAATCTCAGATTCAGAAAAAATTTCTCATCAAGCTGAACCTGATGTTGTGACATTTAAATTTAAATTAGAACATCTCCGCGCACTGCTTAAGGAGGTGTTATCTACTCTGGATGATTGTGACAATTTGGTCATTCCAGAGAAATTATGTAAGATGGACAAGTTCCTAGAGGTTCCGGTGCCCCCCGACGCTTTTCCTATACCCAAGCGGGTGGCGGACATAGTAAATAAAGAGTGGGAAAGGCCCGGCATACCTTTTGTTCCCCCCCCCCTATATTTAAGAAATTATTTCCTATAGTCGACCCCAGAAAGGACTTATGGCAGACAGTCCCCAAGGTGGAGGGGGCGGTTTCTACTCTAAACAAACGCACTACTATTCCTATCGAAGATAGTTGTGCTTTCAAAGATCCTATGGATAAAAAATTAGAGGGTTTGCTTAAAAAGATTTTTGTACAGCAAGGTTACCTTCTACAACCAATTTCATGCATTGTTCCTGTCACTACGGCAGCGTGTTTCTGGTTCGAGGAACTAGAAAAGTCGCTCAGTAAAGAATCTTCGTATGAGGAGGTTATGGACAGAGTTCAAGCACTTAAATTGGCTAACTCTTTTGTTTTAGATGCTGCTTTGCAATTAGCTAGATTAGCAGCGAAAAATTCAGGGTTTGCTATCGTGGCGCGCAGAGCGCTTTGGCTAAAGTCTTGGTCAGCGGATGTGTCTTCCAAGACAAAATTGCTTAACATTCCTTTCAAAGGTAAAACATTATTTGGACCTGATTTGAAAGAGATTATTTCAGACATCACTTGGGGAAAGGGCCACGCCCTCCCACAGGATAGGTCTTTTAAGGCTAAAAATAAGCCTAATTTTCGTCCCTTTCGCAGAAACGGACCAGCCTCTAATTCTGCATCCTCTAAGCAAGAGGGTAATACTTCACAACCCAAACCAGCCTGGAAACCAATGCAAGGCTGGAACAAGGGTAAGCAGGCCAAGAAGCCTACCACTGCTACCAAAACAGCATGAAGGGATAGCCCCCGATCCGGGACCGGATCTAGTGGGGGGCAGACTTTCTCTCTTTGCTCAGGCTTGGGCAAGAGATGTTCAGGATCTTTGGGCGCTAGAAATAGTTTCTCAAGGTTATCTCCTGGAATTCAAGGAACTACCCCCAAGGGGAAGGTTCCACAGGTCTCAATTATCTTCAAACCAAATAAAGAGACAGGCATTCTTACATTGTGTAGAAGACCTGTTAAAGATGGGAGTGATACATCCAGTTCCAATAAGAGAACAAGGAATGGGATTTTATTCCAATCTGTTCATAGTTCCCAAAAAAGAGGGAACATTCAGACCAATTTTGGATCTAAAGATCCTAAACAAATTTCTCAGGGTACCATCGTTCAAAATGGAAACTATTCGAACGATCCTACCTACTATCCAGGAAAATCAATTTATGACTACCGTGGATTTAAAGGATGCGTACCTACATATTCCTATCCACAAGGAACATCATCAGTTCCTAAGGTTCGCTTTTCTGGACAAGCATTACCAGTTTGTGGCACTTCCATTCGGATTAGCCACTGCTCCAAGGATTTTCACAAAGGTACTAGGGTCCCTTCTAGCGGTTCTAAGACCAAGGGGCATTGCAGTAGTACCTTACTTGGACGACATCCTGATTCAAGTGTCGTTCCTGTCAAAAGCAAAGGCTCATACGGACATCGTCCTAGCCTTTCTCAGATCTCACGGATGGAAGGTGAACAAAGAAAAAAGTTCTCTGTCCCCGTCAACAAGAGTTCCCTTCTTGGGAACAATAATAGATTCCTTAGAAATGAGGATTTTTCTGACAGAGGTCAGAAAATCAAAACTTCTAAGCTCTTGTCAAGTACTTCATTCTGTTCCTCGTCCTTCCATAGCACAGTGCATGGAAGTAATAGGATTGATGGTTGCAACAATGGACATAGTTCCTTTTGCACGAATTCATCTAAGACCATTACAACTGTGCATGCTCAGACAGTGGAATGGGGATTATACAGACTTGTCTCCGATGATTCAAGTAGATCAAAAGACCAGAGATTCACTCCGTTGGTGGCTGACCCTGGACAATCTGTCACAGGGAATGAGCTTCCGCAGACCAGAGTGGGTCATTGTCACGACCGACGCCAGTCTAGTGGGCTGGGGCGCGGTCTGGGAATCCCTGAAAGCTCAGGGTCTATGGTCTCGGGAAGAGTCTCTTCTCCCGATAAACATTCTGGAACTGAGAGCGATATTCAATGCTCTCAGAGCTTGGCCTCAACTAGCAAAGGCCAAATTCATAAGGTTTCAGTCAGACAACATGACGACCGTTGCATATATCAATCATCAGGGGGGAACAAGGAGTTCCCTGGCGATGAAAGAAGTGACCAAGATAATTCAATGGGCGGAGGATCACTCCTGCCACTTGTCTGCGATCCACATCCCAGGAGTGGAAAATTGGGAAGCGGATTTTCTGAGTCGTCAGACATTCCATCCGGGGGAGTGGGAACTCCATCCGGAAATCTTTGCCCAAATAACTCAATTATGGGGCATTCCAGACATGGATCTGATGGCGTCTCGTCAGAACTTCAAGGTTCCTTGCTACGGGTCCAGATCCAGGGATCCCAAGGCGACTCTAGTAGATGCACTAGTAGCACCTTGGACCTTCAACCTAGCTTATGTATTCCCACCGTTTCCTCTCATTCCCAGGCTGGTAGCCAGGATCAATCAGGAGAGGGCCTCGGTGATCTTGATAGCTCCTGCGTGGCCACGCAGGACTTGGTATGCAGACCTGGTGAATATGTCATCGGCTCCACCATGGAAGCTACCTTTGAGACAGGACCTTCTTGTTCAGGGTCCATTCGAACATCCGAATCTGGTTTCCCTCCAACTGACGGCTTGGAGATTGAACGCTTGATTTTATCAAAGCGTGGGTTTTCAGATTCTGTAATAGATACTCTGATTCAGGCTAGAAAGCCTGTAACTAGAAAAATTTACCATAAAATATGGAAAAAATATATCTGTTGGTGTGAATCTAAAGGATTCCCATGGAACAAGATAAAAATTCCTAAGATTCTATCCTTTCTACAAGAAGGTTTGGAGAAAGGATTATCTGCAAGTTCTCTAAAGGGACAGATATCTGCTTTATCTGTTTTACTTCACAAAAGACTGGCAGCTGTGCCAGATGTTCAAGCATTTGTTCAGGCTCTAGTTAGGATCAAGCCTGTTTACAGACCTTTGACTCCTCCCTGGAGTCTAAATCTAGTTCTTTCAGTTCTTCAAGGGGTTCCGTTTGAACCTTTACATTCCATAGATATTAAGTTACTATCTTGGAAAGTTTTGTTTTTAGTTGCAATTTCTTCTGCTAGAAGAGTTTCAGAGTTATCTGCTCTGCAGTGTTCTCCGCCCTATCTGGTGTTCCATGCAGATAAGGTGGTTTTGCGTACTAAGCCTGGTTTTCTTCCAAAAGTTGTTTCCAACAAAAATATTAACCAGGAGATAGTTGTACCTTCTTTGTGTCCGAATCCAGTTTCAAAGAAGGAACGTTTGTTACACAATTTGGACGTAGTCCGTGCTCTAAAATTCTATTTAGAGGCTACTAAAGATTTCAGACAAACATCTTCCTTGTTTTTTGTTTATTCTGGTAAAAGGAGAGGTCAAAAAGCGACTTCTACCTCTCTTTCCTTTTGGCTTAAAAGCATTATCCGATTGGCTTATGAGACTGCCGGACGGCAGCCTCCTGAAAGAATCACAGCTCACTCCACTAGGGCTGTGGCTTCCACATGGGCCTTCAAGAACGAGGCTTCTGTTGACCAGATATGTAAGGCAGCGACTTGGTCTTCACTGCACACTTTTGCCAAATTTTACAAATTTGATACTTTTGCTTCTTCGGAGGCTATTTTTGGGAGAAAGGTTTTGCAAGCCGTGGTGCCTTCCAATTAGGTGACCTGATTTGCTCCCTCACTTCATCCGTGTCCTAAAGCTTTGGTATTGGTTCCCACACGTAAGGATGACGCCGTGGACCGGACACACCAATGTTGGAGAAAACAGAATTTATGCTTACCTGATAAATTACTTTCTCCAACGGTGTGTCCGGTCCACGGCCCGCCCTGGTTTTTTAATCAGGTCTGATGAATTATTTTCTCTAACTACAGTCACCACGGTATCATATGGTTTCTCCTATATATATTTCCTCCTGTCCGTCGGTCGAATGACTGGGGTGGGCGGAGCCTAGGAGGGATCATGTGACCAGCTTTGCTGGGACTCTTTGCCATTTCCTGTTGGGGAAGAGAATATCCCACAAGTAAGGATGACGCCGTGGACCGGACACACCGTTGGAGAAAGTAATTTATCAGGTAAGCATAAATTCTGTTTTTCCGAACATTTTTGTCATTGTAATGCTACGTGAGCAGGCCAAGATACACAGAAATGTAACTCAATTTACCCTTTACCATACTATCTAAATGTTTTTATAAGACATTTACACTTTAATGCTGGCTCACATTTATACAGATTGAGAGATTTAAATGGTAAAAATAATTTGTCATGAGAAATATATCCCTCAGCTTGTTATTTAGCACTGACGGACAATTTAAATGTTGTCACTAAAGAGTTCCAGATAAGCTCCTAATTTTATGAGATTTGTTAGTAATCTTGTATGTAATATTTACTAAAAATACTGTTTGTTTTACTTTATTCTTATATTCATATTGTGCTCACTTGTTCATTTTCAGGTGATAACTCTGATGAAACCAGTTTACCACGATCCATGTCTGTTGCCACAGGATTAAATCTTATCAAGAAGCCAAAAGTAAAAACAATATTTCCACATACCGCTAACAGTAAAACTCTACTTAGCTTCAATCAAGGAGACATCATCACTCTTTTGATTCCAGAAGAAAAGGATGGCTGGCTTTATGGGGAACATGACACTTCAAAACTGTATGTAATTGTGGACACTAATATGTTACTGGGGCTATTGTAAACTCTCAAACCGTTTTTTGTCAGTTGGTTAGAATTCAATGGTAGTTGGGTACTTGTGTACAGTACAAGTAGAAAGGTTGAAATAATTATAATATTAAAATTATTGTAAATGTTACATTTTTTTCAAATCGGGCCTGGAACCTAAGTGAAATTTTAGATGGACTTTAATTGATCATTTCTAATAAAAATGCGCTGTAACAAATCTATCCGTGCCATTTTAATACCCTGCTAACTTCAAAACTCATATTTTTTGTGAGATAACATTTTGAACTGTTCTCCAATCAGTGCTCTAGTTCTACGGCACTTTTTTTTGTAGCTAGAGTGCTGATTGGGGAACAGTTCAAACTGTTAGCTCACCAAAAAAAAGAGTTTTGAAGTTGTGGCCGGAAACACGGGGTATTAGATTGTCATGGCTATATGAAAAAGTAAATTACAGTGCATCTTCATCAGAAGTGATCAGTTAAAGTCCCTGTAAAACATTGCTTAGATTGTGGACTTGATTTTAAAACATGACAAGATTACCATCACTTACAGGATGAGCATATTAGGCTTACCATGTTCTACTTGATATGTTCAGTACATTAATAGTGGCAGTCTAGGCTGAAGAGTGAAGATCATGTGGGAATGATTTTGGATTGATTTAAAAGTTGGGAAACAATGCAACACAGCACCGTATGAAAACAAAATAAATGAGCCATTCTTTTTATATATATATATATATATATATTCTATAGATGCTACATTGATAAGTTTCTTATTTGTATACAAGATGAGACATCACTTAATACTTGGGGACCGTTGATAAAAATGTTGCAGGCCTAGACAGAAACAACATAAAATCTTTGGTGACGTTTTTTGAGCATTATATTGTGGTGCATGTTTCTCTCCTTCACATCCAGACCTGCATAGATAGATAAACTGCTCTCAAGATAAAATTTACCTTTCTAAAGTTGTTTGAGGTACTGTACTGACAAAATGTCATAATCTCAGCAGAGCATAGAGCTTTATATCATTGGGCTCTTGGTTTGAAGTATTTCATAGCCTTCCTTGGACACTGGGATTTAAGATGCAAACAGACATTCAAAGTATTGATTTTCTGGATTTAAAAATCTATAAACAAAGGGAATCACTGGCCATGACTCTTTATAGAATGAGTCGGATTCTTAATGCCTTATTACTTGTGAATTGTTGTCTCCCTCATGTCCTTGTGATGGTAAATGGTCAATAAAAATTGAACATTTTTAATAGTAGCTATTTTTGTCTTAATATTGGGTAATATTTTAGCCAGGTGGTCAATAAAATCAGCAGGGTGGTGAACATGCTAAAAAGGTCCTGGGGAAAAGCCACATTTTTCTTTAATTAATCAAAGAACACAAGTTTAAAAAAACTTTCAGAATTCTCATTAGCACATTTATTTTGTTTTCTTGGTATCCTTTGATGAAAAACATACTTAGGTTGGCTCAGGAACATGCACATGTTGGTATCACTATGGGCCTGATTATCTAAAGCTCTCTGCTTAGGAAAGATTATCTAAAATGATCCTCCATCACAGCATGATTCCTCGCCATATTCTAGAAAGGCAAATGTAGCAGTATCTTTTTTATGGGGCAATCCCTGCATTTTTAGATGTGACGAAGAGACAAGTACAGTAGAATATAGCACAGTATGAAATAAGACATGTTGCATTTTTTCTTCATTTTGTATATTCTGTATTTTCACTATATCAATATGTTCTTCATTTTTGCCTACCCTATATATAAATTATCAGTTGCAGAAAGAGAAGTTTTATACCCACCCAAAATTTGAGGTGTTGAGCTATGAGTTTTCTGTTCAGCCCCTTAAAGGGACATGAAACCCAAAATTGTTCTTTCACGATTTAAGATAGAGAATACAATTTAAACTACTTTCCAATTGTCACTGGTACAAGGATTTGCCAAGGAGTAAATCAGAAAGTTACTTAAAATTGCTGCCCTTTCTGAATCATGAAAGAAAATATTTGGGTTTCATATCCCTTTAAAGGGAGCATGTTGTGTTGGTGAATGCCAACATATGGAAATTACAGTAAATTTAATTTATTTGTTGGTTTTCCACAAAACTATGGACATTGTATCCTGATTTTGTCACTATAATTGTTTTAGATGTTTAATTGCATGTGTTTAAAGATTTATATATTTACTATTCCAGTGAATCAAATATTTCCTTGCTTCTATCTTTACAGTAAAGGTTGGTTCCCATCATCTTACACAAGACCATTGGATGAATCGGGCAAAGAGCCATTACGGTTGTCAAGGTAATGTGTTATGCTCGGTAATGGTTTGGTAATGCCTCCTAGTAGCAGTTCAGAATAAAGATATGAACTCTAGTAAACGTTGTATTCAGTAGCTGGCAGCAGAGTGTAAACAAATACAACTTGCAGTAAAGATTTAGCAACCGTTTTCTTCATACTTGAATGCAAACCAAAAATGAAAGCTGAAGTGTAATTCACAGGAGAAAGTAGCATAAATGGTTAAACAGAGCCATGACAAACACAGGGGATATCAGCATAAACGGTTGTCACAAGGTAGTGTCAGTACACTGAGAAGCAGAGAACATTTAGTATAGACAGCAGCCAACTGAGCAATAGAAGTAACTAGAGTTTAAATGGAAGTAGACCATAGACAACAAGGCTAACGACTGTCATAAAGTTAGCATTAAGCATATAGTTTTGCACTTATCTGATGAAGCCAATGAGGGACATATATGTACTAGGGTAAGCCTTGATAAGTCATCAGGGAGCATTTCAAGTCCTGAGAATTAGAAATTGCTCAATTTCTCTTGTTAAGTGTATCCAGTCCACGGATCATCCATTACTTATGGGATATTCTCCTTCCCAACAGGAAGTTGCAAGAGTTCACCCACAGCAGAGCTGCTATATAGCTCCTCCCCTAACTGCCATATCCAGTCATTCTCTTGCAAGCTCTCAACATAGCTGGAGGTAGTAAGAGGAAAGTGGTGTAAGATAGTTAGTTTTTTCTTCAATCAAAAGTTTATTGTTTTTAAATGGTACCAGAGTGTACTATTTTACATCAGGCAGTATTTAGAAGAAGAATCTGTCTGCATGTTTCTATGATCTTAGCAGAAGTAACTAAGATCCACTGCTGTTCTCACATATGTCTCAAGAGTGAGGTAACTTCAGAGGGGGAATGGCGTGCAGGTTATCCTGCTATAAGGTATGTGCAGTTATAAGCTTTTCTAGGGATGGAATTGCTAGAAAATGCTGCTGATACCGGATTAATGTAAGTTAAGCCTAAGACAGTGATTTAATAGCGACTAGTATCAGGCTTACTATCAGAGTTATGTACTCTTATACATTTGCATTATAAAACGTTTGCTGGCATGTTTAATCGTTTTTATATATGCTTTGGTGATAAAAATTGATTGGGGCCTAGTTTTTTTCCACATGGCTGGCTTAAATTTTGCTTAGAAACAGTTTCCTGAAGCTTTCCACTGTTGTAATATGAGTGGGAGGGGCCTATTTTAGTACTTTTTTGCGCAGTTAAAATTACAAAATGAATCATCCAGCTTCCCTTAGCAGTCCCATGAATACTACAGGACATCTCTAAAGGGCTAAAAAGGCTTCCAAAATCGTTTATAGGGAAGGTAAACCACAGCACAGCTGTGGCAGTTTGTTGTGTCTGTTAAAAAACGTCTGTCGTTTTTTTGATCCGTTTTTTGCATTAAGGGGTTAATCATCCATTTGCAAGTGGGTGCAATGCTCTGTTAACTTATTACATATACTGTAAAAATTCCGTTTTATTTACTGCCTTTTTTCACTGTTTTTCAAATTTTGACAAAATTTGTTTCTCTTAAAGGCACAGTAACGTTTTTTATATTTGCTTGTTAACTTGATTTAAAGTGTTTTCCAAGCTTACTAGTCTCATTACTAGTCTGTACAAACATGTCTGACATAGAGGAAGCTCCTTGTTCATTATGTTTAAAAGCCATGGTGGAACCCCATCTTAGAATGTGTACCAAATGTACTGATTTCATGTTAAGCAATAAAGATCATTTTTTGTTTTAAAAAGAGGATTCTGTCGAGGGGGAAGTTATGCCGACTAACTCTCCCCACGTGTCAGACCCTTTGACTCCCGCTTCAGGGACTCACGCTCAAATGGCTTCAAGTACATCAAGGGCGCCCATAGCGTTTATTTTACCAGAGGATTCTGTCAAAGGGGAAGTTATGCCGACTAACTCTCCCCACGTGTCAGACTCTTCGACTCCCGCTTCAGGGACTCACGCTCAAATGGCGCCAAGTACATCAAGGGCGCCCATAGCGTTTATTTTACAAGACATGGCGAAAGTTATGAATAATACTCTGGCAGCAGTATTAGTCATACTACCTGAAATTAAAGGGAAGCAAGATAGCTCTGGGGATAGATACAGAGCATGCAGATGCGTTAAGAACCATGTCTGATACTGCCTCACAATATGCAGAAGCTGAGGGGAGCTTCAGTCTGTGGGTGATATTTTTGACTCAGGGAAGATGATTTAATCTGATTCCGATATTTCTACATTTAAAATTTATGCTTGAGATCCTCCACTTGTTGCTCAGGGAGGTTTTAGCGGCTCTGAATGACTGTGTTACAATCACAGTGCCAGAGAAATTGTGTAGACTGAATAAATACTATGCAGTGCCGGTGTGTACTGATGTTTTTCCAATACCTAAAGAGGTTTACAGAAATTATTAATAAGGAATGGGATAGACCAGGTGTGCCGTTCTCTTCCCTTCCTATTTTTAGAAAAATGTTTCTAACAGATGCCACCACACGGGACTTATGGCAGACAGTTCCTAAGGTGGAGAGAAGAGTTTCTACTCTAGCTAAGCGTACCACTATCCCTGTCGAGGACAGTTGTGCTTTTTTAGATCCAATTGATAAAAAATTAGAGGGTTACCTTAGGAAAATGTTTATTCAACAAGGTTTTATCCTGCAGCCCCTTGCATGCATTGCTCCTGTCACTGCTGCTGCGGCGTTCTGGTTGGAGTCTCTGGATGAGGCTTTACAGGTAGCGACTCCATTGGATGAATGTACTTGACAAGCTTAGAGCACTTAAGCTAGCCAATTCCTTCGTTTCTGATGCCTTTGTTCATTTGACTAAACTAACGGCTAAGAATTCTGTTTTTACTATACTGGTGCGCAGAGCGCTATGGCTTATATCATGGTCAACTGTCGTGACTTTAATAAATAAGCTACTTAACTTCCCTTCAAGGAGCAGACCCTATTCGGGCCTGGTTTCAAGGAGATTATTGCTAATATCACTGGAGGAAAAGGTCATGCCCTTCCTCAGGACAGGTCCAAATCAAGGACCAAAAAGTCTAATTTTCGTGCCTTTCGAAACTTCAAGGCAGGTGTGGTATCAACTTCCTCTAAAGCAGATCAAGAGGGAACTTTTGCTCAGTCCATGACGGTCTGGAGACAACCGGACCTGGAACAAAGATAAGCAGGCCAAGGAGCCTACTGCTGCCTCTAAGACAGCATGAAGGAACGGTCCCCTATTCGGTAGCGGATCCTGTAGGGGGCAGACTTTCATTCTTCGCCCAGCCGTGGGCAAGAGATGCCCAAGATCCCGGGTCATTTGATATTATATCCCAGAGATATCTTCTGGATTTCAAAGCTTCCCCTCCAAAAAAGGGGAGATTTCACCTTTCACAATTATCTGCAAACCAGATAAAGAAAGAGGCATTCTTACATTGTGTACGAGACCCATCCAGTTCCAAGAGAGGAACAGGGACAGAGTTTTTCTCAAATCTGTTTGTGGTTCCCAAGGAGAGGGAACCTTCAGACCTATTTTGGATCTAAAGATCTTAAACAAATTCCTCAGAATTCCATCATTTAAGATGAAAACTATTCGTACCATCCTACCTATGATCCAGGAGGGTCAATACATGACTACAGTGGATTTAAAGGATGCTTATCTTCACATTCCGATACACAAAGATAATCATCGGTTTCTCAGGTTTGCCTTCCTAGACAGGCATTACCAGTTTGTAGCTCTTCCCTTTGGGTTAGCTACAGCCCCAAGAATTTTTACGAAGGTTCTGGGGTCGCTTCTGGCGGTCCTAAGGCCGCGGGGCATAGCAGTGGCCCCTTATTTAGACGACATCCTGATTCAGGCGTCAAACTTCCAAATTGCCAAGTCTCATACGGACATAGTGTTGGCATTTCTGAGGTCGCATGGGTGGAAGGTGAACGAGGAAAAGAGTTCTCTATCCCCCCTCACAAGAGTTTCCTTCCTAGGGACTCTGATAGATTCTGTAGAAATGAAAATTTACCTGACTGAGTCCAGGTTATCAAAGCTTCTAAATTCCTGCCGTGTTCTTCATTCCATCCGCGCCCTTCGGTGGCTCGGTACATGAATGTAATCGGCTTAATGGTAGCGGCAAGGGACATAGTACCGTTTGCACGCCAACATTTCAGACCGCTGCAACTATGCATGCTCAGTCAATGGAACGGGGATTACACAGATTTGTCCCCCTCTTAAATCTGGACCAAGAGGCCAGAGATTCTCTTCTCTGGTAGCTATCTCGGGTCCATCTGTCCAAGGGTATGGCCTTCCGCAGGTCAGATGGGACAGTTGTTACAACAGATGCCAGTCTTTTAGGTTGGGATACAGTCTGGAATTCCCTGAAGACTCAGGGATAGTGGACTCAGGAGGAGACCCTCCTGCTAATAAATATTCTGGAACTGGGAGCGATATTCATGCTCTTCAGTCTTGGCCTCAGTTAGCAACTCTGAGGTACATCAGATTTCAGTCGGACAATATCACGACTGTGGCTTACAGCAACCATCAAGGGGGAACAGAAGTTCCCTAGCGATGTTAGAAGTCTTAAATTAATTCACTGGACAGAGACTCTCTCTTGTCTATCAGCTATCCATATCCCAGGTGTTGAGAACTGGGAGGCGGATTTTCTAAGTCGTCGACTTTTCATCCGGCGAAGGGGGAATTCCCTCCGGAGGTCTTTGCACAAGATCAAGCAGGAGAGTGCTTGGTGTTTTTGACAGCGCCTGCGTGGCCACGCAGGACCTGGTATGCAGATCTGGTGGACATATCATCCTTTCCATCATGGTCTCTGCTTCTGAGACAGGACCCTCTACCTCAGGGTCCTTTCAACAATCTAAATTAAACTTCTCTGAGATGGACTGCCTGGAGACTGAACGCTTGATGTTATCAAAGCATGGCTTCTCCGAGTCAGTTATTGATACCTTAATACAGGCATGAAAGCCTGTCACTAGGAAAATTTAACATAGATATGGCATAAATATCTTATTGGTATGAATCCAAGGGTTACTCATGGAGTAAAGTCAGGATTCCTAGGATATTATCTTTTCTCCAAGATGATTTTGAGAAATGGGTTGTCAACTAGTTCCCTAAAAGGACAGATTTCTACTCTGTCTATTTTTTTGCACAAGCGTCTGGCAGATTTTTTTGCACAAGCATCTGGCAGATACTCCAGATGTTCAGGAATTTGGTCAGGCTTTGGTTAGAACCAACCCTGTGTTTAAACCTGTTGCTCCGCCATGGAGCTTAAACCTGATTATTAAGGTTCTTTAAGGAGTTCTGTTTGAACCTCTTCATTCCATAGATATCAAAATTTTTATCTTGGAAAGTTCCTTTTTGGTAGCTATTTCCTCGGCTCGTAGAGTCTCCGAGTTATCTGCTTTACAATGTGATTCTCCTTATCTGGTCCTCCGTACGGATAAGGTAGTCCTGAGTATCAAACCTGGGTTTTTTACCTAAGGGGGTATCTAACAAGAATATCACTCAAGAGAGTGTTGTTCCATTCTTGTATCCTAATCCTTCTTCAAAGAAGGAACGTCTATTACACAATTTGGACAGGGTTCATGCTTTAAAGTTTTACTTACAAGCTACTTCAGATTTTCATCAAACATTTAATTTGTTTGTTGTCTACTCTGGACAGAGGAGAGGTCAAAAGACTTCAGCAACCTCTCTTTCTTTTTGGTTAAAAAGCTTATGAGACTGCTGGACAACAGCCTCCTGAAGGGATTACTGCTCATTCTACTAGAGCTGTGGCTTTCACTTGGGCCTTTTTAAAATGAGGCTTCTGTTGAACAGATTTGCAAGACGGTGTCTTGGTCTGCGCTTCATACTTTGCTTCTTCGGAGGCTATTTTTGGGAGAAAGGGTTTTTTTCAGGCAGTGGTACCTTCCGTTTAAGTACCTGCCTTGTCCCTCCCTTTATCTGTGTACTTTAGCTTTGGTATTGGTATCCCATAAGTAATGGATGATCCGTGGACTGGATACACTTAACAAGAGAAAACATAATTTATGCTTACCTGATAAATTTATTTCTCTTGTAGTGTATCCAGTCCACGGCCCGCCCTGTCATTTTAAGGCAGGTAATTTTTTCATTTAAACTACAGTCACCACTGCACCCTATGGTTTTTCCTTTCTCTGCATGTTTTCGGTCGAATGACTGGATATGGCAGTTAGGGGAGGAGCTATATAGCAGCTCTGCTGTGGGTGAACTCTTGCAACTTCCTGTTGGGAAGGAGAATATCCCATAAGTAATGGATAATCCGTGGACTGGATACACTACAAGAGAAATAAATTTATCAGGTAAGCATAAATTATGTTTTTCAGAGCTAAAATACATGAAAAGGGGACAAAATAAATAATGAAAATGTATCTTAAAGTTGTTTCATTACACATAACTAAACATTATTATATCAAATTCTCAAGGTGTTTACTGTCCCTTTAACAATAAAAAAAATCTCAATATCAGGCAAATTCTTCCCTCCTTTATCTTTCACACTCACTACTCAACTTCTTCATAATAGAACTCCAGAAAAAAACACCAATGTTACCATATCCCTCAAACTCTCATCAGTAGCTGGAACCACCACTTACATATAACAAAATCGTAACCAACAAAGCTTTAACTAGTAGTAACACCTTTCCTTCTAAATTTACAGTCCTGTTACTTTCTCGTACACATTCTGCCATTTTCCATATTCTGCACAGGGCACCCACACATCTGCAATTCTCTCCACTCTCCAAAAGCTTTCACAACACATTTATCCCAAATCCCCTTTAAATCACTTGCCATATAAAAAAAACATTAAACTTTTACTCAGCTTAAACTAACATGGGACTCACACTACAATTACATCATCTATATAGACAACTCACTCTTTCAAAGACTCCAAACATAAAACCATGTGCAAAATTATCAAATGCTTTTTTTTTTAAATCAATTTTAGCAACTGCAAAGGTCTGCGTGCACTCCCAATCATACCATACCACATCTCGCAAACAACCCTTTGCAATTACATTATAATCCCCATTCAATAAGCTGTTTATCTCAGCCCTGAGTTTTGTATACTGGAAATCTCCAAGATGTGTTTCCTGCATAAAGTGAAAAGATAGAGTTCCTGGAAAGATACAGACATACGCCTGAGCAAGCATTGCAGTATGTAATATGTTTACTTATTTATGATTACATGTAACACAACAACTTGTACTTTGTATGTATTTTTAGTTTGAAAAATCCTTATTAAAAAAAAAAGCAACTCATTCATGACTACCTATTTAATCTCTTCTCTCCTTGCTTTTTTGCAGCATGTCTCCAAGTACTGCCCCTATTAGAAGCATGAGCTCAGCAAACCTAGTTGACAGTGGCAGAGTTGTTCTCCCTGAACCAGATTACCTGGAACCATTACAAACTAGCAGCTACACAGACCAAGGGAAGACATCTTTCAGTGCCAGCATAGGAAAAGACTCTGCATCCGTGCCAGATAGCATAACTTCTGTAAGTAAATGTGTCTGTTAAATACAGATTCAGACAAAAATAGTTTTATAATTTTTGTTATTGTAAGCAGCTGTGCGCTATTTACTAAACTTAAAAATCACAATCTCCCCCATAGGCGTCTAAGATTTATTTAGGTGTTGTTTAGATATATGAATAAGGAATGTAGCTTTGTATGGGTCACAGGGTAATGTGGTTAGAAATTTAAAAGTTTTTTTTAATGCTTTTAAAAATGTTTAAAATAATAGATATGGTTTGATATGATAAACTAGTTCACAGATATCATCAATAAAACTGAATGTCTCTGTAAAAGCTCTTATTGACTTTATACATTTAATGTCTTTTTTCATAATAACTGGAAGCAGTGTGTTCACTATGTCTTAGTCAAATGCATTTTTATTGTTTAATTTAAAAAAATAAAAAAAACTTATTTATCTTAAAAAAGTATGTGATACAGTGTAGATCTAATGCCTAGCAGTTGTGCTCAGTGACTCAAGAGGTTTGTGAGGTGGGTGCCACAGGAACATGCATTGCAGACATAGACAAAGGAGCATATCTTGCATACATAGACAAAGCAATATATCTTACAGACATAGACAAAGGAATATATATTGCAGACATAGACTAAGGGATATATCTTGCAAACATAGACAAAGGGATATATCTTGCAAACATAGACAAAGGGATATATCTTGCAAACATAGACAAAGGAATATGTCTTGCAGACATAGACAATGGAATACATCTTGCAGACATAGACAATGGAATACATCTTGCAGACAGAGACAATGGAATACATCTTGCAGACAGAGACAATGGAATACATCTTGCAGACAGAGACAATGGAATACATCTTGCAGACAGAGACAATGGAATACATCTTGCAGACAGAGACAATGGAATACATCTTGCAGACAGAGACAATGGAATACATCTTGCAGACAATGGAATACATCTTGCAGACAATGGAATACATCTTGCAGACAATGGAATACAGCTTGCCGTCAGAGTCAATGGAATACAGCTTGCCGTCAGAGTCAATGGAATACAGCTTGCCGTCAGAGTCAATGGAATACAGCTTGCCGTCAGAGTCAATGGAATACAGCTTGCCGTCAGAGTCAATGGAATACAGCTTGCAGACAGAGTCAATGGAATACAGCTTGCAGACAGAGTCAATGGAATACAGCTTGCAGACAGAGTCAATGGAATACAGCTTGCAGACTGCTTTTGTAGATGTCTATCTGGATCTATTGAAAGTAACTTGAATACCCTGTGTTGTTTTACGAACAACCTGTGTAGTTTCCTCATTTCTTGTGAGATATGTGTATTTTTTAAACAGGAGTGGAAAATGAGGAAACTAAGAATTGGTCAGGTGCAGAACTATGCTTGGAAAAATTCCACATTTCAACAAAGAAAAAACCTAGGGTTAGCTACTACTAGGTCACCCAACAAAAATACCCAGTCACCTTTTTAATATTTGGAACAAGCGCTGACAACATTGTACGAACACTGTCATTAGACATGCAAGCCTCGCCTTTTTAATCTGATTTGACAGTTAATAAGTAATTGACATCAGATCAGACCCATTGTGCTGTCAGCCACTTACCTACATCTTACCCTTGACCCTGCAGCCACTTTAATAGCCACATACTCACATCAGATCAGACTCCTGGTCTTAAAACCACCACGTCAGACCTCTGACACTGCAGCCAGTCGTTATTTAGCGCATTGCTGCTATAGACAGGAATTTGAAGTCAACATGAGTTGAAGGATTCTCAAATGAAAAATTTAAATCTCCTGTGATAATTGTAGGGATAATGTATAACAGGAGGTGGGGGAGCTAGGCTTTAGTGTGGTCAAGGAATTATGAAGCACTCCTAAGAGGCAAGTAGATGTCGGAGAGAAAGAGGGAGGTAGGAACTGTTTTTGATCTAACTCATCCACCTTATAAAACATATAAATATTTCCGACACTGGTCTAGTTTCCATTGAGGTGGTAAAGTTTGGAAACTGGTGGTAAAAACATTTATCTCTATTAAAGTCTATGAGGACTTTTTATATTATAACAAGTTTCCAAACTTTACCACCTCAATGGAAACTAGCCCACTGTCTGTAAGAATTCTCTGAAATCATGCTCAGTATAATTCCTTTTCTTTTTACAACAAACATTTCTATCCCATAGGTTGCATGTTAAAGTGAATGTAATCTTGAGCATAGTCGCTCAAGTCATAGGATAGAATTTAAAAAATGAATGATACTTTCAGTCATCAAATTAGTAGGATATACTTATCTTCTGATATTTGAGAAGATAGAACGGTAAGCAGCAGCACCTTTACTCCGCCCGCCTTGTTCGTCATTTAATTTACAGATGACTCATCTGCAATCCACTAATCATTGTTTCCCCCACGGGGGTTCAGCCCCTTTGCACAAACGTCACGCCCGGGGGGGGAAACAATGATTAGTGGTTCGCAGAAGATCACTTTAAGTCTTAAAGGGACATGAAACCGAAAATGTTTTCTTTCGTGATTCAAATAGAGTGTGCAGTTTTCAACAACTTTCTAATTGACTTTTATTATCAAATATTCTTTGTTCTCGCTGTATCTTTTTTAAATTGTAGGGATGTAAGCATTGTTTGTCTGCAGCGCTATATGGCAGCAGTTTTGCAAGAACGTTATCCAGTTGCAAGAGCACTAAATAGCAGCGCTATTTAATTTGTATCCCTTTAACTACAAGCTGCTTTATTTTTAGTTATTGTGGCTCAGTTAAAAAGTGATTTCAAAACTAACTGCTAGGTTTAAGATGGATATCACTAACAGACGATTAAAAAAAAATGTTTGTCAGGGTTCCTCTTGATGAATTCTTTTAATTAAAATGTGTACTGACTGCATTTAAAGGGATAGAGAAAATCAAAACTGAAATGTGCAGAGGTGCATTTAAATTTTAAATAGAAGCGTTTTTGCAATAAACTTCGATTAGCAAAACTGCATCTAGTAAAACGTATTGGCGTTTTTCAGCTCCTTACGTACATATGACGTTTAGGGCCCCTGTGCACCGGTATTCAAGTTCAGAGAGCTAGCGGCGGTCTGTATTCTGTCTGTGAATACTTATACAAGCCACTGCTGACTCTCTACTAGTGCGTATGTGCGTATAGCGCAGTAATAACGTTTACTAGAAGCATTTTTTCTAATAGAAGTATATTGCAACAATGCTTCTATTTAAAATTAAAATGCATTCATGCACATTTCATTTTTGTTCTTTCTATCCCTTTTAAAGGAACAAGAAAGTCAAACGTACACTTGAATTTTTCTGATAGAGCAAGTCATTTTAATTTTAACTCCCCTTTTATACCCACTTCTATTATCAAAGTTACCTTTTCTTTTGGTATCCTTTGTTGAAAACAATATATACATATCCTATAGTACAAGGAGATAGCTGGTGATTGGTGATTACACACATTTGTCTCTTTTCATTGGCTCATCTGATGTGTTCAGCTAGCTCCCAGTAGAGAAAAATGACTTTCACTATGTGTTTTGTCCCTTTGCAGGGGTTAAACGCACGTGTATATATACTAGAGCATTTTCTTTTTGATCTTTTATATCCATTTTTTGTAAAGGTTTTGAATTAGAGTTGCTAAATCTATCTGTCAAACTATACACTTTCTTGACTTTTGCGTTTGTTTCTTTTTTTACTTTTAGAAACCAACATCAAATGGAGTTATGAAACATCCTTTCTTAAGGTAAGTTACTGCAGGGAAGAAATGTTTATACCCACATTGTCTACCACAAACTTTGTAGTTTAAAGGGACATGCTACTCATATGCTAAATCACTTGAAATTGATGCAGCATAACTGTAAAAAGCTGACTTGAAAATATCACCTGAGCAAAATTTCTTCAGCTCACCAGAGTAAGTGTTCTGTGAACATTTATACTTCAGCTAATGTAAAACTGCAAGTTGGCAAAAAAAACAAAAAAAAGAACCCAATAGCCAATCGGCATCAGCAGTGCTGAGCTCTTGCTTTGCTGTAATCTCATGAGATTTCACTTAAAGTGAATGTAAAATTTCATGAATGAGTGCCCGTTTTTTAAAATTACTATTAAAAACAGGGGCACTTTCATTCATGAAACTTTACATTGCAGAGTTTTTTTAAAATACCTTTTCTTTAGCTAACCCGTTCCGGCGATCCCCCGCCTGCAGCTGCTCTGTACTTACCCCATCAATGACACAACCGGCTTCCTCCAATAATGGCGTGCACCCAAGAACATCTATCTTTTGAGGCCACGCCATGATTGGAGGAAGCCTGTTTCGTCATTGAAGTGCTAAGTACAGAGGAGCTGCGGGTGGGGATTGCCGATCCTGGTTTGCTAGGTAAAGGTAAGTATCTAAAAAACAAACAAACAAAAAAACGCTGCAATGTTTCATGAATGAAGGTGCCCCTGTTTTGAATAGTATTTTTAACCCCTTAAGGACTGGGCATTTCAGACAAAAACTTCCCCAAAAGACCAGAGCATTTTTAGCATTTTTGCCATCACTACATTTAAACCGAAACAGAGCCTTTTTTATATTTACCTATCGAAACTATATTTATTTTTTAGTAGACATCCCAAAGTATTGATCTAGGCCCATTTTGGTATATTTAATGCCACCATTTCACTGCCAAATGCGATCAAATGCAATTATGGCACAAATAGTTGTAAATGCTTCTCTGGGATCCCCTTTGTTTAGAAATAGCAGACATATATAGCTTTGGCGTTGCTTTTTGGTAATTAGAAGGCCTCTAAATGCCGCTGCGCACCACACTTGTATTATGCCCAGCAGTGAAGGGGTTAATTAGGTAGCTTGTAGTGTTAATTTTAGCTTTAGTGTAGAGATCAGCCTCCCACCTGACGCATCCCACCCCCTGAGTCCTCCCTGACCCCTCTCAAACAGCTCTCTGCCCTCCCCCACCCTCCAAAGGTCACCTCCAATTTAAGTACTGGCAGAAAGTCTGCGATTACTAAAATAGGCTGATTTAAAAAAAAATTTTTTTTATCATTTTTATTTTTTTTAAGTTTTCTGCAGTGTATTATCTCCCCTTACCCACAAACCTCTCTGATCCCCCTCTACCTATTTGCCGCCATCTTAGGTACTGACAGCTGTCTGCCAGTACCCAGTTTGCAGCAAATTAGACAAAAAAAATGTACGAAAAATTTAAAATAACCTTTTTTCTGTGGTGTAGCTTCCCGCCTCCTCATTACCCTACCCCTTTTCCCTCAATGGATCCCACATAGGATCCCCCTCACAGAGTACGGCGATGATCGTTAAGGGGTTAAAAACCGGCACTCATTCTTGAAACTTTACATTCACTTTAAACCTCATGAGATTTCACAGTAAACTTCCTAAAACTGAATAGGAAAAATAACATAACTGTACCTGCACATGCCAGATGCACACTCCCTTGCAAGTCTTGGGACTAAAGTCCCTTTACAGTGGGGTGTGAATACTTAGGAAATATTGAGGTAAATATCTTCCTTTTTTACATAGAGATGTTCAGGTGATATTTTCTAATCTGCTTTTTACAGCTATGCTGCATCACTTTCGAATGCTTCAACATTCGGGTATCATGTCCCTTTAAGTTATTGCATGTTTAAATGAGTATGGGCTTGTAATGAAACTGCATGACTGGGAGAAGTTTCTTTAAAATAAAAATAAAAATCATGGCATATATTTAAAAAGCTATGTGAAACAGTTTATTTGTATCACATCTGCTTTTGATCCATTTAAAAAATGTACCAATAGAGATATTTCTAAAAAAATATTAAAAGTTCACTTTAAAATCTCATGTCTCTTACATACATTATTTCTTGAAATGTAAATTTATAACTTTTGATCTCAGCAGCTTATTGTAAAGATAGCACAATTAAAAGGCTTTTAGAAAACATAGGGCAGTCTGTCAATAAAGCACACATTTTATAATATTTTTTTAAATTATTTTTATTAAAGAACCATTTGGGGTACAAAAGGAAAGAAGGGTGATGACATATTATATACATACTTAGGGGGTAAATACAGCTCATACTGCAGATGCAAAAACAACAAGCAAGCTTTCTTCTATACTGTATACCATCAAGTTTAACATAAATTCAAAGCAGTTTATTATTGACAAACCAACGCCCTTTTTTATAGCAGAGATATTTCTTTACAGACCACGTATCACCCTGTTGCTCCCCAAATGAGTGATATTTTCTAATAAACCAGAGGGGAACGGAAAAAAACACACATAGTCTAGAAAAACATTTTATAATATTTTAATTACATGTTTATAACAATTGCATAGGGCAATATCAGCACATGGGTTTGTTGCCTCTAATGTCTGGAGTAGGTAGAAATGCCCCCTATACCACTTCCTTTTCTGCTTGAGTTGGTTCAGTTTCTGCTGGACCATGTGGTCCCTGAGGAATACTCTTCATAACAAGTCAGGTTGTGCATTAATTTAGTTTTAGGCGATAATTAGGATAAGAGGTCTGCATGTGTATCTATGTGTTGAATCTTTTCTGTCATATGTCTAGTTGAATCCACAAGTCCATGGTGTGGTCCCTTTAATGCTTTGATTTTACTTTGCTTGCAAAATCACTCTTTTTGTTGCTAAAGCTTCAATCATTTTCAGAAAGAAAGTTTTGGGGGGTTGCTAGTCAGAAATAAGATTGTACCTGTAGATGTATAAAGCAAAGCTCTCCCAGTTATTACCATCTTACTTGTTCCCTGTTGCTGCTACAGAAAAGTGGACTTAAGTCGCCTTTTTTTGTTGGGCAGACAGCTATTTGCTCTTTATTATTAATATTAAAGGGACAGTATACATCAATTTTCATTCATCTGCGTAATAGACACTACTATAAAGAATAATATGCACAGATGTTGATCTAAACATCCAGTATAAAACCGTTTAAAAACTTACTTAGTTTAGCTCTGTTAAATAGGTAGCTGGAACACCCACTGCAAGTGGGAAAAAGCAGACACCCCCCCTTCCTCTGCATATGAAAAGACTCTTTACACAAACAGGAGCAAGCTGGAGTAGGTATACGTCGGTATTCTCCTAAAACTTTGGGGCTTGGTTAGGCGTCTGAAAATCAGAGCAATGTTATTTAAAAATAAGCAAAACTATACATTTAAAAAAACAAAACTGTATGGACTTTATAAATGGATCATCTACAAAGCATTTATGCAAAGAAAAATCTAGTGTATAATGTCCCTTTAAGTGTCAAAGGGTCCTGGTATGTATGCTACCGCTTATAGATGGTGCTAAAACAAAAATCCTACTAGTCAAAATTTTGTGCAGGGCTTAAATTTAGATGTATTGCTAGCCCCTCCAATACTGGAGATGGGAATTATATTCCAGCATCAATGTCGCCTAGGAATAATTTTATATCCCTTCTGGAATACTAAACAAATAGTGCATTTTTTTAAATCACAATCCAATACTGAAATCAATAAAAAGAAAACTGAAATATCAATTATGTATATATCAAAAGGAAACTTCCTTACAGTGAGGAAATAATCTTGTTGAGTTTATGATGGGTGAATATTCTTTGAGCTACAATAAGCTCATGTAAACTCTCATTAGAGAACATTTTTATTCCAGTCATTGCAATATTATAAAATGATACATGTACAGAGTCCTGTGAATAATCTTTTCAGGACGTTATTTACCTAACCTCCACAGAGTCTCTATTGTTCATTAAAGGGACATTAAACTCAAAAAATGTTTAAAAAGGAATGCTCTATCTGAATCATGAAAGAAAAAAATTGCTTTTTATTTCCCTTTAAGACACCACTGCTGTTATGGTTTCCACTGAAACTCTTACTATGGGCATCCACTTCAGAGGTTGTATCTGTCCTTCACAAAGACGGGTGGCTTGTTCGATATCGTAACTCAGACGTGTTTCACCAATCAACGGCTTTTTCAAGAATGCTTAGTCCATTTGTGGTTAAAGGGACATTAAACAATTTGGGATAGAGTCAAAATAAATATAATATGTACTTTACTTTACCTGCAATTTTATACTGCAGTACCTCTCCATTAACCCTGTATTTTAAGTTTCCGAATTGTACAACTCCCCCCACACATTTCCTTATATGGCTGTATCTATATCTACCTTTGCTTTGGTAGAATGCAGAAGTACACAGTGATTATCTGCTGGAGCATGCCTAGAAGCAAATAAGCTGCTGTGAAATACAATGCCTGTTTTTCTGATGCTAAACACTGGTAAAGGGGGAGGATCAGACTAATCCTGACAGCAAAACTATGTAGGTAATTTTGTTTATTTTTAAAAAAAAAAAAAATTTCAAAACATATTTACTTAAGTAGCCCTTTTAGGATATTCACAGATCTCAACATGTTTTATGGCACTTTAACCAGTTCTATTTGCAGGGCCGGATTTGCCATTAGGCACAGTAGGCATGTGCCTACAGGCGCATTGCAGCAGGGGCGCCACGGCTGGCTGAAGAGTCAGTGTATTTTAAAAAAAAAAAAAACTTTTTTTATGACTACACTTTAGTTACGCCCGCTTTGGGGAGGAGGGGGGAGTCAGGTCGAGCCGAGGTGGAGGCAATATAGGCTTAGCAACTAGCAAGCAAGCAGAACTTGAACTTAGCAAGTAAGAGTCACTCGTCCCTGTCCCTCCCACACTGACTCCAGTCACTCTCATTCTTAACACCAGTGACCACCCCTGGTTGGCGCACTAGCGCCACGCCCACGTTTGGTAAGCTAATTGTGGGTTGTTTGGGGAGGGGCAGGCCGGGCAGCGTCACGCCATGTCACGTGATTCCGGCTGCCGTCCAGGCCTTAGAGTAGCAGGAAGTGAGCTGACTGAGTGCTCATTGCTGCGCCTGCTGCAGCCTGTCGGAGCCTGTGTCAGTGTCGCCTGCCCCTGAGTGCCCTCGCCGAGTCGCCTGCTGAGTTGAGTGAGTTGACTTTTGTGATGACCAAGAAAATTGGTGCTGTCCTGTCTGACTCTGTTACAGTTAGTAGTTCTGTTCTTCTGTGCTAGTGCTGTAGACTACAGACAGTCAGTAACTAACAGTAAAAGTTATCTGACTGTCTGTGACGCAGCAAACAAACAGTCTGCCTGCCCTTTCTCTGGCTTCCAGAGGGTAATTAAATAAAAAAAATTAGGGTCTGGTCTGGAACAAACATGATCATCCATTTCACACAGGCAGCCTGTCTGACCCTCTCTGTAACTTACAGTTAGTACTGTAGTTCTGTGCACCACTGCTTGCTGTTTATTTATTTTTATTTATTTATTTTTAGTTGTCCTAAATTATAATTAAAAAAAATCCTCTTTTTTTTTTTTTTTTACTTTTTTTTTTGGGGGGGGGGGCACTTCAGATTTACACCTGAGATGTAAATACGGCCCTGTCTATTTGTAGTCTTCAATAGTCACTTTTGATAAAATGGTTTAACCCCATCTTATCCTTATCGGTATACATGTTATTACATAAGATGTGTATTTTATAAATATATCATATAAATAAAATCATATATAAATAACATATAAATAAAGACCTCCATAAATAATTATAAAAAATTATAATTTGATGACTAAAATTGTTTTCTATAAATTTAGGGGTACAGTGACATAAAAACTCAATATACTGTTTAAATATTACTCCTTTTAAAAAAAAAAAATCCCTATTTAGGCCATGTGTGATAAAGTGAATAGTTAATAAATCCATTTAATTTCTCATTTTCCTAATTTCTGTACAAAATCATCACCGCTCCAATAGGAGGTGATTTTATTAATGCCCATAAATTTAAAGGCACACTAACCACAAACTGTAAACTGCATGATTAAAAATCTTCATATATAAGAATAGTTTTGCAATGAAAACTGCAGCTTTATTTTGTCAAATGAGTATATTGTTTTATGTTTATTCTTTTTACTGATTTCCCTGTCCCCCAGAACAAAAGAACCCTTGCTAGCGAATCACAAACTAATATTCAGATATAGCGCAAACTCTGTTTGCACATTTGCAGACTTGGGTAGCATGCACTCTTGTATTCCCTTAAGGTGGTTGAGCACTGATTCAACTTGGTTACTATTGCAAAGAATGATTTGCCTATCATAATTGTTAATGCAAAACTGATAATCCACCTTTTAAAACATGTGACACCATAAAAGCTTAGGGATTAAGGGAAAAGTAAACAAAAGCTCACATAAATTGCCTTAAAGTATTAACCCAAGCTTTGCTGAGAGAAAGTCTAACAAACACATTTTTTATATGCATTTTACAACAAAAGGCTGCAAAATAATGAATGTATATTGCAATATTTCATTTGCAGTAATGAAACATTTTATGCATTGTTTAAATGTCAAGTTTATTGGTCTTTAGTGATGGATCTCTTATGTTTCTTATCAAAATGTGCTGGAAAGGAATGTTTTTTTAAAAGCTACCCATCTTAGTGAAGGGCAGATACTACCTCTGGAGCGGACGCACACAGGGAAGGTTGTGGAAACTGCAAACCACAGTGGCGTGTTAACCATCAGTAGAGACTCCATGGAGGTTAATTGATAACAGCAGAAACCAGAAACGACAATATACTTTTATGGTGTTGCAACGATTGGAATAAGTTTACCTTTTACATTTCTCTAAGGAAGAGATTTTCTTTAATAAGATTTTAAATGAGCTTATTGTAGCTCAAGGAAGTGTATTTACTCATCATGAATTCAAGATTATTTGTGGTTATCACTAAGGTTTCCGCTACAAAGTGTATACTGTTGATATATACACATAACTGATGTTTGCGTGTTTTATTGTATCACTATACCGGCAGTCCCCAGGTTACGTACAAGATAGGGACTTTAGGTTTGTTCTTATGTTGAATTTGTATGTAAGTTGGAACAGGCACTTTTTTTAGGTGAAACTCTAGCCAAACATTTTTTTTTTGTTTTGGATAGCATAGGATAAAGTTTGTTTTGCTATCTGAGCCCCTGTTCAGAAAATTTCACATCACTTTCTGTCCTTGTGACAATTGGATTTTCAGTATTTTGGATTATCCTGGAAAGAAGGATTGTCGATAAAGCTCTATTTTCTCTGTGTGTAAGTACGAGTTGTACTTAAGTCGGATGTCTGTAACCCGAGGACTGCCTGTAGTTCCCATTTTTGGGAATTGATATAGTGTGCATAGAGTTATTTTATGTCTTTATTTGAAAGTCATAGGATAATTTTCTCTGGTTTTGAAAAATGTTTTTGACACTGACAATAATTAACAGAATGAAAATGATTTAGATACACTAATGAAAGACTTGAAAGAAGTTTACTAAAGGAAATTAAAGGACCACGAAATGCAGTAGAACTGCATAATTAACAAGCACATGATAAAAAGACAATTCAATAGCACTGAATTTCAAATAAGCAGTAGATATTTTTCTGGCAAATTTATTTTTTCTCCCATTTTCTGTCCACTTGTATCATGTGACAGCCATCAGCCAATCACAGACTAGTAAACGTATACCCTGTGAGCTTGTGCACATGCTCAGTAGGATTTTGTTCCCCAGAAAGTGTGTATATAAAAAGACTGCAAATTTGACAATGGAAGTAAATTGTATATATTGTTCCATATTAAGGTAAACCCACATAAGGCAAAATATAGAGCATTCACATCGAGCGCCTGATGCGCATTTCGCCAATCAGCCTTTGACAAAGCCATTTGCTTGGCGAAATGCGCATCAGGCGCTCGATGTGAATGCTCTATATTTTACCTTATGTGGGTTTACCTTAATATGGGACAATATATACATATATGTGTTATTCATTAATTTACCGCTTATGATAGCCACTTGCCCTGTGTGGGCTCACACTATATAAGTGTATAGTAATATGAATGGGAACATGAGTTACTGATAATACATTTTCAGGTTATGTGACCTTTGGGACTCTGACAGGTTTTTGACCCGCTCCAGTATTGCACTAGCTAGAGATAATTTTGTGTGAGGTCAATCCTCTTTGTAGATTAGATACTCTGTGCAATCCGTGAGCATTTTTGGGTGCTTCCCTACCAGACTTACCCATCTAACCCACATTACATGGTTCATACCTGGGCATTATAGCATTCACCACTCACTGATTTTAGAATGCACTGTGCGAGTGTGAATGTTTTTCACCACCCTTATTTTATCATTCTACATTAAAAGTTATGTTTTATTATCTATTGGCTCGAACTCAGCCATCTAACCTACACATTGTATCATCATAATTTAGCAATTTCTGTGTGCTCTGATTATATCCATTTTTTCTTTAAACCTTTGTTAAACGTTTATCCAAGGATATTGAGCATCCCCCAGGATATTAATAGCTATAGGGATTGATTCTCTTTACACAGGATCTATATATTTTTTCCTGTGTTGACATACAGCATAATTCTGTTGGGGACCTATTGTGATTTATATTATAGTCTCTCTTCTTTAACTATACATCCCTTTAAATATAAGCTAGAAGTAATTACAGAATCTGTAAATGATAAAATCACTCTGAGGTCTAAGAGTATTGAATGAACCATCATATGGGAGTGATCATTTAGAATTTAGAAAGGACTGCATAAATAGTAAGTACATATAATAGGGTTTCACCGATACCAAGTATTTGCATGAGTACTTGTACTCGTGTAAATGCACCGATACTTAAACCGATACCTCCACTTCCTACCCATATGCTATCTTGTGACGTTTTTTCAAACTGCATGTTCCCATTTCATTTTAAGCTGGAGTGGAGACTAAACTAAAAATTGTTTACTATTGTTATGCCAATACAAATTGTTGTTATTTGTATTATTGTAGGAGAGATCACTGTACCTCGTTCAGACAAACCCCTGAAGTACTGGGCAGTTAATAAACTGAGATTTCTAGCACTGGCTAAAATGGCCCAAAAATATCTTTCTGCCCCATGCAGTAGTGTGGAAAGTGAAAGACTGTTCAACTTAGTCGAACCTCCTTACTGATAGAAAAAAAAGACTAATAGCTGAACATGCAGAGATGCTTCTGTTCTGTTCCTTAAAAAGAACTTGCCACTAAGTTTTGAAAAACTATTCTTTTTGCTTGATTGCCTTTTTTACTGCTAGTTCTCATCTTGCACAATTATGTTCAAAACATACTGTACTCTGAGGAACATCCATACCCTTAGATTATATAATTGCAAATAAAACTGTTTTATTATTTTATAATGTCTTTTGAGTTACAGTCCTTCATAATTATAAAGAAGGAATCTTAAATAGTTAGTCTGTATTGTGCTTGGTAAACTGTCACATGACAGTAAAAAGAAAAAAGTATCGGTAATTGGTATCGGCAAGTATTTGAAAACAAGTATCGGTACTTGTACTCAGTCTTAAAAAAATGGTATCGGTGCAACCCTAACATATAATAAACCAATTGTTTTAATTAAAGGTGATAATTTGAGATCTCAGAAGGAACTAAAGATTAAAGGGACAGTATACACCAGTTTTCATTTAACTGCATGTAGTAGACACTACTATAAAGAATAAGATGCACAGATACTCATATAAAAATCCAGTATAAAACCGTTTAAAAACTTACTTAGAAGCTTCCAGTTTAGCACTGTTGAAAAGGTTACTGGAACACCCACTGCAAGTGGGAAATGGCAGACACCCCCCTCCCCCTACCTTTGCATATGAAAAGACCCTTTACACAAACAGAAGCAAGCTGTAATAGGTATACATCGGTCTTCTCCTAAAACTTTGGGGCTTGGTTAGAAGTCTGAAAATCAGAGCAATGTTATTTAAAAATAAGCAAAGCTATCTATTTTTTAAAAAAAAACAAAAAACTGTATGGGCTATATAAATAGATCATCTACAAAACATTTATGCAAAGAAAAATCTAGTTTATAATGTCCCTTTAATAAGAAGCTACATGAAAAAAACAAGCTAAAAATAGTAGATGTACAGAAGTGACAAAACAATTCGGCAGATAAAATACAAAGCTTAATGTAAATTCCAACATAATAAATACAACGGATTGTGTGTCCTCTGTTAGGGATAATGCAGGTTTTTTTTAGAGCAAGCAAAGATAAAGAGAAGACAGAACAGTTGTGATCTATTCAGTAAAGAAGGTTAGAGATAAAAGGAAAGACAAAAAAAAAAAATATATGATGATGAGATGATACAACCAGGAATTTTTTAACTCGTCTACAGTAGATAAGATAAACAGAAAGTATTAAAGGGACACTCAAGTCAAAATAAACTTTTTTGATTCAGAAAGAACATGCAGTTTTAAGACACTTTCCAATTTACTTTATCACATTTTTTATATGCACACTTTCTGGGGCACAAGATCCTACTGAGCATGTGCACAAGTTCACAGGGTATGCGTATACTAGTCTGTGATTGGCTGATGTCTGTCACATGATGCAGGGGGCCCAAAAAATCTACTGCTAATTTGAAATTCAGAGTAGGTGTTATTGTCTTCTCCTTTTATTATGCACTTGTTAATTATGCACTTTTACTGCATTGAGTGGTCCTTTAAGTAAAGGGTTAAAATGTGTCCATACATGTAAGATCAATACATTTGACACATTTGAGTGCAGAAATGCATAAGAATGTATAAGAAATGTATCCTTGAAAAAATACTTCTTAAAAAATCCTTTTGGAAGAAAGAAAATTCCACCAATATTATTAAACATGTAGACGTAAAACTCAAATCCGTTTTTAATCTGATTTAAAGTGAAGGTAAACTTTGATGAATGAAAGCCCGTTTTTTAAAAATAATATTAAACTCTCTCACTTTAATGTAAAACTGGCCCAATGAGTGTATTTTGTGGAGCTCAGATACAGAGGTGTTTAGCATAGAACCCTTCTCAGAATAATAATGGAGCAGGTTCTAAAGTAAGTCTCAGTAGAGCCCTTTATTGTTAACAGAACTGGTAATAAATTAAGTTGGCAAATAAAACAGAAGCTGCTCGGACTGGCAGAAACAGGCGCAACTGGAATTGGCATTAACTGCTATAGTTAGTACAGGCTCAAGTTTTAATTAGAACTATAACATTTATTAACTAACTAGTCCTAAAGCCCGTTCACACGGGCCGTGTTGTGTTGTGTTATTCATTTTCATTCTCTCTCTCTCTCTCTCTCTCTCTCTCATTTTCATTCTCTCTCTCTCTCTCTCTCTCTCTCTCCTGTCTTATCCCTCCTGACTCATCTCTCTCTCTCCTGTTTTTACACCCCTGCGCGTGCGATCAGCTGTGCTGCCCGGTCCTCGCGCTGCTCTCAGGTCGGGGGGGGTGCGCGTGCGATCAGCTGTGCTGCCCGGTCCTCGCGCTGCTCTCAGGTCGGGGGGGGTGCGCGTGCGATCAGCTGTGTTGCCCGGTCCTCGCGCTGCTCTCAGGTCGGGGGGGGGGGTGCGCGTGCGATCAGCTGTGCTGCCCGGTCCTCGCGCTGCTCTCAGGTCGGGGGGGGTGCGCGTGCGATCAGCTGTGCTGCCCGGTCCTCGCGCTGCTCTCAGGTCGGGGGGGGTGCGCGTGCGATCAGCTGTGCTGCCCGGTCCTCGCGCTGCTCTCAGGTCGGGTGGCTAAGGCAAGTGTTTGTCTGTACTGCGCATGACGGCTTCAGACAAACACTTGTCTTTTATAATATAGGATACAATAATAAAACATTACATTAAAATTATTGTATTCCATAATAAATTTAGTTAAACTGGGGGTTTTTTATTCGTTAAAAAAATCATCGGAATTCAGGTTTAGTTGTGCTTTATATCCTTATTCTTCCTTTATTTATTATGAAAATATGAGGTGTGAAATGCTTCAAAAGCTCCCTTCTCTTAAAGCGACTGTTTGTAAGACGTATCACATGCACACACATATAAACCCACAGACTTATGGTGAGTAACGTCCTTCACATTTACTAATGTCATTACATGCTAGGGCTATTCTACTAACTTAGCTTATGCTTTATAGGAAATTTGGGTAGACTTGTTGGGCCTATGGTTCTTATCTGCCTATGGTTCTTACCTGTTTTAAGTTACCATGTTTCCTTAAAGGGATATGAAACCCAAACAATTTTCTTTCATGATTTAGAAAAACCACGCAATTTTAAGCAACTTTCTCATTTACTCCTATTATCAATTTTTCTTTGTCCTCTTGGTATCTTTATTTGAAAAAGCAAGAATGTAAGAATAGGAGCCGGACCATTTTTGGTTCAGAACCCTGGATAGTGTTTGCTGATTGGTGGCTACATTTAGCAACCAATTAGCAAGCGCTACCCAGGCAACAGAATTAAAGAAGGGTTGGCTTGTAAGCTTGCATTCCTGCTTTTTAAAATAAAGATACCAAGAGAACGAAGAAAAAAGTGATAATAGGAGTAAATTAGAAAGTTGCTTAAAATTTCATGCTCTATCTGAATCATGAAAGAAAAATGTTGGGTTTCATATCTCTTTAAACCTTCTGACTTTCCTTATTATTTCATATGTGGTGTTGTGTATATTTACATCATATTATAAACCATTGTGTTGTGTGCTGTCTGTATTTACAGTGGAGAAAACCCCTTTGCTACTGTGAAACTTCGACCAACAGTAACAAACGATCGATCAGCACCAATCATTCGATGAGCAAGACCCTCTTCATTTAAATATTTGTAACGTTCACATAAGTATCCTAACCTAAGCGTATATCATTTCTATTATGTCTGTTGATTTTGTAAGTAAATTTTGGCCTACCTTTTTATAAACTTTAATGCTGGACCTTGTAACTTTACAAAAACATATTCATTTTAGTTTATAATTGAGTAATATATATATAATAAATTATATAGAAAAATATATATTGAATTATTGACTTTTCGGGGAAATAAAATTCTGAAAAAGGAGAATATTATTTTCCTGAAACATCAATAAATCTTTTTTTTGCTGTCGCACCCAGGTAGATGAAGAACGTTGTTGCAGATTACTGTTTGTTTAATGTATATATATTTTACAAAAAAAAGCCATAAAACTTAGTCGCTGTCAAAAAAAACAACAACCAAAAAAAACATAAAAATGATCTTAAAGGGACATGAACCCCCCAAAAAAATGTATGATTCAGATAAAGCCTGACATTTTAAACAACTTTCTAATTTACTTCTATTATCATTATTTATTTGTTCTTTTTTTTTATCTTTTGTTAAAAAGCAGGGATGTAAGCTTAGTAGCCGGCCCATTTCTGGAGCACAATATGGCAGCAATTTTGCAAGAATGTTATCCATTTGCAAGAGCATTTTATGGCAGCACTGTTTCCTGCCTTGTAGTTCGCTAGATGCCTACCTAGGTATCTCTTCAACACAGAATATCATGGGAACAAAGCAAATTTGATAATAGACGTAAATTAGAAACTTTTTACAAATTGTATGCTCTGGCTGAATCACAAAATAACATTTTTTGGGTTTCATATCCCTTTAATGAAATGTTCAGAACTTGTTAATCTATTTAATAAATGAAATACACCTCTTTAATTATGAATAATGAAATGCAATGTAAGCAGTAGTTGATTAAATAGTGCCAAAAAAGATTTATTGACATTTCGGGGAAATATTCCCCTTGTTCTTAGTAAGGACAATATTATTTCCCCCAAAACACCAATTCATTTTTGTTGGCACGATTTAAAAAAGCCTGTGAGTGGATTATTTTTGTTTCCGCAGCGCCCAAGCACAAAACGTTGTCGCTGTGAAAACAAAGAAAAAAAGCATATAAAAATATCTTAATGAAAAATTCAGAGTTTAATATATTTAATCAATTAAATGCACCTCTTTAATTCTGGAGTATGAATGCAATGTAAACAGTATTTGATTATAACTATTACAAGTTATAGTGTGCAGAGAATAATCATAAAATAGTTTTTGTTTTGTTTTTTTGCATTATCAACTGAACGTGATTCTTTCTATGAATGTTTTCATTTAAACACGTCTATCTCACAGGAAAGATCTATAAAGTGCAGTGAAAAACATTATTTCATTTATTGCTTAAATGTGATGCCTTTATATAAAATGATGTATATTTATTTACATAAAAAAAAATTGTGGTTAAAACAAATCAATATCCAGGTCATAAACCAGATGTTCAGGGGGAAAAAAATTATCTTAAAAAAAGAAAATGCAGTATGATTTGTATATATTATTATTAAGGGGAAAAAACAGCTCAGCAGATGATGCAAGAACAGGATGAAAATGTAACGATTTATAAGACATATTGTCATTTAAAATTAAAAAATTACAGAAAAACACTGTTCTCTTTCTTTTTTTATAATAAAACTTTATTTATTAAACTAATACTAAAACAGATTCAATCACCAAAAGTCACAGGTACTTACATTAATCAGAGCCACTATAGTTCTGAGTATCAGGCTCTATAGCAACCACACTGGTAAGCCGGATACTGTTAAAAAATATATATATATATTTTGGCTGTATGTGTATATATATATATATATATATATATATATGTATATGTGTGTGTATATATATATATATATATATATATATATATATATTATAAAGGAAGTAGGTATGTCACTCGTATAGGGTATAACCAGAAAAGCACATCACAGAAACATTGTACCAAGTCACCATACACAATTTATCAGTATAGTGAAACCAAGTCCTGGCTGCGTATCAGAGTTCTTAGTGTGTCTTTCTGTTTGCCAATCTCCACCCCTCCACGTGACGTCCTTCTGTGATTCTCGTCCATCATACGTTTCACCGCTCCAGACGGCTTTTTCAAGTTGCTTTGCTGGTTATACCCTTTAAGAGTGACATACTTACCTCCTTTTTAATATATATGTATTATCTAAATAAATGTTTTATTTAAGCGGATCCAGCTTGCTAATGGGATTTCTATAGAGCGTGATACTCAGAGCTAAAGTGGCTCTGATTAAGTTGTTCCTGTTTTTTTTTTCCATTTGAGGAACTGTGATATGGAAGATAATCCAAAGATAAAAGCTGTATTCATCTACAATATTAAGCACGAGTGCACTTGTGTTTTTTGTTATTATTTTAATTACTGGGTCACTTTACACAAGGTGTGGTGTATGTATGTGTATATGTGTGTGTATATGTATATATATATATATATATATATATATGTATATATATATATATATATATATATATATATATATATATATATATGTATATATATATATATGAAACAAATAGATATCCAGAGCGCGTCTAAGGTGGAAAAAAGAATCACTTGGTTTCCAAATCCATAGGTGTAAAAAGTAACTTTATTGTTGAAATTCAATAGGATAAAACATGGTCAATAAAAACTCTCAGCAGAGAGACAAGTGAGAAAGGTCTGACCGGTTTCGGCCCAGTGTGGCCGTAGTCATAGACAGATAACAGGTATTCAAAGAACACACCTTATATACCTGTTAGCCACTCCCCAAATGGGAGGGGTGTAGGAAAAACACATTAAAAACAAACTTGTTACTCTTAACTGTCTCAGAAAAGGGATGTGTTATATATTTTTAAATGTTTAAAATTTACAAATGGAGATCTAAATATATATATATATATATATATATATGTGGACTTTAGGCATGTGCGTTAGATTTATACTTATAGGTAGATAAATAAATACATTCATCATTTCATAAATACATTAACTGTTCAAAACCAGCTAGGTAATAACTGTGAATGGAAAATAATAAATAATAGGTAAAGTAATAAGCATCAAAACAAATATCAAAACAAATTTCTGTGTAGCCAAATGCAAACGCAGGTTCATAAATGCAAGTTTACAGAAGTAATTTTATAAGTATGTTAAAGAAACAACAATCAATATGAAAATATTAAGAATGGTTATTAACTTAAGAATATACACTATAGAACTATACAGTCAAATGGCTAAACATTGAGATGCACATTTGGTGCTTCATACACTAAACCTAAATATATAGTAAAGATGTATTAATAAAAGATAAGAAAAATATACTCTTGAACCTTAAGGTGTGCCTTCAAGCCCAAAGAAAAAATGGATTGCAAAATGGTTATAAATGTTAACCAATTCTGGAATGCCATGGGAAAAATGATAGAAACAAGCACTATCTGTGCCAATAATTTATTATGTTGAATTCCGAATTGAAACCCTCAGGTACCAGGCTACCGAGCCTATGTATCCAGTAAATCTCTTGCCTGAAGAGAATATGGATTAAATCACCTCCCCTAGGTGGTCTGGACACTGACTCGATAGCCCGCCACCTAAAGGTTCCAACATCTCCCATGTGTACCTCCAGAAAATGTTTGGATAAAGCAGAAACAGCCCTTTCTTGAGAGACATAGGAGAGATGCTCCCTAATCCGCTTACCCACAGGCCTAGTGGTTCTACCTACATATTGTTTTTTGCACTGGATGCATTCAATTAAGTAAATGACATATCTGCTGCCACACTTGATGCAACCCCTAGTGTCAAAAACCTCCAGCGTTTTGGTTGAAGAAAAAGTTTTTGAAACAACCATGTGGTCACATGACTTGCATGTCTTTTTACCACATTTATATGTTCCCTTGACTTTTAACCATGAGCTACCACTATCCTTTTGCGGCAACATGCTGGGAGACAAAATGTTGCCCAGGGTCAAATTACGTTTATAGATGAAATTGCATCCATCATCCATGATCTGTCTCAATACCGTATCACCTCGAAGTATAGGCAAATTCCTTTCAATAACTTTACAAACCTTGTCAAATTGGTTAGAAAAAGCAGTGACCAGAGTGGGTTTAATTCTAGTGGAAGTATCATTCCTCAATCTGTTATCTCTTGACCTTCCTTGGTTACATCTCATATCCATTGCAGAGACTTCCATGAAGGTCTTGTTGATCAAATTTTTAGAGTAACCTCTCTCCTTTAGTCTCACTTTCAGATCCTCACTCTCCCTCAGGAAATCCTCTTTCCGGGAACAGTTTCTTTTTATCCGCATAAATTGGCCTTTGGCGATGCCTTTAAAGACATGCCTGGGATGGCTGCTCTTGGCATGCAACAGCGTGTTCCCGGATATTGGCTTCCTGTAGAGAGATGAGGATACCCCCCCCCCCCCCCAGTATCACCGTCAAATCTGAGGGTAACATCCAAGTAGTTTATGCTAGTCTGGTTCCACTCAAAGGTGAATCTCAGACCAACACTGTTGACATTGAGCATATCAACCAAAATGTCTAGTGGGTCTTTGCTGCCTGACCAGATGACCAACAGGTCATCAATATAGCGCAAGTACTTTACGATGTATTGAGTGTGGTTTCTATTACCCCCAAAGACGTGGAAACGCTCCCACCACCCCATGAACAGGTTGGCGTAGGAGAGGGCAAACTTTGCCCCCATAGCAGTTCCACGTCTCTGGAGGTAAAATTTACCCCTAAACATGAAGAAATTATGCCGGAGTAGAAAACTAACTACTCCGGCATACTCCGGTTTGCCTTTTTCTACTGAACGGTACTTTATATAATGTGTTTTATTTGAACGTAAAATATATATGAAGTTTATGCCTATATCTCGGTTACATTAAATGTAAACACATAACAAAATGATCTAAACCTATTTTCATTGGGAAACAAAGTGATAAAGCTAACTCTACAACAAAAAGGTAGCACAAACTGCAATTGTAACAAAATCACATGTCAAAAGACATTCATATCAACAGAGGAGTAAGATCATAATGTATAAAATCTGATTAAGGGGAAAGTATGCTGGCTTATGAAAAGTTGCAATAAGAAAGATGCTAAAGAGGAAAGAAAAGGGGGAAATTGTTAATAGTCTGCAGCAGGATGTATATAAATCACAAAAGGTTATAATCAAAAATAAATACCTGGTCTCATACAGAAAGGGGGAAGGTGAGAAAAAAAGGTGGCGATGAGCTTTTACAGTTACAGCCAAAGTAAGTAAATAGTGATAAAAATAACTTTGGATAATATAGAGAAGCAGGATCAGATCCCAGGACCAGCACAGTACACTCCATATATTTCTAGATAATGAAGTGGATCCCCTACAACCCTACTAGGACCACAGTTCTCAGTTGAAACAATGTGTAGCTTCACATTATCATGGATTGTGAAAACATAAGATTCCATAAATTTTAAATAGTTCATTATATCAGTGACTTAGGACCAAAATGGCGGCCTTTGTTAAAGCCTGTTTCGAGCCAAGGCCAACTTGAGCCATAAATAAGTAATTATAGATAGTTCTATGATATACAGTGGGGAAAAAAGTATTTAGTCAGCCACCAATTGTGCAAGTTCTCCCACTTAAGAATATGAGAGAGGCCTGTAATTTTCATCATAGGTATACCTCAACTATGAGAGACAAAATGTGGAAACAAATCCAGACAATCACATTGTCTGATTTGGAAAGAATTTATTTGCAAATTATGGTGGAAAAACATAATTTATGTAAGAACTTACCTGATAAATTCCTTTCTTTCATATTAGCAAGAGTCCATGAGCTAGTGACGTATGGGATATACATTCCTACCAGGAGGGGCAAAGTTTCCCAAACCTTAAAATGCCTATAAATACACCCCTCACCACACCCACAATTCAATTTAACGAATAGCCAAGAAGTGGGGTGATAAAAAGGAGCGAAAGCATCAAAAAAATAAGGAATTTGAATAATTGTGCTTTATACAAAAAAATAACCACCACAAAAAAAGGGTGGGTCTCATGGACTCTTGCTAATATGAAAGAAAGGAATTTATCAGGTAAGTTCTTACATAAATTATGTTTTCTTTCATGTAATTAGCAAGAGTACATGAGCTAGTGACGTATGGGATAGTAGATACCCAAGATGTGGAACTTCCACGCAAGAGTCACTAGAGAGGGAGGGATAAAATAAAGCCAGCCAATTCCGTTGAAAAAATAATCCACAACCCAAAAAAGTTTTAATCTTATAATGAAAAAAACTGAAATTATAAGCAGACGAATCAAACAGAGACAGCTGCCTGAAGTACTTTTCTACCAAAAACTGCTTCAGAAGAAGAAAACACATCAAAATGGTAGAATTTAGTAAAAGTATGCAAAGACCACCAAGTTGCTGCTTTGCAAATCTGATCAACAGAAGCTTCATTCCTAAAAGCCCAGGAAGTAGAGACTGACCTAGTAGAATGAGCTGTAATCCTTTGAGGCGGGGATTTACCAGACTCCATATAAGCATGATGAATCAAAGACTTTAGCCAAGACGCCAAAGAAATTGCCGAAGCCTTCTGACCTTTCCTGGAACCAGAAAAGATAACAAATAGACTAGAAGTCTTTCTAAAATCTTTAGTAGCTTCAACATAATATTTCAAAGCTCTAACTACATCCAACTAATGTAACGACCTTTCCTTAGAATTCTTAGGATTAGGACATAATGAAGGGACAACAATTTCTCTACTAATGTTGTTAGAATTCACAACCTTAGGTAAAAATTGAAAAGAAGTCCGCAACACCGCCTTATCCTGATGAAAAATCAGAAAAGGAGATTCACAAGAAAGAGCAGATAACTCAGAAACTCTTCTGGCAGAAGAGATAGCCAAAAGGAACAATACTTTCCAGGAAAGTAATTTAATGTCCAGAGAATGCATAGGCTCAAACGGAGGAGCCTGTAAGGCTGACAAAACCAAATTAAGACTCCAAGGAGGAGAGATTGGCTTAATGACGGGTTTGATACGTACCAAAGCCTGTACAAAACAACGAATATCAGGAAGATGAGCAATCTTTCTGTGAAAAAGAACAGAAAGAGCAGATATTTGTCCTTTCAAGGAATTTGCAGACAAACCTTTATCCAAACCATCCTGAAGAAATTGTAAAATTCTAGGAATTCTGAAAGAAGAACACCAAGAGATATAAGTCTTCCAAACCCGATAATAAATCTTTCTAGAGACAGATTTTCGAGCCTGTAACATAGTATTAATCACTGAGTCAGAGAAACCTCTATGACTAAGAATTAAGCGTTCAATTTCCATACCTTCAAATTTAATGATTTGAGATCCTGATGGAAAAAAGGGCCTTGAGATAGAAGGTCTGGCCTTAACGGAAGTGTCAAAGGTTGGCAACTGGCCATCCGAACGAGATCCGCAAACCAAAACCTGTGTGGCCATGCTGGAGCCACCAGCAGTACACATGAGCGCTCTATTAGAATTTTGGAGATTACTTTCGGAAGAAGAACTAGAGGCGGGAAGATATAAGCAGGATGATAATTCCAAGGAATTGATAACGCATCCACTGCTTCCGCCTGAGGATCCCAGGATCTTGATAGATACCTGGGAAGTTTCTTGTTCAGATGAGAGGCCATCAGATCTATTTCTGTGAGAACCCAGATTTGCACAATCTGTAGAAAAACCTCTGGATGAAGAGGCCATTCGCCCGGACGTAACATCTGGCGACTGAGATAATCCGCTTCCCAATTGTCTACACCTGGGATGTGAACCGCAGAAATCAGACAGGAGCTAGATTCCGCCCATACAAGTATCCGAGATGCTTCTTTCATAGCTTGAGGACTGTGAGTCCCACCTTGATGATTGACATATGCCACGGTCGTGACATTGTCTGTCTGAAAACAAATAAACGATTCTCTCTTCAGAAGAGACCAGAACTGAAGAGCTCTGAAAATCACACGGAGTTCCAAAATATTGATTGGTAATCTCGCCTCCTGAGATTCCCAAACCCCCTGCGCCGTCAGAGATCCCCATACAGCTCCCCAACCTGAAAGACTCGCATCTGTTGAGATCACAGTCCAGGTTGGACGAACAAAAGAGGCCCCTTGAATTAAACGATGGTGATTCATCCACCAAGTTAGAGATGATCGAACATTGGGATTTAAGGATATTATTTGTGATATCCTTGTATAATCCCTGCACCACTGGTTCAGCATACAAAGCTGAAGTGGTCTCGTGTGAAAACGAGCAAAAGGGATCGCGTCAGAAGCAGCAGTCATGAGACCTAAAATCTCCATGCATAATGCTACCGAAGGGAAAAATTGAGACTGAAGGTTTCAACAGGCTGAAACCAATTTCAGACGTCTCTTTTCTGTCAGAGACAAAGTCATGGACACTGAATCTATTTGGAAACCTAAAAAGGTTACTCTTGTCTGAGGAATCAAATAACTTTTTGGTAAATTGATCCTCCAACCATGTCTTTGAAGAAACAACACAAGTTGATTAGTGTGAGATTCTGCAGAATGTAAAGACTGAGCAAGTACCAAGATATCATCCAAATAAGGAAACACCGCAATACCCTGTTCTCTGATTACAGAGAGAGGGGCACCTAGAACCTTCGAAAAGATCCTTGGCACAGTTTCTAGACCAAATGGAAGGGCAACAAACTGGTAATGCTTGTCTAGAAAAGAGAATCTCAGAAACTGGTAGTGATCTGAGTGAATAGGAATATGCAGGTATGCATCCTGTAAGTCTATTGTAGACATATAATGCCCTTGCTGAACAAAAGGCAGAATAGTTCTTATAGTCACCATTTTGAATGTTGGAATCCTTACATATCGATGCAATATTTTTAAATCCAGAACTGGTCTGAAAGAATTCTCTTTCTTTGGCACAATTAATAGATTTGAATAAAACCCCAGACCCTGTTCCAGAACTGGGACTGGCATAATTACCCCAGCTAACTCTAGGTCTGAAACACATTTCAGAAACGCCTGAGCCTTCACTGGATTTACCGGGATGCGAGAGAGAAAAAATCTTCTCACAGGTGGCCTTACCTTGAAACCTATTCTGTACCCTAGAGAAACAATGTTCTGAATCCAAAGATTGTGAATCGAATTGGTCCAAACATCTTTGAAAAATCGTAATCTGAAAGGCTTTGATTTATTCCAGACTGGATTAGGTTTACAACCGGAAACTGTTCCTTTAGGAGAAGGGTCGGGCTTTTGTTCTCTATTTTGACGAAAGGAACGAAAACGATTAGCAGCCCTAAAATTACCTTTAGATTTTTTGCCCTGAGGCAAAAAAGCTCCCTTCCCTCCAGTAATTGTTGAAATTATAGAATCCAACTGAGAACCAAACAACTTATTACCTTGGAAAGAAAGAGAAAGCAAAGTTGACTTAGAAGTCATATCTACATTCCAAGATTTAAGCCATAAAGCTCTTCTGGCTAAAATAGCTAAAGACATATACCTGACATCAATTCTAATGATATCAAAAATGGCATCACAGACAAAGTTATTAGCATGTTGAAGAAGTTTAACAATGCTATATGCATTATGATCTGTTACTTGTTGCGCTAAAGTCTCCAACCAAAAAGTTGAAGCTGCAGCAACATCAGTCAAAGATATAGCAGGTCTAAGTAAATTGCCTGAACATAAATAAGCTTTTCTTAAAAAAGATTCAATCTTCCTATCCAAAGGATCCTTAAACGAAGTGCTAGCTGCCGTAGGAATAGCAGTACGTTTAGCAAGGGTAGAGATAGCTCCATAGACCTTAGGGATTTTATCCCAAAATTCCAATCTATCAGATGGCACAGGGTACAATTTCTTAAACCTTGGAGAAGGAGTAAATGAAGTACCCAAACTATCCCATTCCCTGGCAATCACATCTGAGATAGCATCAGGAACTGGAAAAACTTCCGGTATTAATACATGAGGTTTATAAACCGAATTTAAACGTTTAGCAGTTTTAGTATCAGGAGGACTGGATTCCTCCATATCTAATGCAATCAAAACTTCTTTTAGTAATGAACGAATAAACTCCATTTTAAATAAATGAGGATTTATCAGAATCAATATCTGTATTAGAATCTTCTGAACCAGTCACCTACAAACTCATCGGAAATGTGAGAAGTCTTGAAAGACCTTTTACGTTTATTGGAAGGAGGAATAACAGACAAAGCCTTCCTAATAGATTTAGAAACAAATTCTTTTACATTAACAGGAACATCCTGAACATTAGATGTTGAAGGAACAACAACAGGTAAAGGATTATTACTAATGGAGACACAATCAGCATTGGAAAGTTTATCATGGCAGCTTTCACAAACTACAGCTGGAGGAACAGATACCACAAGTTTACAACATATGCACTTAACTTTGGTAGAACCAGCATCAGGCAATGTCTGTTCATTAGTAGATTTAGATCCAGGGTCCGGATGAGACATCTTGCAATATGTAATAGAAAAAACAACATATAAAGCAAAATTATCAAATTCCTTAAATGACAGTTTCAGGAATGGGAAAGAATGCAAAAAAATAAGCTTCTAGCAACCAGAAGCAATGAAGAGAAATTTTTAAATAAGGGAGTAAAAGAGACACCCTATTTTTTTGGCGCAAAAAAATGTCTAAAAATTTTTAGCGGCAAAAAAAGAACGCGCCAAAAAAATAAATAAAAAGGAACATTTCCCGCCCCCGCGAGCTTAACAGCTCGCAGGAAAAAATGGCCAAATGAAAAAAAAAATTCAATGTAAGAAAAAATAATTAAATGCATTATCCCAATAATGAAACTGACAGTCTGAAAATAAGGAATACTGTTTATCCTGAATCAAGGCAAATATAAGTTTATAGACATATATTTAGAACTTTACATATAAAGTGCCCAACCATAGCGCAGAGTGTCACAAAAGATAAGACATACTTACCCCAGGACACTCCTCTACATAAAGCAGATAGCCAAACCAGTACTGAAACGAGAATCAGTAGAGGTAATGGTATATAAGAGTATATCGTCGATCTGAAAAGGGAGGTAGGAGAAGAAATCTCTATGACCGATAACAGAGAGCCTATGAAAAAGATCCCCTAGAGGTAGACCATTGTTCTCGAATAGGCAATACTCTCTTCACATCCCTCTGACATTCACTGCACTCTGAGAGGAAAACCGGGCTTCAACCTGTTGCGAAGCGCATATCAACGTAGAATCTAAGCACAAACTTACTTCACCACCTCCACGGGAGGCAAAGTTTGTAAAAACTGAATTGTGGGTGTGGTGAGGGGTGTATTTATAGGCATTTTAAGGTTTGGGAAACTTTGCCCCTCCTGGTAGGAATGTATATCCCATACGTCACTAGCTCATGGACTCTTTCTAATTACATGAAAGAAATAAGTATTTGGTCAATATCAAAAGTTCACCTCAATACTTTGTTATATATCCTTTGTTGGCAATGACAGAGGTCAAATGTTTTCTGTAAGTCTTCACAAGGTTGTCACACACTGTTGCTGGTATGTTGGCCCATTCCTGCATGCAGATCTCCTCTAGAGCAGTGATGTTTTTGGGCTGTCGCTGGGCAACACAGACTTTCAACTCCCTCCAAAGGTTTTTTATGGGGTTGAGATCTGGAGACTGGCTAGGCCACTCCAGGACCTTGAAATGCTTCTTACGAAGCCACTCCTTCGTTGCCCGGGTGGTGTGTTTGGGATCATTGTCATGCTGAAAGACCCAGCCACATTTCATCTTCAATGCCCTTGCTGATGGAAGGAGGTTTGGACTCAAAATCTCACGATACATGGCCCCTTTCATTCTTTCATGTACACAGATCAGTCGTCCTGTTCCCTTTGCAGAGAAACAGCCCCAAAGCATGATGTTGCCACCCCCATGCTTCACAGTAGGTATGGTGTTCTCTCTCCTCCAAACACGACAAGTTGTGTTTCTACCAAACAGTTCTAATTTGGTTTCATCTGACCATATGACATTCTCTCAATCCGCTTTTGGATCATTCAAATGCTCTCTAGCATACTTCAGACGGCCCGGACATGTACTGGCTTAAGCAGGGGGACACGTCTGGCACTGCAGGTTCTGAGTCCTTGGCAGTGTAGTGCGTTACTGATGGTAGCCTTTGTTATGTTGGTCCAGCTCTCTGCAGGTCATTCACTAGGTCCCCCCGTGTGGTTCTGGGATGTTTACTCACCGTTCTTGTGATCATTTTGACCCCACGGGGTGAGATCTTGCGTGGAGCCCCAGATCGAGGGAGAGTGGTCTTTTATGTCTTCCATTTTCTAATTATTGCTCCCACAGTTGATTTCTTCACACCAAGCTGCTTACCTATTGCAGATTCAGTCTTCCCAGCCTGGTGCAGGTCTACAATGTTGTTTCTGGTGTCCTTCAACAGCTCTTTGGTCTTCACCATAGTGGAGTTTGGAGTGTGACTGTTTGAGGTTGTGGACAGGTGTCTTTTATACTGATAACAAGTTCAAACAGGTGCCATTAATACAGGTAATGAGTGGAGGACAGAGGAGCCTCTTAAAGAAGAAGATACAGGTATGTGAGAGCCAGAAATCTTTCTTGTTTGTAGGTGGCCAAATACTTATTTTCCACCATAATTTGCAAATAAATTCTTTCCAAATCAGACAATGTGATTGTCTGGATTTGTTTCCACATTTTGTCGCTCATAGTTGAGGTATACCTATGATGAAAATTACATGCCTCTCTCATCTTCTTAAGTGGGAGAACTTGCACAATTGGTGGCTGACTAAATACTTTTTTTCCCCCACTGTATATATATATATATATATATATATATATATATATATATATATATATTTATTAAACAGGCCAGTTGATGGCCTGTTTAATAAATATTGAACACCTGTGTCCACAGGCTGGCAGTAAGATGATATTCCCACCTTATATGAAGAGATGTCCCACCTAATGTGAATAGTAGAAATCCTGCCAACATTAAGGGGAAATAGTAAATACAATTCTGCACAGCCTTACTGGAGTAAGGTGCCATTGTAAGAGAATTTTCAGCTCATAAAGGGTTAATCGGTGAATAATTTTTTTTGGTAAGAAGGATGGCTCTTCTCCAGAGCCTCAAGGGAAAGAGTTGAGACATTTAACATCCTAATAATTATAAAACTGAGGAGGGTGCAAGATATCTTAATTACAGACTGTTAAAAGTTTCAAAGACATACAGAAAGAGAAGCAATCTGCCAGGAACGAACAACGGCTCAGTGTATTGTTCTATGGCCTGGTAACCACCTGAGAGTAGCTTCTGTTAGCCCAATTGTGCTTTTCACAGAGGAAAAGTATATCAATCTGATCCCTCCTAAAAAGGTCAGTCCAGCCCCCAAATACCAGGCTATTCTCTTCTGAACAAGGGAAATGACAATCTGAAACAATAATTTCAGCCACGTCATTGAGGTGCAGCCATATTCCTCTAAACACATTGGGCAAAGAGCCCTTGTCTTGTTTCCCTTATTACCCAAAGGAGGCCGAAACAATCTTCTGGGGTTGTCATTTCTCTTGTTCAGAGAAGAATTGCCTGGCATTTCAGGGCTGCACTGACCTTGTTAGGTGGGATAGACTGATATACTTCATGAAAGTTCTCCTGTGAAAAGCACAGTTGGGCTAAAATAAGCTACTCCTAGGTGGTAATCAGGCCATAGTACAAACAACTGAGCTGCTGTTCATTCCTGGCAGATTGCTTCTCTTTTTGTATGTATTTGTTAAAAGTTTCAGTCTCAGCTTCCCGGAATCCCATCTTTTTGAGCAGAGAGGAAGGGTCTTGAAGCCCTATGAGCTTAAAAGGCTCTCAAGACTTAGAAACTCAAAGGGCAAGGGAACTGATGGATGTTATTTTTAATGAAATTGACAAGAGGAAATAATGGAGCCCTTGCAAAACAGGTCTTTAATCATGGTTATCCTGCCAACTTCCATTTATGTGGATGTGAGTCTGGTAGTTTTAAAGAGAGACTTAACACTGTATGTGAGGGGGAAGGATGAGGGGCAATATAATATTGGCATATATTATAAAACTGTTTGAAAGGAAAGAGAGAAAGAGGTTATGTTACTCTGCGCTGATATAGGAAATACTATTATGCCAGTGGGACAAGGAGATTCCCCAACCTCCAAACACTAATCCAAAATCAATATTAAAGATCCCAATCGAAAAGAGAGGGATACTTAAACCCACAACACTGTAGACACAGCTTAAAATAGTGGCTACAAAAAAAAAAGGAGATAGTGTTGCTAACACAATTGAATGGCTGTTATATAGGTGTAACAATAATAGTGACTCATCAGTGATAAAATGGCATAGACAATGCTGTATATAGTAATAAAAAGGATATTTATTAAATATATAAAATTATATGAATTTAACACAAAAATGAAATAAAAACATAACCACAAGTCTACAATCAACTAAAAAACAGCAAAAAGATACGTTGATCAGGCGTATTAAATGCTGTGTGTGCAGCATCCAAAGATGATCCGATAATCATATAAGCATAAACATTCACAATCACATGCGATATAAACAGAAGGGTCCGGTTACAGTCACTGGAAATCCAAACAACGGCAAGTTTTCCCTTGGAGTTGGGAGAAGCTGAAATGAGAATGATCCCAAATCAAAAGCAGAAAGAGAACCACATATAATGTGTACACTCTTACTTACACCGGAATGGTTCTCTAGAGTTGAACATTTTTCTTTTTTCTGACAACAAGGAATTTGAGCTGAGTCCCTCTGTGAGCCGTAATCGTCCCGGAGATTCCCCTTTTCTTTTAGAATCGATACCGGGTAAAACAACTTGCTCTGGGGATCCAGCAAACAACCGAAGCCGGTCAGGAACACGTGAATACCAGCTGGTGGGCGGAGCAACATGTTTCAGCCCGTACAGGGCCTTTGTCAAGCTTGACAAAGGCCCTGTACGGGCTGAAATGCATTGCTCCGCCCACCAGCTGGTATTCATGTGTTCCTGACCAGCTTCCGTTGTTTGGATGCCCAGAGCAAGTTGTTTTTTTAAAGATTTTTCTAAAATATGCAACATTGATGCTAGGTGGAGGCAAAGCAAAAGGAGAGGCCTTTAACAGTTATATGGCAATTTACCAAGCCCGAAAACTGTGGCCTTTATGACCCTTTGCAGATTTTAAAGAGGTTATGATCACAGTCTGTTGTCAAAAAAACTCCTCCCCTGGCATTGCCATACATAAGAAGAGCAAGAGTCCCTATTAAGATATCAGCTTTTTGAGTGCAACTGAAATAGTGAAGTATTAGAGAGTTGAAAGTAAACACGTTGGCTCAAGTTCAATTGGGGGGCCCTGCAGCGGAGGGAGTGGGAGGGGCCCTACAAAAAATTAAAGGTAGAGGGAGGGATGGGGTGCTGCACTTCAAAACATGGTGTGGAATCGAGGCGAGTGCCATGTGTATGATCATCAGGAGGTGGGGTACCACTACACTACAGAAAAATGTGTGTGTGTATATATATATATATATATATATATATATATATATATATGCAATTATATATATGTGTGTATAAATTAGGTACTGACAGACAGGGTTAAAGAGCTTGTGACAGACCCTTCTGTCAGGACTGAAGGAGTTAATTGTGTTTAGCTAAGAAACTAATTTCTAAAGACAGGTTTTCTGGCCTCAGCTATTGTGTGCTATAATTACATTTAAGTAATAAACAGGCCATTGTTTAATCACCCTCAGAGAGCAGACGCTAGGTGATAAGACAAGCCAAATGTGTTTAAGTTGTTATCTGCCTAAGTAAAGTATTTAAGTAATGTAATTCTACTGTTTCATAAAAGGGCGTCTTCCCCTTTTTATCTAAATGTACAAGAGTCTTTCAACCCCCCCATCTGGGGTCAAACCTGTATAAATACTAGGCATCTAGCCTTTAATAAATGTCATTCTGTTTTAAACCTGAAACTGGCTGGGTTGTGAATTGCTGATTCCCTATGCAGGACATTGTTCATCTGGTATTAACCCTTGGTACACTGTTGGTACCGTAACATTGGTGGCAAGCGACGGAATGAACCTTATCGCCCAGAAGAGCAACTACACAAGCCAGTAACCTCAGGAAGAGGGGGATTATTACAATGCTGACTAAGATGGAAAGAGTACCAGGAACAGAAGGAACCAATGGGCCCAGCATAGCAGACAGAACCCCTGAAGAAGCAAGCTTTGATCGGGCGGTTAAAATAAGACTGGCATATTATGGCCCCAACCCATCTGCGGAAATTATCGACCGGGTCATAGCAGCTGTGGAGGCCAACCTACTTCGCCAAAGCGGCGCTGCAGCAAACCCAGTGGAAAAGAGAAAAGTAAATTTTGCAGCTTTTAAAAACTTCCTGGAAACAGAAGGAGAGATTGATGGGTACCTTGCGGATTTTGAGAGGCAATGTGCCCTACACAAGGTACCCGCAGAGGACTGGGTCACGATATTATCCGGAAAATTATCCGGCCGGGCCAGTGAGGCTTTTCGGGCCATTCCAGATGAGGAAGTCGGGGATTATAATACTGTAAAAGAGGCTCTGCTCTCCAGGTATGCGGTTACACCGGAGGCATACCGGAGGCGGTTCAGAGACACTGTTAAATTAGCTGGAGATTCCTACCTTGAGTGGGCATGTAAGGTGCACCGCACAGCAGCTCACTGGATAGCGGGGTGCCAAGCCGTATCTGGGGAAGAGGTGCTGCAGCTATTCCTGTTGGAACATTGCTTCGACAAGTTACCCGCAGGAGTTCGAGAGTGGGTTCGGGACCGTAAACCCTCCACCCTGCATGAAGCGGCTCGCTTGGCAGATGAGTATACGGATGCCCACAAACTGGACACTGCTACCACTAAGCCCCCTGCTAGAGTGGAGTACAGACCCCCAGTCACCCCAGCAGCTGCCAGTTACCAACCCCCGGCGCACCGCTATACCACACGGCATCTGGCCACGAACTACCCTCAGAGAGCCCGGTTCAATTCGCGGGGCTACTCACAACCGATTCGATGCTTTGGATGTAAGCAACTAGGGCACAAAAGACCAGAGTGTCCCCTAAATGCAGCGAACCAAGCACAGTCCTGGAGAAGACCTGCCGGCGGAATCACACGTAACCCTCAGCCTGCGGCCCGCTACGTAGAGGCGCAAGAATGCTGGAGCATCCTACATGAGGCAGACCTTGTGCAAGCTGCCCACCGGAATAACCGGCAACTGGTTAAAGTGAATGGGAAGAAGGTCAGTGGTCTACGGGATACTGGTGCTACCATGACCTTGCTTCAAAAGAACTTGGTGTCTGAGAAACAGTACACTGGAGACACTGTGGCTGTGAGGGTAGCAGGGGGCGATGTGTTCAGCCTACCTGTTGCCAGGGTACATTTGGATTGGGGAGTGGGCGCTAGACCTGTGAATGTGGGGGTCAAGAAGGACTTACCTGCTGATGTTCTACTTGGAAATGACTTGGCTCCCCTTGTTTCTGCCTATGCTCCCATGGGTCCCGCTGATGTTAACCCTGTGACTACCCGTGCTCAGATCCGTGCAGCAGAGACTGACCCCCCTGCTGCTAAGCCCCAGGACGCTGAGCTCAGTAAATCTCTATCCGCTATTGATACGTGGAAGTCCCGTTACAATGCGCTGATGAAGGAGAAGAGGAGCGCAGAGGAAAAAGCACGTTTAGAACGTGAATCTCTGCTAGACAAGCTGCACCGACAGACTGCAGAAAACACCAGCTTGAGAGTGGGACATGAAACATTAAAGACAAACTTAGCGACACTTGAGGAGAAGCTGACGCTGGCTCATAGTGAGGTGCTGCAACTCAAGGGCACCCTATGTCAGTATGAAGGGATTGTGGATACCTATAAAGAGCAGGTACAGAAAACTCGTAAAGAAGCTGATGGGATTTTGAAGGACTGTTTAGCCCTAGTCTGGGCACTGAGGAAGTTGAACCCTTCTTTGTATGGACAGGAATTCTCTCTCATAACGGGAATACAGATGGATTGTCCTGGCAAACTGACATGCCTACCACCTTCTAGTCTGGTCATCCCCAGGTTGACCCGCCAAAGGGTCAAGCCGGGTCTGCCGGAGTGTTCCACAAGGGGGGAGATATGTGACAGACCCTTCTGTCAGGACTGAAGGAGTTAATTGTGTTTAGCTAAGAAACTAATTTCTAAAGACAGGTTTTCTGGCCTCAGCTATTGTGTGCTATAATTACCTTTAAGTAATAAACAGGCCATTGTTTAATCACCCTCAGAGAGCAGACGCTAGGTGATAAGACAAGCCAAATGTGTTTAAGTTGTTATCTGCCTAAGTAAAGTATTTAAGTAATGTAATTCTACTGTTTCATAAAAGGGCGTCTTCCCCTTTTTATCTAAATGTACAAGAGTCTTTCAACCCCCCCATCTGGGGTCAAACCTGTATAAATACTAGGCATCTAGCCTTTAATAAATGTCATTCTGTTTTAAACCTGAAACTGGCTGGGTTGTGAATTGCTGATTCCCTATGCAGGACATTGTTCATCTGGTATTAACCCTTGGTACACTGTTGGTACCGTAACAGAGCTGTTTAGGAGTTATCAGGGAGGTGGGAGGGTTAAGGGGATCACAACACTGCAGAAAAATAATACTAAAAATAAAACAACCATAAACTGTTTACTGGCAGACTGTCAATACCTATGATGGTGGGAATGAGTACGGGTAGGGGGGGAAGAGAGCTGTTTTGTAGGGATCAGGTGGGAGGGTAATTTCTACATTACAGCTAAAATTAACCTTTCAAGCTACCTGATAATCCCCTTTACTATCAGGAATAATAGAAGTGGGGTGCGTGCAGCTACAATTAGAGGCCTTCTAATAATCAAACAACAATGGCAAAGCCATGTGTCTGCTATTTCTGAACAAAAGTCAGAGAAGATTTAACAATCACTTGTGCCATGATTGCACAAGCAGTATGTAAATTATTTTTTTTACATGCTAAAAATAATCTCCGGTATTTTGGACAAATTCTTCTCTGAAATTCTCGGTAGTGAAGGGGTTAAAGGGACAGTAGTCAGAATTAAGCTTTCATTATTCAGATAGTAAGTGCAATTTTAACCCATTAATGACCAACAACGTGCCAGGCACGTCCTACAAAAAGCGGTCGTTAAAGGGACAGTATACACCAATTTTCATATAACTGCATGTAATGGACACTACTATAAAGAATAAGATGCACAGATACTGATATAAAAAGCTCTCAGTTTAGCTCTGTTGAAAAGGTAGCTGGAAAGCCCACTGCAAGTGGGAAATAAGACACTCCCCTCTCCCCCTTCTTCTGCATATGAAAAGACTCTTTACACAAACAGGAGCAAGCTGGAGTAGGTATCTGATGGTATTCTCATTAAACTTTGGGGCTTGGTTAGGAGTCTGAAAATCAGAGCAATGTTATTTAAAAATAAGCAAAACTATACATATTTTCTTCTTAAAAGGGAATAGTCCACAGCTGCATTCATTACTTTTGGGAATTCAGATCCTGGCCACCAGGAGGAGGCAAAGACACCCCAGCCAAAGGCTTAAATGCCTCCCCCACATCCCTCATCCCCCAGTCATTCTTTGCCTTTCATCACAGGAGGTTGGCAGAGAGGTGTACAGAAGTTCAAGATAGTCTCTTATGGAGGGGAGTCCGGAGAAGCAGGGAGAGTTTTCCTGCAAACCCATCCTGACTCTTATTAACAGCTCCTTGGTAATCACCGTTGACGAGTTTCGTTGCCTACCTTTCTTCACTCAAGTCCATGTCAGAAGCAAGGTTACTATCTGTCACACTTGAAGGACCGTGTTCCTGTTCCACGGCGTAGATTCCAGTAAGATCGTTTCATTTTATTTCAATATGTGATGTATTGTTAAAGAAACAAGGTAGGGTCCCAGTGGACTACTTTTATCTTAAATGAGGAATAATAATGGATACTTGTATAGCGCACAACCTCGAAATTAATCGACTTGCGGCACTGATAACAGGTGTTATTATTACCCAACTTAATGGTACTCATTTTACCAACCTCAGAAGGATGAAAGGCTGAGTGGACCTTGCCGGGATCGAACAGTGCATTTGCACGATGAGCTATCTGTCCGGCTTGGAATCATGGGTTAATATCTCCTGAGGGGGGCTATTGAACAGGGGGGACTTTAATCATGTTTGTTATGGGGTTCTATCTGCAATGCGTAGATATACTTAGGCTCTCAGCCTTTACGGAACATAACAGCCTTCTTTTTAGGACAAGATCTCTCAAGATTGCGCGCCGTTTTTGTGACTGGCACGGTGCACCTCGTGATGGGTGCAGTTTCGTTGTTTTTTCACTTCCGTATGCTGACTGTGTGCGACCGAGAGAGTCTAGCTCGTGGGTTGTCTGGTTCACAGGAGGTGGTGAGTGCCCCAGCCATGGGGGATGTCAATGTGTGCCAGTTAGTTTTGTCTTTTTGTAATCCCAAGATTATGGTGGATACTGATATGTGCGACACGGATGCCTCAGATACGGAGGCTGTATCTTTTGATGAATATGAAATGGCCCGGGTAATGAATGCCCATCAGTTATGTTCTGGGTGCCGTTCTAGAGTACTCTCTTCTCCTGAATATGGGAGCTTAGAGTGCGATGAGCCATCTGCCTCCGAGGTTTCTATGACCCGTGAGGTGCTTGCCCAAGACCCTTTCCCGGCTACGCATGCAGGTGTCCCTATGGCCTTCACTCCTCCAGAAAGTGGCTTGTTTCCGCCAGAGGTTACGGCACGGTTCCGCATGGCCATTTCTATGGCGCTGTCTCATATCTCCCAAGTGAAGTATTTCTCCGATACTGTCCATGCTCCGTTAACCTAGGTCTATCGAGCGTCGGATCACCCGATTCAGTTTGGCCTTCTGGGGAAACATTGGCCCCTGATGCTTCAGGGGCCCCAATCTCTGAGCCAAGGTCTCCAGTAGATCCAGCGAGGGATGATTTTGCCTTCCGTTATAGGCTTGCTCGCCTTCGGGTTCTTTTAAGACATGTTTTGGCAATGTTAGAAGATCTCAGTCCTAGTGGGCAGAGGAATCTGAGGCCTTAGAAGTTGGATGTCAAAATGGATATGATGTTAGGGGATGGAGCCAATCTCCTTATCGTCTTCATTTTATTTTTTATTTATGTTTTTGGTTCCATTTCTGAGCTTGGGTGAATGGGGCCTCTACTCGGCTGGTCCTGTTGTCGTTCTCATTCACCTTGGGTGTTCAACTGATGGGTGCTGCCTTTCATTTTATTTGTGATCCGGATGGATGTGTTTAATTGTTAGATTTTGTCTTTATGAATGTTCTTCTCTGGAACCGATACTTGTTACCCATTGTCACGTGGGCACTCCCTCGGGAGTTGCGCACTTGTTGAATATTAGAATTTTTGTTTCTAGTTCATTTATTGATCCTTCGGGACAAATTTTCTTGGACCTTGTACAGTTCCAGAGTGTTCTTATACCAGGCTTGTACTGGTCGGGTGCTTTTTCAGCTGTTACCAGGGTTCATGTCACCTTTGTGGTGCTAAGGTTACCTCTAGGCCTATTCTTTGGACTCCGGGCTCGGATCCTACTGATGTATGAGGCCCGTGGTTTATATGCAACTTCTCCGGATGAAGGGTTGTGCGTACCACTCTAAGGGTGGTCGGTTTGGGCTACTCGCCTGGGCTATGATTCTGCTTTTTGCAGACGACTCTAGGTTCTTCAGGTCCCCGGAGACTTAGAACCAGTATTTCCATTAAATGGAAGTTGGGAGATGTGTGTGACCTGTTTCGGGTGATTAACGTTTGGTTGTCACTCGATGCTCTTCCGGATTCCGTCTCTTTAGCCTAGTGCGCTCTTTCTTGCGATGGCGGAGCATCATCCTGCCCCACTTTTGGGGGATCATCTGGTCGGGTGTGCGGGCATATTTTTCTCTGTTTCGAGTCATGTTACTCTGGGAGGTAGTGTGCAGGGGTTCCCTGCCATCTGTGGGAGTTGCAGCTCCAGCGTTTGCCTGCTCAAGGTAGTTTTCCTTGAATAATAGCTTTTTCAAGCTCTATGAATGTCGTCTATTTTAGCTAATACCCTTGGTCGGACTACGGTCTTTGACATTCGGGTGTGTTGCATCCTCGATGTTACGCTAGCCTTGGGGCTTGTCAGTAGCGGTGTCAAAGTTGGGTACGGAGGGCCGCCCTTCAAGGGTCAGGCAGTTGTCCTTCCGTGGGCAGTGCCTTGCGTTACTTCTCTGAGATGGTGAGCAGGGCCCTGGGTTATCGTTTTTCTTTGGGTATTGATGTTACCCTGCCTGTGTGTGTATCACATGTTGCCGATTGCCTACAAGACGTTTTGCGATCCATTGCACAGGGTGCTGCTTCTCAGACTCTTGGGTTTAAGGCTATCTAGATCACCAAGTCTACGGACTTTAGAGGTGCGCTCCTCCTTGGAGGAGGCAGTTTAGGGTTCTCTCAGAGATTGGATCTTTTCATTGTCCATTATGGAGAACCCTGGCCTTGGTCCACGTCTCTCCATGGATGGTGTGGACGGTTCGATTCACACTTGAATTTGTGGTCCCATGAGCCCCCTGCGTAGGGGCTGAGGCTCTGTGAGAGATGCCTTTGTGACAGATCCCTACCTGTCTTCTGGTGCATTTACGATGTTACTGTAGACTCCAGGTGTTTTTCAACTGGGTTGGCGCCCCTATGGTAGGGTTATTTTTCCGTTGTTTATTGCCTTCTCTTCCAGAGTAGGGTTTGGGTTCTCTGGGTTCGGAATTACCTTAGTATTGTGGAGTCCTGGGGGTACTTGGTCCTGCCTTGCAAGGGTTTTTTTCCCTTCCTGTGTTTCAGGTTCCTGGGAGGGGAGCTGTGATGTAGTGTCTGGTTCCTCTGTTCCTGCAGCAGGAGGCTGAGGGTTTTGCTCCTTTGGGGGCTTCCACTACATGAGGTTTTTGGGGGACTTCTTCCCTTGGGAAGTGTGCCCTTTTTTTGCCCACGACTGCGTGTAGGGGGTCTTGTACCAGAGCACAATGTTTCTCCTGACTCACGGTAGCATGCCGTTTGTAGCAGCGGTTTAACAGGGGATTTTGTTTCTCGTTGATCCTACTTGCCTGTAGTCTAGTACTCTTGTCTTCTGTCTTTTGACTAGCCTTTGGGCTGGGACCGTTATCCCAGAGGGAAGGTTAGGGATAGATTAAGCTAAGCAGTGTTGACCGTTTCTGCTGTTGCCCCCTTCCTTGAGGGAGAGGTCTTTGGATGTCCTCCTTTCTACCGGTGTCTGGTGCCGCGAGGGGGCGCTTCTTGGAGCCGCTATTCGGTGGGCTGTACGTCCTTGGTGGTTTACAGTTGGAACCATCCACAGCGATTTGCTTAGTGATGGTGTATCCAGTTATATCTACTTGCTTTTGTCTGGATGCTAACTAGCTTGACGTGTCTTTAGGAGGTTTGAGTTAGCAATACGGTCAGCCTTCCTTTTGGAGGCTGGTCTTCGAGCGTTCCTGTTCAGACAGTTTTAGTTTCTCTGGGAGATCTCTGTTCTAGCTGCTGGGATATTTATCCTGTTCCTGCTGTCTCCACCAATCTAGCCTATAGATCTAGATATGTTATGGAGCATCGGGGGACTCATGCATTTCCTGGAGTACCTTAGGGTATGGTATGGGATTGGGGGACATGAGGGGTTACTCGAGTCCTTTTGAGGACATGTTCCCTGTGTATGGATCCTTCTTTTTGGGTCCTTGTGTTCTAGGGAGTTTGTCTCCCTGGGCGTTGCCTTTGTAAATACAAGCATGGGTTGCTTTCTAGGTGTTGAGTGGGAAAAGTTCCTTTGGATTTCCTGGTCTCAGGTTCTCTTTTGGGGGGGCAGATGCAGTCCTTATCTTTAGCTTGGTACCTTCTTGGGTGTCGTATCCTGTGGGGCAGATGCTTCGGAGGGTGTTTGGACTTGATGGACTCTAGATCTGAGTGGTCTCTAGTTTGCCTTTGCCAGTGGTGTAACTGATGTGCAGTTACCTGGGCTCGGGTTTTTCTCTGCGTCGTTTGTACTTAATTTTTTTTGGGTGTTGAGTAATTCAGGCTGTGGTGCCTTTCAAAGGGGGCTGCCTTTTGTACCCACCCATTATTTGCATTCGGTGTCCTCTAGCTTGGGTATTGCTTTCCCAAAAGTAATGAATGCAGCTGTGGACTCTTCCCTTTTAAGAAGAAAAACATAAAATATGCTCCCGCCCGTGTTTTTGTTTCTATGAGGCGAATGTAGTTCTTCTGGCACCTTTTTCACCCTGATATTTCTCTTACTATTCCTTGTTTCCTTGGAAGAATGACAGGGGGATGAGGGAAGTGGCGGAGGTATTTAAGCCTTTGGCTGGGGTGTCTTTGCCTCCTCCTGGTGGCCAGGTTCTGAATTCCCAAAAGTAATGAATGCAGCTGTGGACTCTTCCCTTCCGAAGAAAATGAAATTATCAGGTAAGCATAATTTATGTTTTTTAAAAAAAAAACATCATCTTTATGGGCTATATAAATAGATCATCTACAAAACATTTATGCAAAGAAAAAATGAGTGTATAATGTCCCTTTAAGGACCAAGGACGTCCTCAGGAAATCTGAGTGCTGTAAGTGATCAAGATCGCTTCAAGCCACTCAAACAGTATTGCAGCAATGCCTCGATGTTGAGGCATCCTACAATACTGAAAAGAATTTGTGTAGATATAGGGGCGTGATACACTTAAGGGATGTAATTTGATTTTTAAGGAATACAGAAATTTCCCAATAATTACTGAATAGTACAGATTTACCGATTTATTACTGAGTCCAATTATTACTAAATAGTACAGATTTTCCGATTTATTACGGAGTCCAATTAACCAATGTTTACAAGTGCAAAGAATTTTTTTTTTTATAAAGCTTATTATGTGAATATACACGAGTGTGAAGAAAGTGTTTAAACCATTTAGAAGTTATTCCTTATGAAATAGTTTTTAGCTATTTGTTAGTGTATTGGTAAACAAAATTTTCCCAAAAGGTGCCTAGTTTTTTTACAATATATGTGATGGCGTTTTACCTAATAAAGAAACTAATGGCTAGATTTGGAGTTTTGTCGGTAACGACCCGAAAATCTAACGCCCGCTTTTTTCTGGCCGCACCATAAAATTAACTCTGGTATTAAGAGTCCACAAAAAGGCTGCGTTAGGCTCCAAAAAAGGAGCGTAGAGCATTTTTAACGCAGCTTCAACTCTCGATACCAGAGTTGCTTACGGACGCGGCCAGCCTCAAAAACGTGCTCGTGCACGATTCTCCCATAGGAAACAATGGGGCTGTTTGAGCTGAAAAAAAACCTAACACCTGCAAAAAAGCCGCGTTCAGCTCCTAACGCAGCCCCATTGTTTTCTATGCGGTAACACTTCTACGTCTGCACCTAGCACCCTAACATGTACCCCGAGTCTAAACACCCCTAGCCTTACACTTATTAACCCCTATTCTGCCGGCCCCGCTATCGCTGACCCCTGCATATTATTATTAACCCCTAATCTGCCGCTCCGTACACCGCCGCTACTTACATTATCCCTATGTACCCCGAATCTGCTGCCCTAACACCGCCGACCCCTATATTATATTTATTAACCCCTAATCTGCCCCCCACAACGTCGCCTCCACCTGCCTACACTTATTAACCCCTAATCTGCCGACCGGACCTGAGCGCTACTATAATAAAGTTATTAACCCCTAATCCGCCTCACTAACCCTATAATAAATAGTATTAACCCCTAATCTGCCTCGCTAACATCGCCGACACCTAACTTCAATTATTAACCCCTAATCTGCCGACTGGAGCTCACCGCTATTTTAATAAATGGATTAACCCCTAAAGCTAAGTCTAACCCTAACACTAACACCCCCCTAACTTAAATATAATTTAAATCTAACAAAATTAATTAACTCTTATTAAATAAATTATTCCTATTTAAAGCTAAATACTTACCTGGAAAATAAATCCTAATATAGCTACAATATAAATTATAATTACATTGTAGCTATTTTAGGATTAATATTTATTTTACAGGCAACTTTGTATTTATTTTAACCAGGTACAATAGCTATTAAATAGCTAAGAACTATTTAATAGTTACCTAGTTAAAATAATAACAAAATTACCTGTAAAATAAATCCTAACCTAAGTGACAATTAAACCTAACACTACACTATTAATAAATTAATTAAATAAAATACCTATAATTATCTACAATTAAACCTAACACTACACTATCAATAAATTAATTAAATACAATTCCTACAAATAAATACAATTAAATAAACTAGCTAAAGTACAAAAAATAAAAAAGAACTAAGTTGCAAAAAATAACAAAATATTTACAAACATAAGAAAAATATTACAACAATTTTAAACTAATTACACCTACTCTAAGCCCCCTAATAAAATAACAAAGCCCCCAAAATAAAAAAATGCCCTACCCTATTCTAAATTACTAAAGTTCAAAGCTCTTTTACCTTACCAGCCCTGAACAGGGCCCTTTGCGGGGCATGCCCCAAGAAGTTCAGCTCTTTTGCCTGTAAAAAAAAAAACATACAATACCCAAGCCCCCCAACATTACAACCCACCACCCGCATACCCCTAATCTAACCCAAACCCCCCTTAAATAAACCTAACACTAAGCCCCTAAAGATCATCCTACCTTGTCTTCACCTCACCGGGTACCACACCGATCCATCCTGGCTCCGATATCTTCATCCAACCCAAGCAGGGGCTAGACATCCACTGAAGAAGTCCAGAAGAGGGTCCAAAGTCTTCATCCTATCCAGGAAGAAGAGTAGATCCGGACCGGCAACCATCTTCTTCCAAGCGGCATCTTCTATCTTCATCCGATGAGGACCGGCTCCATCCTGAAGACCTCCACCGCGGACCCATCTTCATCCGTCAACGTCCAACTGAAGAATGACGGTTCCTTTAAGGGACGTCATCCAAGATGGCGTCCCTCGAATTCCGATTGGCTGATAGGATTCTATCAGCCAATCGGAATTAAGGTGGAATATTCTGATTGGCTGATGGAATCAGCCAATCAGAATCAAGTTCAATCCGATTGGCTGATCCAATCAGCCAATCAGATTGAGCTCGCATTCTATTGGCTGATCGGAACAGCCAATAGAATGCGAGCTCAATCTAATTGGCTGATTGGATCAGGGCTTGGGTATTGTATGTTTTTTTTTACAGGCAAAAGAGCTGAACTTCTTGGGGCATGCCCCGCAAAGGGCCCTGTTCAGGGCTGGTAAGGTAAAAGAGCTTTGAACTTTAGTAATTTAGAATAGGGTAGGGCATTTTTTTATTTTGGGGGGCTTTGTTATTTTATTAGGGGGCTTAGAGTAGGTGTAATTAGTTTAAAATTGTTGTAATATTTTTCTTATGTTTGTAAATATTTTGTTATTTTTTGTAACTTAGTTCTTTTTTATTTTTTGTACTTTAGCTAGTTTATTTCATTGTATTTATTTGTAGGAATTGTATTTAATTAATTTATTGATAGTGTAGTGTTAGGTTTAATTGTAGATAATTGTAGGTAGTTTATTTAATTAATTTATTGATAGTCTAGTGTTAGGTTTAATTGTAACTTAGTTTAGGATTTATTTTACAGGTAATTTTGTAATTATTTTAACTATTTTAGCTATTAAATAGTTCTTAACTATTTAATAGCTATTGTACCTGGTTAAAATAAATACAAAGTTGCCTGTAAAATAAATATTAATCCTAAAATAGCTACAATATAATTATAATTTATATTGTAGCTATATTAGGATTTATTTTCCAGGTAAGTATTTAGCTTTAAATAGGATTAATTTATTTAATAAGAGTTAATTAATTTCGTTAGATTTAAATTATATTTAAGTTAGGGGGGTGTTAGTGTTAGGGTTAGATTTAGCTTTAGGGGTTAATCCATTTATTAGAATAGCGGTGAGCTCCAGTCGGCAGATTAGGGGTTAATAATTGAAGTTAGGTGTTGGCGATGTTAGGGAGGGCAGATTAGGGGTTAATACTATTTATTATAGGGTTAGTGAGGCGGATTAGGGGTTAATAACTTTATTATAATAGCGGTGCGGTCCGCTTGGCAGATTAGGGGTTAATAAGTGTAGGCAGGTGGAGGCGACGTTGAGGGGGGCAGATTAGGGGTTAATAAATATAAAATAGGGGTCGGCGGTGTTAGGGGCAGCAGATTAGGGGTACATAAGTATAACGTAGGTGGCGGCGCTTTGCGGTCGGCAGATTAGGGGTTAATTATTGTAGGTAGCTGGCGGCGATGTTGGGGGTGGCAGATTAGGGGTTAATAAATATAATATAGGGGTCGGCGGTGTTAGGGGCAGCAGATTAGGGGTACATAAGTATAACGTAGGTGGCGGTCGGCAGATTAGGGGTTAAAAAAATTTAATCGAGTGTCGGCGATGTGGGGGGACCTCGGTTTAGGGGTACATAGGTAGTTTATGGGTGTTAGTGTACTTTAGAGTACAGTAGTTAAGAGCTTTATAAACCGGCGTTAGCCCAGAAAGCTCTTAACTACTGACTTTTTTCCTGCGGCTGGAGTTTTGTCGTTAGAGTTCTAACGCTCACTTCAGACACGACTCTAAATACCGGAGTTAGAAAAATCCCATTGAAAAGATAGGATACGCAATTTACGTAAGGGGATCTGCGGTATGGAAAAGTCGCGGCTGAAAAGTGAGCGTTAGACCCTATTTTGAGTGACTCCAAATACCGGAGTTAGCCTAAAACCAGCGTTAGGAGCCTCTAACGCTGGTTTTCACGGCTACCGCCAAACTCTAAATCTAGGTCTAAGTGATTAGGAGGAAGTGTGTCCCTATTCTTAAGGGTGCGCTGATGGTGTAAATTTCCTGTGTGAAGGATTTATGGTAAAAATAATTATTGTGTAGATAATGGTGCAGATTTCCTATGTGAAGAAATTTTAGTGAAAATAATTTGTGTAAATGTTGTATGGCTGAATTCTAAATAAAAATATGTATATAGCATATAAAAGACAATAATAAAAAACTTTAGATAGTGAGATTAAATTAACATAACATTTATTAAAAACTTATTGCTAAAAAAATGATCCTTATACTTAGTAATTACCCCTTGATGTCAATATATCTCTGGGACATCTCCCAGATACAGTTTGATTGTTCAAATAAACATATGAAGACCTTGTATATGTAGAACTGTTGCATGTAAAAAATAAACACAGGATAGAATTAAAGAAAAGTCTGTTTTAAAATCACAAAAAGAACTCACAATGTCTATTCAGCTTGATATAGCTCCTATGTTTATATTAAGGATTGAGAGGCTCAAAGCAGATTGACTTTTAGTTCACTGCTTATAATTTGCTAAGTACCGCTCTTAGTGCTATGCACGCGGTAAAAGAAGTAAAGTAGTAACTGTATTTTTTGAAAGCAAGGTTAAAATATATCTGTTGCAGGCATTCTTGCTTGGAGCTCTTTCAGTATGTGGTTTAAAACAGTTAAAAGTTCATATACCGCTCTTAGTGCTGTGCACGCGGTGAATCAAATGACTTATTGTGAACTCCAGAAAGATAAGGATTACTGTACGTTCACCTTTTCAATCAGAGGTGTCCCAGTTCGTATCAAATTAGTTTTACTTACTGTTCTTACTGTTATAGGAGACAGCACTATTGTAGCCGCTTACTGTTTCTCCATGATGTTCTCTCACTCCGTTGTTTGTCTTCGGCGCCTGACATCACACTCCTCCGTGGGAGGTCGTCTTTCAATGGCAGTGAAATCGCTGTTCCGTATACTGGCACTTTGTATTCCTTAGTAAGAAATCACAACTGCACTTAGTGCTTATGCACGCAGTTGGTAGTGAATATCTTTAGCAATTCCCCAAGTGGTTGGTGGGATAGAGATGTAAAAAATGAATAACCCGGGTTATTTTATGATATATATATTTAGATGTGATGTGAATGTAAGTTCATAGATAAAATAAGGCACACAGCTCTACGCGTTTCGCTCTTTTCAGAGCTTTATCAAGATGCTGGTGACTAGTAATTCCTCTCTTTTTAAATGTCCTGCTTGATCCTTATTGGTTGTTTCTTGATTGTATGTAAAGGTGGATTATCTGATCTTTCCGTAGTTACTTCATTGTTGTTCCTGCAGTTTCCTCATATAGAAGTGGTTTAACTTGATTGTTTTATAATTTTTTATATACTTAACAGATACTTATGATCCACATTAATTATAAAGAATCTGAGATTAAATATTTCTATTTTTTCTTGATTCAAATTTCCTTTTTTTAGGCTTTATTTCTTTTTAAGGTGGTATTGATGTGTATCACTGCATAATTGTTACAAATGTATCACTGCATATTCCTTACATATGTATCATTGTACTGTTCTGTGATTTTTCCTATTAGAGGCAACTTAGTTTTATCATGTAGTTATAATGCATTTTTTTATAAAAGCCTTACAAGGTACTTATTGATTATTGTTGTTCATATGGAAAAATTATAAAGCTGAATCAGCTTGTGTGTGTTTAGTGACTTGATAAAATTAAATCACCTTCTCTTATTAGTGTGATTAATGGTTATATTCTTAGTTCCAATAGTTGTTTTATATTCCCATAATCGTGAGACTAATATATCCTTGGTGTTAATATGATACATCCAGTTATTAATGCCTCAATCTATAAGTTGACCTATAGTGATAGAATTTTTTTTTTTCATTATATGTTTCATCCTATGATATGTATGTAACTATTTTTAAAGAAATGTGTATATGGAAAAGGTTTATTTCATGCTATATATGGAATACGTTTATGGATTTTATAACTCAAAGAGGAATGGGGACAGATCCAATTCAGAATTTAAACCTAACGGGGAAAGGGTATTATATTGATATATTAACTCAGCTTCTTTTATCAACAACTTTTTATCTATATTCCCTCCTCTCCAGTGTCTTTGTACTTTTTTTATTCCCCAATATGTCAGGTCTTTATTGTTCCATTTGTGTACATTCTTAAAATGTTTGTAAAGGTAAGTGTTATCCATTCCGTTTTTTATACTGTTCAGATGCTCCCTAATTCGATCTTTTAACATTCTTTTAGTTTCCCCAAAGTAAAATAAATTGCACGAACATTTTAGGATATAGATTACATTTTTTGTTGTGCATCTAATAATATCTTTTATTTGAAAAATTTCTTCTGAATTATTTATTTTTAAATTAGTTATTTTTTTGCTATGATTGCAGGCCTTACAGGAGTAACATGGGAAGAAACCCCTTATATTTTTACCCATTAGATCTTTTTGTATTTTTTGGCCTATCCTTGGTCGTTTAAGGTCACTGGGGGCCAGAATTGATTTTAAATTACTCGCTTTTTTGAAGATAAATTTTGGGTTTTCTGAAATTTTATCTCCTAAGATTTCGTCTTCCCTTATTATATGCCAATATTTTTTAATTATTTTTTTGATGATGTTATGGTCTGCATGGTACTCTGTTATGAATGGTATTTCGATTTTTTTCTGTATTTTTGTGTAGTTTTTCTTTATATGTGAGTAAACCATCCCTATTTGTGTTTTTAGCTTTATTCAGTGCCTTTTTTGTGGTTTCAGATTTATATCCTCTGGCTAGAAATTTGTTTTCTAACTTTTCTGCCTGTTCTTCAAAGTCAAAAGGCCTTGAACAATTCTTTTTTATGCGGAGAAATTGACCTAATGGGATATTCTGTTTCCATATGTCTAAATGTCAACTTTTTGAATATACATAATTGTTTGCATCTGTTTTTTTAAAATGAGTTTTTGTCTCTATTTTGTTTTCTATGACCATTATTTCTAAGTCTAAAAAGATTATTGTATCCTTACTCCAATTTGAAGTGAATTTTAAACCCCAAGTATTATTGTTCATGTTCTCTAACATATTTATTAGCCCTTCTTGAGTCCCTTCCCATATAATTAACAGGTCATCTATATATCTTCTATAGAGCACAAGGTTTGCGCCATAGTTATTTTTGTTGAAGAAATCATTTTCCCAAGAACCCATAAATAAGTTCGCACAACTTGGTGCAAACCTTGTGCCCATAGCCATACCTTCTATCTGGAGGTAAAATTGTTTTTCGAAAGCAAAATAATTGTTTTCCAGTATATATCTCATACTTTTTATAATGACATTTCTGTGTTGATCTGTCATGGATTTATCTGTTTTAAGGAAAGATTCTGCTGCTAATAGGCCTTTGGAATGGTTGATGGTGGTGTACAATGAGGTAACATCTGCTGTGGCAAGGATCATATTGTCATTCCATTTTATAGACTCTAGAGTGTTTAATACTTGTGTTGACTCTCTGAGGTATGATTTTAGAGTTTTTACATTAATTTGTAGAAAGTTATCTACATATTTTGATAAATTGGCAGATGGAGAATCGATCCCAGAAATAATGGGTCTGCCGGGGGGGTTGACAATGCTTTTATGTATTTTTGGCAGAAAGTAAAAAATCAGAATTTTTGGGAATTTAGGAGTTAGAAATTCAAATTCCTTTTTATTAAGTATTCCTGATTTTTCACCTTCTGCCAACAATTTGTTTAAGTTTTTCTTAAATTTTTCTGTAGGATCAGACTCTAATTTTTTATATGTATTAGTGTCCCCCAATAATCTATGGGCTTCTTTTAAATAATTGTCTGTGTCCATAAGGACAATCCCTCCCCCTTTATCTGCCATTTTTTTTTTTTTATTGAGGATTAAGCAATACAGCAGGTGTCACAACGCAGGTGACTAATAAGTGCACATATATGCAAACAATATCATTTAAATCAGGCATATCAAGCATGAAATAAAATATCTACAGCATAAACCTCATTTTTAATTATTTTGAATAAGAATATAAACCTCATTTTTAAATAGTGTGAACAGACTGTAAACACAGGGGCAAACTAGTACTTCAGTACTATCAATTAACTTAACTTTCTAGGGACTTCATAAAGTCAGTTTAGGAATCATCTCCTATAAGGATTTCAATTTTCACATAGAGGATGATGAGAAGAGCCAATATTGAACAGATGAACAAAGAGAAATCAGAATAAAACACTAAAGACCAGCTATTCAGTTCAGACAATTTAATGGGTGTCTTATAGGTTTGAACCGAGTGTATCAGTATTAATCAGGTGAGGTTTTAAATACTTTTGGAAGCAAAAAAGGAAAAACTGGCACTACACTGTAGATAAGTGAGATAAGAAAAATATTCCGGTGCTACCCCTTTAAATGAGATACATTTTAACAATAGAGGATAGATAGATTGGGGGTTTATATAGCACTCACTCTCACTTTCATAGGTAACAATATAAAACATACATGCTTTATTAGATTAGGTTTAAAAAAGGGGGGATTAAACCTCCCTAAGAATTAATTAAACTACCCACAACCTTAGAACCAAAACAACTTTAAAAGCAATTAAACCCCTAGTCACTCCTCTGTTTCCTGGCCGGGAACTGGAAACACCGGCGTCAGGTGGCTAGAGTGACAATGCGGTATTAGACTCTAAAGTTTAAAATAACAAACGCGTTTCGGCTCCGTGAGCCTTTGTCAATGTTTCACTTAGAGATTCTAAAATGAATAAGCCGAGGCTGTAGTGTGCGCGGCTTTTTATTTTAACCTTGTACTGCTGCTAGCCAATCCGGTGGGTGCTACGAAACAACGCCTCATTTTCTATCAATGGGCGTTCGGTTATGCTTCCACCCACTGTTAAAAGAGTTACGATTGGATATCAGTTAGGTTCTCTTATAGAAGCCTGCACTATTATTGGTTAAGTATATCTGTTTAGTAAAAGTGAACACGCTCTTTCTCTTACTTACTAATAGATGACATTCATTACCATCCTGTAACGGTGAATTGAAGATATGTATTGATGTAATATCATTCAATTTGGAAATTAATCCAACACCGGATAAATAATTTATAAAATAATCTTATTTATCAAACACGGTAAGACATCAAACCACAAGTAGGGTGCGTATTAAATAGAATCATAATTTTCCAACCTTCCTTGCTTATAAATAATAAATCCTTAAACAGTAATCAAAAGCTCCCCATTATTATGTTATTCACATAGTGTATTCCATGGTTGCTATAAATATCGCACTGTTAAAAAGGATTGTATTAATTTTTCTATAAGCTTCTTTGATTCAGTATGCACATAATTCCTAAACAAACCTCCACTTAGTATCCAAAATCATAAATTATTATGACTATAGACCGTGGGTAATTACAGATATATGTGCAACTTTTGGAAAATAAATTATAACGATTCTATTACTTCTATATCACTAGCGATCAAACCATCTAATGTCAATGTGTGAAATAGTCAAATTATAGTGTATGGTTATTTGTCAAATAGTTAACACATAAAGGCCTTTTATTTACATTACAACCAAGGTTTTAACAGGACATGAAAACTTAGTATTGTCTCGCTTTAGCCTTGATTATACGTCATTTACAGACCCCTTATATGTACTTATCTATGGATCATTTGGGTATATGCCCAATTCACCTATACACCTCCAATTATTAATGTGGCTAAATTCTTCATTATTCAGAGCCACATATCCCTCAAAATTAAAGGGATATTAATTGGAAATACTAAACATACATTGACAGACAGCAAGAGAGAAAGTAATAACTATTCAGATATATACCCAATAATTGTTAAACTCATTCATACCATTGGGTATGACAGTATTTAAGCAGAGCATTCGTGTCAATCTGGAGATCATTGATTTTATTTAAAAGATGCATTGTGTCCCTTGTATGTGATGGTAGGGATTCTACAATGTATCTAAGCCGAGCATCAATATATTTACTAGCCTTTTCAGTTAAGGAACCAATTCCTGAGACTATTGGTCTCCCTGGTGGTTTAATAGTATCCTTATGAATTTTGGGCAGTAAATATAGAGTGGCTATTTTGGGTTGTGTAATTTCTAGAAAGTTAAATTCTTTTTGATCTATAGTACCACATGCTAGAGCTGATTTGATCAGTTTATTGTAACTGTTAAGGAACATATCCATAGGGTTACATAGAAGAATTCTGTAATTAAGAGGGTTATTTAGTTGGCGTAGTGCCTCCTCTCTATACATAGTGTCAGGCCAAATTACAATATTCCCCCCCTTTGTCACTGCTTTTAATCTGGACATGTTTTAGTTCAGTTAGTTGTTTTAGTGCAATATTCTCTTCTTTGCTTAGATTAAAACCAGAAGTTTCAGTATTCCCTTGAATATTAAGAATATCTTGGCACACTAAGTTCAGAAATGTGAGAGCACTGTGTGAAGTACTATTTGGAGGTACAAATTTGGACTTTGTCTTCAATATGTGGCGCCAACTAGTGTTTTCACTAGTACTTACCGAGCTGCTAGTTTCTTCTAATAACGCGATCAAATCATTAATAGCTGCTTGGTCTGTAGAGTTCAAATTCTCTGAATCAGAGTTACTGAAATATGTTTTTAAAAGAATCTTTCGTGTGAATAAGTGTAAATCTTTTATTGCCTCAAATTTATTAAATTGTGGTGTGGGTATAAAGGATAAGCCTTTTTTGAGGACTGATATTTGTTCAGTTCAGGTTTGTTTAGGAATTATGTGCATACTGAATCAAAGAAGCTTATAGGAAAATTAATACAATCCTTTTTAACAGTGCGATATTTATAGCAACCATGGAATACACTATGTGAATAACATAATAATGGGGAGCTTTTGATTACTGTTTAAGGATTTATTATTTATAAGCAAGGAAGGTTGTAAAATTATGATTCTATTCAATACGCACCCTACTTGTGGTTTGATGTCTTACCGTGTTTGATAAATAAGATTATTTTATAAATTATTTATCCGGTGTTGGATTAATTTCCAAATTGAATGATATTACATCAATACATATCTTCAATTCACCGTTACAGGATGGTAATGAATGTCATCTATTAGTAAGTAAGAGAAAGAGCGTGTTCACTTTTACTAAACAGATATACTTAACCAATAATAGTGCAGGCTACTATAAGAGAACCTAACTGATATCCAATCGTAACTCTTTTAACAGTGGGTGGAAGCATAACCGAACGCCCATTGATAGAAAATGAGGCGTTGTTTCGTAGCACCGACCGGATTGGCTAGCAGCAGTACAAGGTTAAAATAAAAAGCCGCGTACACTACAGCCTCGGCTTATTCATTTTAGAATCTCTAAGTGAAACATTGACAAAGGCTCACGGAGCCGAAACGCGTTTGTTATTTTAAACTTTAGAGTCTAATACCGCATTGTCACTCTAGCCACCTGACGCCGGTGTTTCCAGTTCCCGGCCAGGAAACAGAGGACTGACTAGCGGTTTAATTGCTTTTAAAGTTGTTTTGGTTCTAAGGTTGTGGGTAGTTTAATTAATTCTTAGGGAGGTTTAATCCCCCCCTTTTTTTAACCTAATCTAATAAAGCATGTATGTTTTATATTGTTACCTATGAAAGTGAGAGTGAGTGCTATATAAACCCCCAATCTATCTATCCTCTATTGTTAAAATGTATCTCATTTAAAGGGGTAGCACCGGAATATTTTTCTTATCTCACTTATCTACAGTGTAGTGCCAGTTTTTTCTTTTTTGTTTCCAATAGTATTATAATTGATGTGAGAATTATACTCATATCTTTCTTTAAACTAGAGCACACACTTAACATTTAAATATGGCCTCTTTTGATTTAGGGGCAGAAATGCTCCAGTGGACTAATGATATTACTAATTTAACAGCAGAATTACAAAATAAAAACACCAATGAGATTAATAAGAATCTTGAGTGGTTTGAATCTTTGAAACAGCTTAAAAAAATAAGAAGGAAACAAATTAAAAAACAATGGAACATTGGAATGTATAATTTTTATAAGGAAAATAATGTAATTCCAAGAGGATTACGTTTAAAAATGTTTCCTTCTTTCAAAGATTTCAAACCAGAATTTAAATTAAAATGGGAAATGGCACTTACTGAGTGCTCCCTTAAACTTATGGGATATCTCACTGAACATGAATTAGACAAACTAACTGAAATTAATGGGGAAATTTCGACTTTATGTAATGATCTTAAACAATATGAGTTAAATGAAGAGTTTCAAAAATCATATAAGAAAATTAAAGGGGAAGTCGAAAAATTTGCACGCTTTATATCAGAGCGTAAAGAACGCAAAATAGACAGGGAACGTAAAGATTACTCCTCTGATACAATTTACTCATGGGGGCAGAATAAAATCGTCAATTCAGACATAGAGACATCAGACAGAGAAGGTGACAGCACGGAGGCTGAAATCTCTGATGATGAATCAAGGCCCAAAACCATTTTAAAAAATACAAACAGAATTAAGCCACATAAAGTCAATAATCCAGATATCCCTTTAGGCGTAGAACAAGAAGGGGGCGCAAAAATAAAACCCAGAACAAGGAGACAAGTGAGGTTCAATTACAAACCCCAGTACACCAAGAAATGAATACTCAGGAATTAAACATTATTAATCTCTCAGATGTAATCCTTACCCCTGAACAAATATCAGTCCTCAAAAAAGGCTTATCCTTTATACCCACACCCACAATTTAATAAATTTGAGGCAATAAAAGATTTACACTTATTCACACGAAAGATTCTTTTAAAAAAATATTTCAGTAACTCTGATTCAGAGAATTTGAACTCTATAGACCAAGCAGCTATTAATGATTTGATCGCGTTATTAGAAGAAACTAGCAGCTCTGTAAGTACTAGTGAAAACACTAGTTGGAGCCACATATTGAAGACAAAGTCCAAATTTGTACCTCCAAATAGTACTTCACACAGTGCACTCACATTTCTGAACTTAGTGTGCCAAGATATTCTTAATATTCAAGGGAATACTGAAAACTTCTGGTTTTAATCTAAGCAAAGAAGAGAATATTGCACTAAAACAACTATCTGAACTAAAACATGTCCAGATTAAAAGCAGTGACAAAGGGGGGAATATTGTAATTTGGCCTGACACTATGTATAGAGAGGAGGCACTACGCCAACTAAATAACCCTCCTTAATTACAGAATTCTTCTATGTAACCCTATGGATATGTTCCTTAACAGTTACAATAAACTGATCAAATCAGCTCCAGCATGTGGTACTATAGATCAAAAAGAATTTAACTTTCTAGAAATTACACAACCCAAAATAGCCACTCTATATTTACTGCCCCAAATTCATAAGGATACTATTAAACCCACCAGGGAGACCAATAGTCTCAGGAATTGGTTCCTTAACTGAAAAGGCTAGTAAATATATTGATGCTCGGCTTAGATACATTGTAGAATCCCTACCATCACATACGAGGGACACAATGCATCTTTTAAATAAAATCAATGATCTCCAGATTGACACGAATGCTCTGTTGGTAACTTGTGATGTGGAATCGCTCTACCACTAGCATAAAAACTGAGTGGGGTTGTAGAGCAACCACATACTATCTTAACAAGAATACTAATATGACCCAAGAGGTAAAAGAATTTATTTTGGATATGTTAAAGTTTGTACTCACTCACAATTTTTTCGTATTTGATGACAAATTCTATTTGCAGACATGTGGCACAGCCATGGGCACTTCTTGTGCCCCGACATACGCTAATATATATCTGGGCTGGTGGGAGGAAACAGTGGTTTTCAATGAAGACCTTAAACATCTGACCCAATATGTCTCCCACTGGTCCAGATATATAGATGATATATTATTCGTATGGAATGGGCCACCAGACCTCTTGACTGAATTTATCACAGTCCTCAATGATAATCCTTTTGGATTATACCTCACATCTACTATAAATAATACCAAAGTGGAATTTTTGGACCTATATATTAAAAAAAACGATAATACTATTGAAACATCGGCATATAGGAAACCCACATCCACGAATAATATTTTAGATGCTAATAGTTATCACCATCCAGCAACTATTAGGGGGCTCCCAATGGGGGAATATATACGTTTAAGACGTAATTGCAGTACTATTGAGAACTTTAAGATAGCTGCTAGAGATCTGAGAAAAAGATTACTGGAACGTGGTTATTCTAGAAAGTTATTAGCTAAAGCTTACAATCGAGCATTACTGAAGGACAGAAGGGAACTTTTAACTCCCAAATTAAAAGAATCGAATACCCCTCTTAGGTTTATTACTACTTTCTCACCACAAAGTGATCACATTACCAGCATTTTACGAAAATATTGGCATGTCCTTAACTAGGACACACTATTAAAACCATTGCTACCTGAGAGACCATTGGTAACATATAGGAGAGCTAGTAACATCAGTGACAAGCTTATAACTAGTCACTATGACAGGAATGCAAAGAAATCTCCTACATACAAGGGTTCTATAGGCTGTGGGCATTGTAAAGTATGCCAGCACATGGTAAAAAAACAATCTATAGTGGACAGATTTAATTATACGTGGACCATAAAAGAACATATTAATTGTCAAAGTTCCAACGTAATTTACTGCATATCTTGTAGTTGTAATTTATATTACGTTGGTATGACTACACGCAGTCTGGGTAAACGTATAACTGAACATTTGAGCAACATAAGGGACAGCCCACAAAGATGTTGATTACTCCTCTGATACAATTTACTCATGGGGGCAGATAAAATTGTCAATTCAGACATAGAGACATCAGACAGAGAAGGTGACAGCACGGAGGCTGAAATCTCTGATGATGAATCAAGGCCCAAAACCATTTTAAAAAATACAAACAGAATTAAGCCACATAAAGTCAATAATCCAGATATCCCTTTAGGCGTAGAACAAGAAGGGGGCGCAAAAATAAAACCCAGAACAAGGAGACAAGTGAGGTTCAATTACAAACCCCAGTACACCAAGAAATGAATACTCAGGAATTAAACATTATTAATCTCTCAGATGTAATCCTTACCCCTGAACAAATATCAGTCCTCAAAAAGGCTTATCCTTTATACCCACACCACAATTTAATAAATTTGAGGCAATAAAAGATTTACACTTATTCACACGAAAGATTCTTTTAAAAAAATATTTCAGTAACTCTGATTCAGAGAATTTGAACTCTATAGACCAAGCAGCTATTAATGATTTGATCGCGTTATTAGAAGAAACTAGCAGCTCTGTAAGTACTAGTGAAAACACTAGTTGGAGCCACATATTGAAGACAAAGTCCAAATTTGTACCTCCAAATAGTACTTCACACAGTGCACTCACATTTCTGAACTTAGTGTGCCAAGATATTCTTAATATTCAAGGGAATACTGAAACTTCTGGTTTTAATCTAAGCAAAGAAGAGAATATTGCACTAAAACAACTATCTGAACTAAAACATGTCCAGATTAAAAGCAGTGACAAAGGGGGGAATATTGTAATTTGGCCTGACACTATGTATAGAGAGGAGGCACTACGCCAACTAAATAACCCTCTTAATTACAGAATTCTTCTATGTAACCCTATGGATATGTTCCTTAACAGTTACAATAAACTGATCAAATCAGCTCCAGCATGTGGTACTATAGATCAAAAAGAATTTAACTTTCTAGAAATTACACAACCCAAAATAGCCACTCTATATTTACTGCCCAAAATTCATAAGGATACTATTAAACCCACCAGGGAGACCAATAGTCTCAGGAATTGGTTCCTTAACTGAAAAGGCTAGTAAATATATTGATGCTCGGCTTAGATACATTGTAGAATCCCTACCATCACATACGAGGGACACAATGCATCTTTTAAATAAAATCAATGATCTCCAGATTGACACGAATGCTCTGTTGGTAACTTGTGATGTGGAATCGCTCTACACTAGCATAAAAACTGAGTGGGGTTGTAGAGCAACCACATACTATCTTAACAAGAATACTAATATGACCCAAGAGGTAAAAGAATTTATTTTGGATATGTTAAAGTTTGTACTCACTCACAATTTTTTCGTATTTGATGACAAATTCTATTTGCAGACATGTGGCACAGCCATGGGCACTTCTTGTGCCCCGACATACGCTAATATATATCTGGGCTGGTGGGAGGAAACAGTGGTTTTCAATGAAGACCTTAAACATCTGACCCAATATGTCTCCCACTGGTCCAGATATATAGATGATATATTATTCGTATGGAATGGGCCACCAGACCTCTTGACTGAATTTATCACAGTCCTCAATGATAATCCTTTTGGATTATACCTCACATCTACTATAAATAATACCAAAGTGGAATTTTTGGACCTATATATTCAAAAAAACGATAATACTATTGAAACATCGGCATATAGGAAACCCACATCCACGAATAATATTTTAGATGCTAATAGTTATCACCATCCAGCAACTATTAGGGGGCTCCCAATGGGGGAATATATACGTTTAAGACGTAATTGCAGTACTATTGAGAACTTTAAGATAGCTGCTAGAGATCTGAGAAAAAGATTACTGGAACGTGGTTATTCTAGAAAGTTATTAGCTAAAGCTTACAATCGAGCATTACTGAAGGACAGAAGGAACTTTTAACTCCCAAATTAAAAGAATCGAATACCCCTCTTAGGTTTATTACTACTTTCTCACCACAAAGTGATCACATTACCAGCATTTTACGAAAATATTGGCATGTCCTTAACTAGGACACACTATTAAAACCATTGCTACCTGAGAGACCATTGGTAACATATAGGAGAGCTAGTAACATCAGTGACAAGCTTATAACTAGTCACTATGACAGGAATGCAAAGAAATCTCCTACATACAAGGGTTCTATAGGCTGTGGGCATTGTAAAGTATGCCAGCACATGGTAAAAAAACAATCTATAGTGGACAGATTTAATTATACGTGGACCATAAAAGAACATATTAATTGTCAAAGTTCCAACGGTAATTTACTGCATATCTTGTAGTTGTAATTTATATTACGTTGGTATGACTACACGCAGTCTGGGTAAACGTATAACTGAACATTTGAGCAACATAAGGACAGCCCACAAAGATGTTGATTACTCCTCTGATACAATTTACTCATGGGGGCAGAATAAAATTGTCAATTCAGACATAGAGACATCAGACAGAGAAGGTGACAGCACGGAGGCTGAAATCTCTGATGATGAATCAAGGCCCAAAACCATTTTAAAAAATACAAACAGAATTAAGCCACATAAAGTCAATAATCCAGATATCCCTTTAGGCGTAGAACAAGAAGGGGGCGCAAAAATAAAACCCAGAACAAGGAGACAAGTGAGGTTCAATTACAAACCCCAGTACACCAAGAAATGATACTCAGGAATTAAACATTATTAATCTCTCAGATGTAATCCTTACCCCTGAACAAATATCAGTCCTCAAAAAAGGCTTATCCTTTATACCCACACCACAATTTAATAAATTTGAGGCAATAAAAGATTTACACTTATTCACACGAAAGATTCTTTTAAAAAAATATTTCAGTAACTCTGATTCAGAGAATTTGAACTCTATAGACCAAGCAGCTATTAATGATTTGATCGCGTTATTAGAAGAAACTAGCAGCTCTGTAAGTACTAGTGAAAACACTAGTTGGAGCCACATATTGAAGACAAAGTCCAAATTTGTACCTCCAAATAGTACTTCACACAGTGCACTCACATTTCTGAACTTACGGCTAGATTTAGAGTTCGGCGGTAAAAGGGCTGTTAACGCTCCGCGGGTTTTTTCTGGCCGCACCATAAATTTAACTCTGGTATCGAGAGTTCAAACAAATGCTGCGTTATGGCTCCAAAAAAGGAGCGTAGAGCATTTTTACCGCAAATGCAACTCTCGATACCAGAGTTGCTTACGGACGCAGCGGCCTCAAAAAACGTGCTCGTGCACGATTCTCCCATAGGAAACAATGGGGCTGTTTGAGCTGAAAAAAAACCTAACACCTGCAAAAAAAGCAGCGTTCAGCTCCTAACGCAGCCCCATTGTTTCCTATGGGGAAACACTTCCTACGTCTGCACCTAACACCCTAACATGTACCCCGAGTCTAAACACCCCTAACCTTACACTTATTAACTCCTAATCTGCCGCCCCCGCTATCGCTGACCCCTGCATTACACTTTTAACCCCTAATCTGCCGCTCCGTAAACCGCCGCCACCTACGTTATCCCTATGTACCCCTAATCTGCTGCCCTAACATCGCCGACCCCTATGTTATATTTATTAACCCCTAATCTGCCCCCCACAACGTCGCCGACACCTGCCTACACTTATTAACCCCTAATCTGCCGAGCGGACCTGAGCGCTACTATAATAAAGTTATTAACCCCTAATCCGCCTCACTAACCCTATCATAAATAGTATTAACCCCTAATCTGCCCTCCCTAACATCGCCGACACCTACCTTCAATTATTAACCCCTAATCTGCCGACCGGAGCTCACCGCTATTCTAATAAATGTATTAACCCCCAAAAGCTAAGTCTAACCCTAACACTAACACCCCCCTAAGTTAAATATAATTTTTATCTAACGAAATAAATTAACTCTTATTAAATAAATGATTCCTATTTAAAGCTAAATACTTACCTGTAAAATAAATCCTAATATAGCTACAATATAAATTATAATTATATTATAGCTATTTTAGGATTAATATTTATTTTACAGGCAACTTTGTAATTATTTTAACCAGGTACAATAGCTATTAAATAGTTAAGAACTATTTAATAGTACCTAGTTAAAATAATAACAAATTTACCTGTAAAATAAATCCTAACCTAAGATATAATTAAACCTAACACTACCCTATCAATAAAATAATTAAATAAACTACCTACAATTACCTACAATTAACCTAACACTACACTATCAATAAATTAATTAAACACAATTGCTACAAATAAATAAAATTAAATAAACTATCTAAAGTACAAAAAATAAAAAAGAACTAAGTTACAGAAAATAATAAAATATTTACAAACATAAGAAAAATATTACAACAATTTTAAACTAATTACACCTACTCTAAGCCCCCTAATAAAATAACAAAGCCCCCCAAAATAAAAAATTCCCTACCCTATTCTAAAATACAAATATTACAAGCTCTTTTACCTTACAGCCCTGAACAGGGCCCTTTGCGGGGCATGCCCCAAGAATTTCAGCTCTTTTGCCTGTAAAAAAAAACATACAATACCCCCCCCCAACATTACAACCCACCACCCACATACCCCTAATCTAACCCAAACCCCCCTTAAATAAACCTAACACTACCCCCCTGATGATCTTCCTACCTTGTCTTCACCATGCCAGGTTCACCGATCCGTCCTGGCTCCAAGATCTTCATCCAACCCAAGCGGGGGCTAGACATCCACTGAAGAAGTCCAGAAGAGGGTCCAAAGTCTTCCTCCTATCCCGGCAAGAAGAGGACATCCGGACCGGCAAACATCTTCTCCAAGCGGCATCTTCTATCTTCTTCCATCCGATGACGACCGGCTCCATCTTGAAGACCTCCAGCGCGGATCCATCCTCTTCTTCCGACGACTAGACGACGAATGACGGTTCCTTTAAGGGACGTCATCCAAGATGGCGTCCCTCGAATTCCGATTGGCTGATAGGATTCTATCAGCCAATCGGAATTAAGGTAGGAATTTTCTGATTGGCTGATGGAATCAGCCAATCAGAATCAAGTTCAATCCGATTGGCTGATCCAATCAGCCAATCAGATTGAGCTCGCATTCTATTGGCTGATCGGAACAGCCAATAGAATGCGAGCTCAATCTGATTGGCTGATTGGATCAGCCAATCGGATTGAACTATATTCTGATTGGCTGATTCCATCAGCCAATCAGAAAATTCCTACCTTAATTCCGATTGGCTGATAGAATCCTATCAGCCCAATCGGAATTCGAGGGACGCCATCTTGGATGACGTCCCTTAAAGGAACCGTCATTCGTCGTCTAGTCGTCGGAAGAAGAGGATGGATCGCGCTGGAGGTCTTCAAGATGGAGCCGGTCGTCATCGGATGGAAGAAGATAGAAGATGCCGCTTGGAGAAGATGTTTGCCGGTCCGGATGTCCTCTTCTTGCCGATAGGAGGAAGACTTTGGACCCTCTTCTGGACTTCTTCAGTGGATGTCTAGCCCCCGCTTGGGTTGGATGAAGATCTTGGAGCCAGGACGGATCGGTGAACCTGGCATGGTGAAGACAAGGTAGGAAGATCATCAGGGGGGTAGTGTTAGGTTTATTTAAGGGGGGTTTGGGTTAGATTAGGGGTATGTGGGTGGTGGGTTGTAATGTTGGGGGGGGGTATTGTATGTTTTTTTTTACAGGCAAAAGAGCTGAAATTCTTGGGGCATGCCCCGCAAAGGGCCCTGTTCAGGGCTGGTAGGTAAAAGAGCTTGTAATATTTGTATTTTAGAATAGGGTAGGGAATTTTTTATTTTGGGGGGCTTTGTTATTTTATTAGGGGGCTTAGAGTAGGTGTAATTAGTTTAAAATTGTTGTAATATTTTTCTTATGTTTGTAAATATTTTATTATTTTCTGTAACTTAGTTCTTTTTTATTTTTTGTACTTTAGATAGTTTATTTAATTTTATTTATTTGTAGCAATTGTGTTTAATTAATTTATTGATAGTGTAGTGTTAGGTTAATTGTAGGTAATTGTAGGTAGTTTATTTAATTATTTTATTGATAGGGTAGTGTTAGGTTTAATTATATCTTAGGTTAGGATTTATTTTACAGGTAAATTTGTTATTATTTTAACTAGGTAACTATTAAATAGTTCTTAACTATTTAATAGCTATTGTACCTGGTTAAAATAATTACAAAGTTGCCTGTAAAATAAATATTAATCCTAAAATAGCTATAATATAATTATAATTTATATTGTAGCTATATTAGGATTTATTTTACAGGTAAGTATTTAGCTTTAAATAGGAATTATTTATTTAATAAGAGTTAATTTATTTCGTTAGATAAAAATTATATTTAACTTAGGGGGGTGTTAGTGTTAGGGTTAGACTTAGCTTTAGGGGTTAATACATTTATTAGAATAGCGGTGAGCTCCGGTCGGCAGATTAGGGGTTAATAATTGAAGGTAGGTGTCGGCGATGTTAGGGAGGGCAGATTAGGGGTTAATACTATTTATGATAGGGTTAGTGAGGCGGATTAGGGGTTAATAACTTTATTATAGTAGCGCTCAGGTCCGCTCGGCAGATTAGGGGTTAATAAGTGTAGGTAGGTGTCGGCGACGTTGAGGGGGGCAGATTAGGGGTTAATAAATATAACATAGGGGTCGGCGATGTTAGGGGTAGCAGATTAGGGGTACATAGGATAACGTAGGTGGCGGCGATTTGCGGTCGGAAGATTAGGGGTTAATTATTTTAAGTAGCTTGCGGCGACGTTGTGGGGGGCAAGTTAGGGGTTAATAGATATAATACAGGGGTCGGCGGTGTTAGGGGCAGCAGATTAGGGGTACATAAGTATAACGTAGGTGGCGGTCGGCAGATTAGGGGTTAAAATTTTTAATCGAGTGGCGGCGATGTGGGGGACCTCGGTTTAGGGGTACATAGGTAGTTTATGGGTGTTAGTGTACTTTAGGGTACAGTAGTTAAGAGCTTTATAAACCGGCGTTAGCCAGAAAGCTCTTAACTCCTGCTATTTTCAGGCGGCTGGAATCTTGTCGTTAGAGCTCTAACGCTCACTGCAGAAAAGACTCTAAATACCGGCGTTAGGAAGATCCCATTGAAAAGATAGGCTACGCAAATGGCGTAGGGGGATCTGCGGTATGGAAAAGTCGCGGCTGTAAAGTGAGCGTTAGACCCTTTAATCACTGACTCCAAATACCAGCGGGCGCCCAAAACCAGCGTTAGGAGCCTCTAACGCTGGTTTTGACGGCTACCGCCGAACTCTAAATCTAGCCGTTAGTGTGCCAAGATATTCTTAATATTCAAGGGAATACTGAAACTTCTGGTTTTAATCTAAGCAAAGAAGAGAATATTGCACTAAAACAACTAAACTGAACTAAAACATGTCCAGATTAAAAGCAGTGACAAAGGGGGGAATATTGTAATTTGGCCTGACACTATGTATAGAGAGGAGGCACTACGCCAACTAAATAACCCTCTTAATTACAGAATTCTTCTATGTAACCCTATGGATATGTTCCTTAACAGTTACAATAAACTAATCAAATCAGCTCTAGCATGTGGTACTATAGATCAAAAAGAATTTAACTTTCTAGAAATTACACAACCCAAAATAGCCACTCTATATTTACTGCCCAAAATTCATAAGGATACTATTAAACCACCAGGGAGACCAATAGTCTCAGGAATTGGTTCCTTAACTGAAAAGGCTAGTAAATATATTGATGCTCGGCTTAGATACATTGTAGAATCCCTACCATCACATACGAGGGACACAATGCATCTTTTAAATAAAATCATGATCTCCAGATTGACACGAATGCTCTGTTGGTAACTTGTTATGTGGAATCGCTCTACACTAGCATAAAAACTGAGTGGGGTAGTAGAGCAACCACATACTATCTTAACAAGAATACTAATATGACCCAAGAGGTAAAAGAATTTATTTTGGATATGTTAAAGTTTGTACTCACTCACAATTGTTTCGTATTTGATGACAAATTCTATTTGCAGACATGTGGCACAGCCATGGGCACTTCTTGTGCCCCGACATATGCTAATATATATCTGGGCTGGTGGGAGGAAACAGTGGTTTTCAATGAAGACCTTAAACATCTGACCCAATATGTCTCCCACTGGTCCAGATATATAGATGATATTATTATTCGTATGGAATGGGCCACCAGACCTCTTGACTGAATTTATCACAGTCCTCAATGATAATCCTTTGGATTATACCTCACATCTACTATAAATAATACCAAAGTGGAATTTTTGGACCTATATATTAAAAAAAAACGATAATACTATTGAAACATCGGCATATAGGAAACCCACATCCACGAATAATATTTTAGATGCTAATAGTTATCACCATCCAGCAACTATTAGGGGGCTCCCAATGGGGGAATATATACGTTTAAGACGTAATTGCAGTACTATTGAGAACTTTAAGATAGCTGCTAGAGATCTGAGAAAAAGATTACTGGAACATGGTTATTCTAGAAAGTTATTAGCTAAAGCTTACAATCGAGCATTACTGAAGGACAGAAGGGAACTTTTAACTCCCAAATTAAAAGAATCGTATACCCCTCTTAGGTTTATTACTACTTTCTCACCACAAAGTGATCACATTACCAGCATTTTACGAAAATATTGGGCATGTCCTTAACTAGGACACACTATTAAAACCATTGCTACCTGAGAGACCGTTGGTAACATATAGGGAGCTAGTAACATCAGTGACAAGCTTATAACTAGTCACTATGACAGGAATGCAAAGAAATCTCCTACATACAAGGGTTCTATATGCTGTGGGCATTGTAAAGTATGCCAGCACATGGTAAAAAAACAATCTATAGTGGACAGATTTAATTATACGTGGACCATAAAAGAACATATTAATTGTCAAAGTTCCAACGTAATTTACTGCATATCTTGTAGTTGTAATTTATATTACGTTGGTATGACTACACGCAGTCTGGGTAAACGTATAACTGAACATTTGAGCAACATAAGGACAGCCCACAAAGATGTTGAAGATAAAAAACAAATAACTAGTGTAGCCAAACACTTTCTTCAATGTCATAGTGGGAACACCAATGCTTTAAAATGCTGGGGATTAGAGAAACTGAAACCAGGAATAAGAGGGGGAATACGGAACAAAGACTGTTAAAGATGGAAACCAAATGGGTTTTTCAACTTAAATACTGTCATACCCAATGGTATGAATGAGTTTAACAATTATTGGGTATATATCTGAATAGTTATTACTTTATCTCTTGCTGTCTGTCAATGTATGTTTTGTATTTCCAATTAATATCCCTTTAATTTGAGGGATATGTGGCTCCGAATAATGAAGAATTTGGCCACATTAATAATTGGAGGTGTATAGGTGAATTGGGCATATACCCGAATGATCCATAGATAAGTACATATAAGGGGTCTGTAAATGACGTATAATCAAGGCTAAAGCGAGACAATACTAAGTTTTCATGTCCTGTTAAAACCTTGGTTGTAATGTAAATAAAGGCCTTTATGTGTTAACTATTTGACACATCACCATACACTATAATTTGACTATTTCACACATTGACATTAGATGGTTTGATCGCTAGTGATATAGAAGTAATAGAATCGTTATAATTTATTTTCCAAAAGTTGCACATATATCTGTAATTACCCACGGTCTATAGTCATAATAATTTATGATTTTGGATACTAAGTGGAGGTTTGTTTAGGGAATTATGTGCATACTGAATCAAGAAGCTTATAGGAAAATTAATACAATCCTTTTTAACATTGCGATATTTATAGCAACCATGGAATACACTATGTGAATAACATAATAATGGGGAGCTTTTGATTACTGTTTAAGGATTTATTATTTATAAGCAAGGAAGGTTGTAAAATTATGATTCTAATTCAATACGCACCCTACTTGTGGTTTGATGTCTTACCGTGTTTGATAAATAAGATTATTTTATAAATTATTTATCCGGTGTTGATTAATTTCCAAATTGAATGATATTACATCAATACATATCTTCAATTCACCGTTACAGGATGGTAATGAATGTCATCTATTAGTAAGTAAGAGAAAGAGCGTGTTCACTTTTACTAAACAGATATACTTAACCAATAATAGTGCAGGCTACTATAAGAGAACCTAACTGATATCCAATCGTAACTCTTTTAACAGTGGGTGGAAGCATAACCGAACGCCCATTGATAGAAAATGAGGCGTTGTTTCGTAGCACCCACCGGATTGGCTAGCAGCAGTACAAGGTTAAAATAAAAGCCGCGCACACTACAGGCCTCGGTTTATTCATTTTAGAATCTCTAAGTGAAACATTGACAAAGGCTCACGGAGCCGAAACGCGTTTTTTATTTTAAACTTTAGAGTCTAATACCGCATTGTCACTCTAGCCACCTGACGCCGGTGTTTCCAGTTCCCGGCCAGGAAACAGAGGAGTGACTAGCGGTTTAATTGCTTTTAAAGTTGTTTTGGTTCTAAGGTTGTGGGTAGTTTAATATTCTTAGGAGGTTTAATCCCCCCTTTTTTTAACCTAATCTAATAAAGCATGTATGTTTTTTATTGTTACCTATGAAAGTGAGAGTGAGTGCTATATAAACCCCCAATCTATCTATCCTCTATTGTTAAAAAGTTTTAAATACTTTATCAGGTATGGTGAACCGCAGGATCACCAAAAGGAGAAGTTTATCTAGATACGAAACTGAATTCTCCAGTCCCCGTAGAAGGGGATAACACAAATAGAATTTGTGTCTAAAAGGGGGGGGGGCGGAGCCTAGTAATATAGAAACATACTAGGAGAAAGAAAATTAACAACTAACCTAATTAAGTAAGCTGATGGGAGCTCAGGCAAAAACAATTAAGGGCTATCAGTTATGTTCTTGGGAAAATATATACATACATAGTAGGCTTAATTTATAAATGTGTAGATAAGTTTGAAATTGCGTAGCATACCTACTTTTAATAACTAAATAAAAACTGTTCTGTAAAAACATAAACTGTATAACTGCAGAAACGATAATGCATCCTAGTGAAATCTTAAAGAGGTCTTATGTTAATATTATCTATAGATGTGGATAACTATGTGTAGCCGCTAATCCATGGGAGCTGTATATTGATATAAAAGATGGCATAGAAAGATCATATTTCAAACCCATCAGGATTCACTCAAATATGTATAGAGGTCTATCACAATTAAATGGCACACATCAACTAAGAACTAGTTCTGGGGAGGCGGAAAGAGGCGGAGCCAGGAGCACGAGCGGCTCACGGAGCTGGCGTGAGTGCACGGGCCTAATAGTCTCCGAGAGACTCTGCAGATTATGCTTGAGACGGGGCTGCTAGAAAGTACCCTGATCCCGCTCACACCTAGGCTGAAAGAGGAATCGGAGGAGCAAAGTTAAAAGACAAAGCCACACGACCGGAAGATTCCATTTTGCTGCCATACACTCAGGATTGCCTAGAGTGCTAAGACGCCAGTACTAGCGTCCACCGCCAACAAAAGTTCAAGCAAAGGGGCAAGAGAACCAGAAATTGACGGCTCTGGGGGGAGAGTAGCAACGAAAGTGACCGGGAACGGTAAGCGCATACAAATCTTTTTCTTTTGATGCTCTTTTTAAATTGCGCTGATGATGTGAAAGAGGAAAGGAGTGTGTACATAGTGAATTGAGGAGTTCTTACCCTAACTACAGGAAATGAGCAGGGTGACAAACATTATTTGCTAACATCGCAGATAGAGTGCGTACGGGTCCCTAAGGGGTTAAAAGACCTGGCTATCACTATATAAACATTATTTACAACACCTTAAATAAGAGCAAAAACTGGTCCCTAAGGGGTTTAAAAGACCAGTGGAAGCTAGCAGTCTATGGCACACTTGAAGGTGGAAAATAAAAAGGGAAAACCTACACCATAACACTATTGCACATCCCCCCACACAAGCACACAGCTACAATAAAAAAAGGAAAAGAAAAAACAACTTGCTCCATTCATGCTGAATTTAAGGCAACACGCAAATATGGGAATAGATGAAACTATACTAAACTACTCTCATATAGTGTTTCCAAGATAAAAGAGAACTCGGTTAATTGTGCATAAAAAGGTCAATATTTGCAGAAACTGAAATTAATGGAAAAATATTTTAACCCTGCTAAAATGGCTCCAAAGGCAAAAGGGGTGGAAAGAAAACAAGTTAAAGGGAATGTCAGCTCCTTAAGTAATTCGAGCAATGTTTCTATGCATACAAATGAGGACAGTATGTTTGAACATATGCAAGTCAACACTAATGTGAATTCTTTATCTGAACAGCTTAATAACCTCATTCAAAAAATAGATAATGTACAAAAAAGTCTAGATAAAGTGGTTCAAGAGATGCAACAAACTACAACTAGACTAACAGTTATAGAACAACGAATATCTGACACTGAGGACACTCAAAATATACTGCAAGGTAGAGTAAAAGCTATGGAACAAGAAAACATGAAACTAAGGGAAAAGCTTGACGAAATTGAAAATCACTCAAGGAGAAACAACTTGAGGATAGTGGGACTGCCGGAGTCAGTTACATCTACACAGTTGATAGACTTTGCTGAAAAAACACTACCACTAATCCTTGACATAGAGAATAACGCTCATGCATTCCAAGTTGAAAGAGCACATCGTATGGGGGTTAATGATCCAAACTCCCAGAACCAGCATAAAGCACGAGTGGTTATAATAAAATATCTTTCTTTCCAGGCAAAACTTAAGATATTGAGAGCATTTAGGAATAAGCAGAATGTAGTATTTGAAGGAAAAAGAATCTTAATTTTCCAAGATTACTCTGTAAGACCTGTCAAGGCGCAGGAAACAATTTACAGAAATATGCCAGAGACTGGTAAAGGAAAAAAGATCATTTGCACTATTATACCCAGCAAAATTGAAATACAGCAAGGAGAGATATCACATTATTTTTTTTCTCCAGAGGAGGCAACACGGTTTATTGACCAAGGGGTACATAACCCAGAAGGTTGAACTGTCAAGCCTAAAAAGGAAAAAAAAAAAAAAAAACCCCACTACTTAAACGTATAAGACTTACCTGCTATCTTCTTTAGTACTATAATTATGATTTTTTTGTTCTTATTTGACATTGGAATGGAAAGAATATTTATGATTTATTTCACCATTAAGGGTAGTTGTTTTAAGGATTTTGACATATATAATTACAGAATGATAATTTTAGTAAATGAAATTATGTTGTGTATATAAGGATATGAGATATGCTAAATACAATAAGAGATAGGCCTTTTTGGCTTAATGGAAATATAGGAAAAGGGTATCTACAGAGAAGAGAACACAGTATTTGTACAACTCACCCCTGGTATATCTATACATGTAAGGGAAACATTAAGAGCAACGCAAGGATTAAAACACAAGGGTATTTAAATTATACGGGAGGGCATCAAGAGTCAATATTTATTCTTTGAGAAGTATGAAAAATTATGGGAGGAAATTTTTGTATATAACACAAAAACATTGGACACAGTTTGAGGTTCTTTATTTTACTTATATTAATGTAGAATGGAAGATTATCCACAGAGTATTGGAAAGTACACTCAGATAGAATTCACGTATACGTTGGGATGTTTGGTACTTATGTTTGGTTTTTAAAACCATAAAAAATCAGAGCACTAAAATAGAATTGTATAGAAGCACAATGGTTATATATGATCCTGGAAAGGGTCTACAACACTATAAGGAATATGTAAAATTTTATAAGGAAATCTTTTTGCATGATGTGAGTCAGGGGCTTTGTGATCTAGAGAGAGGTGCAAAGGGCTCCTTTCTGTACCATGCATTACACTATGCAAATATATGGAATATGTACAAAGGTATTGAATTCGAAGAATTGTATTATAAAATCAATAGAGCTAAATAGATATATAATGAATGTGTATAGGAATAATAGATATAATGTAGAACACGTTTAGAAGGGTAAAAAGTTTATGGAAGAGATTCACTATTTATATCACAAGGGGAAGTATGTATACCAGGGGAAATTAATGTTGATCAAACTAAGATGCATGACTGAATACAACCCAGAGAACTCTATGAGACCCAAGGAGCTATCCTATATGACATACCATCTGCCTATCAGGGAAAGTAGGAGGAATGGGAATAAAAATAAAAAGAGGATCTAGATCTATCTCATTACAACTATATAAGTCTCAAATAAAGAAAATCCGAAATAGGTATCCTCAGATAGAGGTAAAATGGTAAAAATATTACTTGGAATGTGGGGGGAATTAATTCCCCCATTAAGAGGAAAAGCGGTAATAAGTCACCTGAAGAAACTAAATGCAGATATTGCATGCATCCAAGAAACCCACCTAACGGATAGAGAACATCCCAAACTAAAAACAGAATGGGTTCAGGAAATAGTATTTTCATCATATAATAGCTCATCTAGGGGAGTAGCTATCTATTTCATAGGAAACTCCAATACGAGATTGAAGATGTATACAAGGATAAATCGGGTAGATATATTGTCATAAATTTAACAATTAACCAACTAAAATTCTCAATATGCAATATTTATGGCCCTACACAAACAGGAAAATAAATTTTGGAATAAGATCCAAAAGCTAATACAAAATAAAGCTAAATATGAGATAATAATGATGGGAGATTACAATATTACCCCAAACCCAATAATTGATAGAAGAACAGATAAAAATGTAAAAAAGGATAAAATAGATTTAACTATGAAAAAAGACTATCCGGAAATTGTGTCAAAGTCTGGGGATCGTTGATCTCTGGCGAGAAAAAATCCAGATGAATACGAATATACACATCTGGCACGATCTAATAAAGCTATGTCAAGGATTGACTACTTTTTAGTATCCCATAGAATTAAGCTCTATATAGACGACATAAAGATATTGCAATTTGGTCTATCTGACCATACACCAGTTATATTATATTAAAAAATGGGAAAAAATTATGGCAATGTTAACAACTTTAGATATCCCAAATATTTGTATCAATCTGAGCAGTGGACAAAATTTTTAGAGAAAAATGGAGGGATTTTGAGATAAATAATATACAACATATAGTAAATATACAACTTTTTTGGGAGACCTCTAAAGTGGTCATGAAGGCAGAAATGATAAAGCAGTTGAAGTATATTAAAAATAAAAAGAGAAAAGAAGAAGAGAAAATTAATAATCAGGTTGCACAGGCTTTTGTACAATACAGAAACTAATCCAATAAAACAGAATAAAGACCTATACTTTAATATAAAAAAAGAAAGAGATACAATAAACTTGGAGAAAGCCCAGGAAGAATTGAAAAAGAGAGCAGCTAGATATTATAGATGGGGTAATAGATCAGGAAAGATGCTCGCAAATTTAATAAGAGAGCCAAAACCACAAAGCTATATTGCAGCAATTAAGAATAAAGACCAAATATATCAAGATACAGAGAAAATTATTAACTGCTTTAAGAATTATTACCAAAATCTTTATAAATCGCCAGGGGATAATCAATTAAAACAACAAGAATTATGGAATCAGATTAATCTACCTCAAATTAGTGAAGATCAAAAGAAGATATTAAATGAAAAAAATAACAAAAAAAGAAATCGAGAAAGCTATAAACAATCTAGCATTATCTAAAGCATCAGGCCCAGACGGCTTACCAGCCGAGTACTATAAGGCACTAATAGCTAAATTATAAACCCACTATACCAACTTTATGAAGTAATATATGAGGGGCAAGAGCATGTATCTCCAAACTTTAAAACAGTTAACATGATAGTTATACCTAAACCAGGGAAAAATCAGTTAGAGACTAAATCATATCGCCCAATTTCATTAACAAATGTTGACTATAAAATAATAATGAAAATCCTTGCAAATAGACTCAAGACAGTTTTGCCTTCTATCATATCAGAAGAACAGGTGGGTTTTATGACTGGAAGAACATCAGTTAAACAACATAAGAAATATTCTACATGTTATTCAGACATATTGGCAGAGAAAGGGACAGGCTGATCTGTCGGAGGCCTTCTTGCTATCATTAGATGCTGAGAAGGCCTTCGACAGAGTGGAATGGGGCCATTTGTTCCGTACCATGGAAAAGGGTAACATTGAGGGGAAATTTACTGAATTTATTAAAGCTATATATACACCAACAGATGCCTATATATGCATTAATGGTAACACATCAACATCGATCCAACTATATAGAGGTACACGTCAGGGATGCCCCCCTCTCCCCACTTTTATTTAACATAGCCCTAGAACCCCTTATACACTTACTAAAAAAAACGTCACCTGGTATACGGTTAGGGGAAACACACCTACAGCTTGCATTATTTGCGGATGATCTCCTCCTATATGTCTCAAATCCTGAAAATTATATAGATCAGATTCTAGAGAAAATTAACCTATTTGGATATAACTCTGGATATAAAGTAAATATCCAAAAATCACAGATATTATGGCTACATAAAGGGGGGAAGGATAGAAAATATATGTTCGAAGAAGTTACAGAATCTATGACATATCTTGGAATTAAGATATCTAGCGACCCCAATAGAATATATGCCCTCAATTATTCAATAGTCATTAGAAAAATATTAAAAGATATTAAACTATGGACTAACCTTAATTTAAATCCTAACAGGTAGAATCCATATTATTAAAATGGTCCATTATTCCAAAGCTATTATACCCTATACATATGCTCCCATTAAGAATCCCATCAAAAGACCTTAAACTATTAGATCAAGCTATTAGAGGATTTTTATGGAAGGGGAATAAATCAAGGATAAGTATGTCCAAGCTCCAAATGTCAACTAAAAAACTGGGATGGGGTCTCCCAAGTATTAAGTATTATAACTCGGCGGCCCTAGCTAGATATAATCTAGAATGGTTAACAGGTAATGAAAAATATACCAATATGGAAATTGAGCAAGCAATGATTAAACCTATGGCAACTGCTTATCTGGTACACGCAGATATGGCCGAAATCCCTAAAGAAATTAAAAGCCATATTATATTTCGAGATTCATTGATAATATGGAAATTAATGAGTAGAATATTAGGGGTGAATTATAAATACACCCGATATCTACCAATTAACGGTAATCTTAAATTTCAAAGGGGAAATGCTTATCCATTCAGGAACTGGGGGCAACAGGGAACTAGTAAAATTGGGGACATACTACATAGCCATAATAATAAGATCTTTTCGAGCCAAGAGATTTATGAAAAATATGAAGCTAAAAGCGATAACTACATCTATTACCATCAGATAAAAACATATATAAAAAAAGTACAGAGGAATTCAAAAAATAATTGCTGTAAAAATCAATTAACTGATTTATGTGAGAACTATGAAAAAGGGAACTATAAAATGACTTTTATCTATAATAAACTAGTAAATATGTCTTCCGAGAGAAATTGTAATAAAATTATAGAGGGAAATAACTGGGGGTTAGATAAAGATAATTTAAAGGAACAACTAGTATATAGCATAAAGCTAGCAAAACAAACCACCAAGGCGAGTGAATTAAGAGAATCACAATATAGAATAATACACAAAGATTATATAACAGTGACAAAAAGACATAAATGGTCAAAGGGAGAGCTGCCAATATGCCCAAAATGCTCATTTCCATCCCCAGACTTGACACATTATTTTTGGAACTGCCCAAGGATTAATCAATATTGGAAACAGATCGCATTCTGGATCTCGAAAACAATTGGTTCTGACCTTAAAATAGATCAACAAACAATTTTCCTGTTATATAATCCTAGATTTGAAAAGAGAAAATATAAACTATATATAGCTATGGTGATATTACTAGCAAGAAATTTAATAGCGAAATTGTGGATAGAGAAAAAATCCCCGGGGATTGCCACTCTTAAAAACAAAGTATGGCAGCAATTAATAATAGAAAAGTTTGATGTACTAGGCGATACAAAGAATAGGAAAGTGGCATTCCTAAATAAATGGGATATCTACATACAAAGCCTCAACAGGGAAACGCAAAACCAAATATATGCAGGGCTAGTGTAAAAAGAGAAGAAGATAGTAGAGAAACTGAGAGTTGTAAAGTATAAGCCGAGACCCTAGTTGTCTCCTTATTATAAGGGAGAATTTGAGAATAATGGATTTACAGAGTTATATGGACCCACTAGAGGCTTCCCTTTTCCCTTTTTGATGTGTTGTTTTTTTTTTTTTTTTCTTCTTTTTTTTTGTCTTTTTTTTGTCCCTCCCCCCCCTCTTCTATTGGGAAAAATTTAACAAGCCATAGAAAATACGTTTGTACAATTGTATAGCAAATTCAAACACACCCTATCATACTAGGAAAAATATCGTCATTCTGAGTATATGTACTATTTTTATGAAAATGTATTGTTTGTAATAATTCAATAAAGATATTTAAAAAAAAAAAAAAAAAAAAAAAAGAACTAGTTCTGGTATACACTTATCAAACTAAAAGGTCAGAGGGTCTCTTATAGTTAACCTTTAGAGCATTGTGGGAAACAGATTACATTAGATTAAGTGAAACAGCATGGCTTGTAGAATGTTTGTAGAAATTGGCTGCGCTATATTAAGTTAAAGTATAACATTTAAAAACATGGTTTCTTAGTATAAGTAATGCTGAAGATGACACTGTAGAATGTAGCTCAGGCATTACTAGTTGACATTTCAGAGCATTTGAGCTTCAATAGTAATAATACTGACAGCATCTAATATCATTGTAATATAATATAGCTTACACCTGATAACTAAACTATATAGCTAGATGACCACCTCTAAATCAGAAATACACTCAAAGTGTCATATCAGCTAGCCAACTATATAACTAACGAGGCCAAATTGATATTCATAAAAATAAAGTGTTACCCGACACAGAGCTCTAATTATAAGTGACAAGACCTTGTAAAAAGCCATAGGGCAGACTTAGAGTACAAAATTAAGGTCTTTACTTGTATTAAGAATATTGAAAGGCACAGAGTAAATATACTCACAAAATAGGTAATGAACTTCATTAGCCTTGCTAACAACAGCCTGGTTCTGAGTGAGTTAAATGCCTTAATCTGTTACTGTCATTGTAGCCCCAAACATAGCAAGGAGCACAGCAATTGTATCGATGTCTTGTGAGGTAACTATAGATATATTTGGCCTTTGTGAGCAAGCCAAGACTCCCTCTAGTGGCGTAAACTAGCAATTACATCTTATAATTGGAGCAACATAAATGTTAAGTATGATTCCATAACCGCGCAATTTGTGTGGGCTATTATATGGGTTTAAAAGTATATATAAAAATTAGCTATACTTTTGCTTGAAGGGGAATTTGTTTTAAAGAAGCTAGAGTTATATGTGCATAGAAAAACTTTCTCTAAGCTCTTAATGAAGTAAAATAATAAGAGGTTAGACTTTTGCAGTAAACTGTCAGCAAGGATAGTATAGGGACACAGAAAACATCCAACATAGAAACACAGAAAATAGCTGGACCTTCGAAATAGTTTGTATAAACCAATGGTACATTATGAGATCCTGCACCAGGGCATGGGCCCTATGCCCATCGGCAGGAAAATCAGTTAAATTAAGAGTTAGATAAGTCCGTGTTATAGACTGTTCCCTGTCCCCAGCATGGTTATTAAATGGTCCGTGTTTGCAAGATAGTACACTTATCTGCAGACCTGAAAGAGACTCTGATAGGGAAGTTCCAACAAAGCAAGTGGCATACTGTGTATGTCAAAATCAGCGTTTCAACCAAAACGTGTTGCAATAGACAAATTCACAGTATTTATATAAGGAAAACAAAGAGTCTAGTGTCTAGTGTCCTGATCTCATGCAAAACTGCAAGGCAATAATAAAAGAAAAGAAGAAAAAGTAAACATTTATATATTTTCACTTAGCGTGCTATATGAGCAAGCTTAAATAAACTTTATGCAAAGTCCTCTTGTAGATTAGATGCTAAGTTACCTTATCCCATTCCGATTCTGGGGAGTTGTAAAGTCAGTTCATTATAGAGTATCAGAGGTGTCATAAGAGACCAACATGGCGGGTGTGTATATGACAAATGTCTATGACACCAGCTCACTGCGAAGGCAGTGTTGTAGTAGCTGCGGCTGACTGTAGAAGTTAACCCACCCAGGATCCCAATAGCCACAGCCTCATCCATGGCAGTGCTTGAAGTCCTGTGCCTTCTCTTGTGATAAGACTTCTATCGGTATGGTTGTCAAATAGATCCATAAACCATCCTGATTGGGAGTGATAGTACAGCGGTAAACGAATTACTTAAGTTCCATCTGTGAGTGTACAGCTTTTCTGTATTCGTTGGTTGCTGCTTTTTGTACCCTTGAATCCTATTGCAGAGTATTGAAGCCCTTTTGCGGTCTTAATCAAATTGATGCCGCCCGTTTGCATTGCCCCAGTCTCCAGGAGCCCGCGACCTCATACTTGGCTGATATAGTGTCAAAAGGCCCGGGTTGAGGGGATCTCTTAGTGCCATCTCCCCTTCTTACCAGCAAAAGCCTTGCGGGAGCCATCCGGTGGTCCCACACACACTGGGTGGAGTCTGTACCTGTTCTGCAGACTGCGATAGCTTTACTCGGTGTCTTGAATACAATCTCAAAGCTCAGATTTCGCTGTAGAGTCATAGCCTGCTGTCTGCTTGATCTCAACCGCGCAAACAGCTGAAATAAGCTCCGTCGCAAGTCCTGAAGTGCTGGGTCAACGCAGATTGGACCCTCTGTTCTCAAGCATCTACTGCTTCCATGACTGTTGAGGGTGACGTTCCGAGTTGTAAATGTAGTTTTATTAGCTGCTGAGGATTCTTGTTCTTATCCGGGTAACTGGGGTAGTTAGATATGATACTTCTGAGGGCTACATACCTCCCCTTAGTAAACCGCCCATCTTGATGTTCTCTGGTGTCCCGATCACTGCATGGATTGACCCCGACTCTGTATCTGCTCTCGTAACAAACAACGTTCGTATTTTTCTCACACTCGATCATATGGTATCACATATAGCTGGGACCAAGTTTTATATGATTTTAGACTGTCACATATAATAAACATATCCCTTTTAGTTGTTCCAGAGTCGGGAGGTCTGTAAGAGTGCGGCCATTCACTTTGGCGGTTAGCTCCGCCCCCCCTTTATCTGCCATTTTAATCGTTATTTTCTCATTCTTTCTCAGATTTTCCATCACCATTTTTTCTTTAAGACTCATATTATAGTTTTTAATTTTTGGTAGATTGTATTTTATTACTTCTTTACAGGCTAATTTTTCAAAGGTTTCTAGCAGATATCCTTTGGCATGTAGGGGGGTTAAAATTTTGATTTGACTTTAAGTCTGTATGTGTAACCATATCCTTATTCACTGATTCTTGGTTCGTCTGTCTTTCTATGGGATTTTTTAGGAAGAATTCTTTTTATGGTTAGGTTTCTTACAAAACTTTTTTATGTGAATGTGTGTGTTGAACTTATTCATCTCAGACTGTTGGGGCGAAAGTTAACCCTAAGCTCAAGACCCTTTTCTCTCCTCTTTTAAAATGGTACTGCTTAGATTGAAAATCCATTGGTGTGTGTACGTTACCTCCATCTTTTTGCTAATTTGTCAATGGATAATTTTTTGTTTTTCTTTGTATTCATTACTTTTTTTAGTTTTCCTTTATCTCTAAAATATTTGCTTCAATTTTTGTGAGTCGTTTCTTTCCTAGACCTTTTTAGAATATCTATCAATGTGTTGGAGGCTTTTTTTAAAGTGTCTGTCATTCATTCTGAAATTTATCAGCCAATGGGAAGTGCAGTTTTTATTTATTTTTAGACCTTTAGGGATGATGTTTTTAGATGTATATCTATTAAGGAAAAATTAATTCCATTGTTTGTTTAAGTTCTTTTATATATGTGTTTCTAACTTACTCATTAAATCTGAAGTTTTTTCTGATAGATTATGGCTAGTTGTTTGATAATTATCATCTTTCATTTCTGAAAAAATCTGGTCTCTATATTCAATAAATATCTTCCATGTTTGTAAAAGATTATATTAGTCTGCTGCTACTATTACCTGAAGGAAAAGTTCAATTATTAATTTAGAGTGTGAATAGAGCGCTGGAGCTGTCAAATCAAGCTGAATAGACATGTGAGTCTTTTTCTGATTTTAAAACGGACTTTTCTTTAATTCTATCCTGTGTTTATTTTTTTACATACAACAGTTCTACATATACAAGTTCTTCATATGTTTATTTGAACAATCAAACTGTATCTGGGAGACGTCCCAGAGATATATTGACATCAAGGGGTAATTACTAAGTATATAGGATCATTTTTTAGCAATAAGTTTTTAATAAATTTTATGTTAATTTTAATCTCACTATCTAAAGTTGTTTTATTATTGTCTTTTATATGCTATATTCATATTTTTATTTAGAATTCAGCCATACAACATTTACACAAATTATTTTCACTAAAATTTCTTCACATAGGAAATCTGCACCATTAACTACACAATAATTATTTTTTACCATAAATCCTTCACACAGGAAATTTACACCATCAGCGCACCCTTAAGAATAGGCACACCACTTCCTCCTAATCACTTAGTTTCTTTATTAGGTAAAACGCCATCACATATATTGTAAAAAAACTAGGCACCTTTTGGGAAAATTTTGTTTACCAATACACTAACAAATAGCTAAAAACTATTTCATAAGGAATAACTTCTAAATGGTTTAAAACACTTTCTTCACACTCGTGTATATTCACATAATAAGCTTTATAAAAAAAAAAATTCTTTTGCACTTGTAAACATTGTTAATTGGAACTCAGTAATAAATCGGAAAATCTGTACTATTTAGTAATAATTGGACTCAGTAATAAATCGGTAAATCTGTACTATTCAGTAATTATTGGGAAATTTCTGTATTCCTTAAAAATCAAAATTACATCCCTTAAGTGTATCACGCCCCTATATCTACACAAATTCTTTTGAATATTCACATATATATAAGTTGGAAGGAGCTTATATTTATAGGGAGTTTGGGATTTGACAGCTCCAGCGCTCTATTCACTCTAAATGAAATAATTGTACTTTTCCTTCAGGTAATAGTAGCAGCAGTACTAATACTAATCTTTTACAAACATGGAAGATATTTTTGAATATAGAGACCAGATTTTTTCAGAAATGAAAGATGATAATTATCAAACAACTAGCCATAATCTATCGGAAAAAACTTCAGATTTAATGAGTAAGTTAGAAACACATATGATAAAAGAACTTAAACAAAAAATGGAATTAATTTTCCTTAATAGATATACATCTAAAAACATCATCCCTAAAGGTCTAAAAATAAATAAAACTGCACTTTCCCATTGGCTGATAAATTTCAGAATGAAAGGACCAGACACTTTAAAAAAAGCCTCCAACACATTGATAGATATTCTAAAAAGGTCTAGGAAAGAAACACTCACAGTATAGAGATATTTTAGAGATAAAGGAAAAACTAAAAGATAAGAAAGAAAGTAATGAATACAAAGAAAAACAAAAAATTATCATTGACAAATTAGCAAATCTTAACAAAGACCTTCTAAGAACAAAATGGGGTAAAATGGAGAGGGACATAAATGATGACTTAAACGGAAATGAAGGATAAAGGAAATAAAACCAATTATTAATATAATAAAAGAACAGAAAGAAGAACGAACACATAATAAAAACACATATCCACACAATCAGTATGAATACAGTGTGACAAATCGCAACATATATAAGGACAATTATGAACAAAATAGATTTCATAACAGAGATGTAAGGACAGGACTATAGAAGAAATTATAATCAACACTACAACACATATAATGAAAGCTATAATTACAATAGATTTCAAATAGAAATACACAAGATAACAGACCATGGTATCCCAGATATAGAGATAAGGAACACTTCCAATCTGAATTTAAACATAATACATTTAGACCATACCATCAGAGAGATGATAGGTCCAACTGGAATATCCCAGAAGAACTCAAAGATGGGACAATAACAGACAAGAGGAAAGATGGGTTACACCAACATACAATAGATTTGAAAAATTAAGAGATTCAACACATAACCATTCTGAAACCCCTAGAGATTTAATTCCTACTAAAGAAAAACTAACTAATGATGAGGTAACTTTTTTAGAGAAGAGCCCTCTAAGGGAGGGCACTTCAAGAGATTTAATCAGACAAGAAAGAGAACTAAACTCAAGAAAGAGAAGAAATCAAGAGGAAAGAGAGGACGAGGATACACTAAACGATGCAAAAAGCATGGAGGGTAACGGACACACACAATGGGATTTTCAATCTAAGCAGTACCATTTTAAAAGAGGAAGAGAAAAGGGTCTTGAGCTTAGGGTTGACTTTCGCCCCCAACAGTCAGAATGAATAAGTTCAACATACACATTCACATAAAATAGTTTGTAAGAAACCTAACCATAAAAAGATTCTTCCTAAAAAATCCATAGAAAGACAGACGAACCAAAGAATCAGTGGAATAAGGATATGTTGGTTACACATACAGACTTAAAAGTCAAATCAAATATTTAACCCCCTACATGCCAAAGGAAATCTGCTAGAATCCTTTGAAAAATTAGCCTGTAAAGAAAGTAATAAAATACAATCTACCAAGAGATTAAAAACTATAATATGAGTCTTAAAGAAAAAATGGTGATGGAAAATCTGAGAAAGAATGAGAAAATAACGATTAAAATGGCAGATAAAGGGGGAGGGATTGTCCTTATGGACACAGACAATTATTTAAAAGAAGCCCATAGATTATTGGGGGACACTAATACATATAAAAAAATTAGAGTCTGATCCTACAGAAAAATTTAAGTAAAAACTTAAACAAATTGTTGGCAGAAGGTGAAAAATCAGGAATACTTAATAAAAAAGGAATTTGAATTCTAACTCCTAAGTTCCCAAAAATTCAGATTTTTTACTTTCTGCCAAAAATACATAAAAGCATTGTCAACCCCCCCCGGCAGACCATTATTTCTGGGATTGATTCTCCATCTGCCAATTTATCAAAATATGTAGATATACTTTCTACAAATTCATGTAAAAACTCTAAAATCATACCTCAGAGACTCAACACAAGTATTAAACACTCTAGAGTCTATAAAATGGAATGACAATATGATCCTTGCCCACGGCACGATGTACCTCATTGTAACACCCACCATCAACCATTCCAAAGGCCTATTAGCAGCAGAATCTTTCCTTAAAACAGATAAATCCATGACAGATCACACAGAATTTCATTATAAAAAGTACGAGATATATACTGGAAACAATTATTTTGCTTTCGAAAAAACAATTTTACCCTCCAGATAGAAGGTACGGCTATGGGCACAAGGTTTGCACCAAGTTATGCGAACTTATTTATGGGTTCTTGGGAAAATGATTTCTTCAACAAAAATAACTATGGCGCAAACCTTGTGCTCTATAGAGATATATAGATGACCTGTTAATTATATGGGAAGGGACTCAAGAATGGCTAATAAATATGTTAGAGAACATGAACAATAATACTTGGGGGTTTAAAATTCACTTCAAATTGGAGTAAGGATACAATAATCTTTTTAGACTTAGAAATAATGGTCATAGAAAACAAAATAGAGACAAAAACTAATTTAAAAAAACAGATGCAAACAATTATGTATATTCAAAAAGTTGACATTTAGACATATGGAAACAGAATATCCCATTAGGTCAATTTCTCCGCATAAAAAAGAATTGTTCAAGGCCTTTTGACTTTGAAGAACAGGCAGAAAAGTTAGAAAACAAATTTCTAGCCAGAGGATATAAATCTGAAACCACAAAAAAGGCACTGAATAAAGCTAAAAAACACAAATAGGGATGGTTTACTCACATATATAAGTAAAAACGACCCAAAATACAGAAAAAAATCGAAATACCATTCATAACAGAGTACCATGCAGACCATAACATCATCAAAAAAATCATTTAAAAAATATTGGCATATAATAAGGGAAGACGAAATCTTAAGGAGATAAAATTTCAGAAAACCCAAAATTTATCTTCAAAAAGCGAGTAATTTAAATCAATTCTGGCCCCAGTGACCTTAAAACAACCAAGGATAGGCAAAAAATACAAAAGAGATCTAATGGGTAAAACATATAAGGGGTTTCTCCCCATGTTACTCCTGTAAGGCCTGCAATCATAGCAAAAAAATAACTAATTTAAAAATAAATAAGTTCAGAAGAAATTTTTCAAATAAAAGATATTATTAGATGCACAACAAAAAATGTAATCTATATCCTAAAATGTTTGTGCAATTTATTTTACTTTGGGGAAACTAAAAGAATGTTAAAAGATCGAATTAGGGGAGCCATCTGAACAGTAATAAAAAAAACAGAATGGATAACACTTACCTTTACAAACATTTTAAGAATGTACACAAAGGGAACAATAAAGACCTGACATATTGGGGAATAAAAAAAGTACAAAGACACTGGAGAGGCGGGACTATGGATAAAAAGTTGTTGATAAAAGAAGCTGAGTTAATATACAATATAATACCCTTTCCCCGTTAGGTTTAAATTTCTGAATTGGATCTGTCCCCATTCCTCTTTGAGTTATAAAATCCATAAACGTATTCCATATATAGCATGAAATAAACCTTTTCCATATACACATTTCTTTAAAAATAGTTACATACATATCATAGGATGAAACATATAATGAAAAAAAAAATTCTATCACTATATGTCAACTTATAGATTGAGGCATTAATAACTGGATGTATCATATTAACACCAAGGATATATTAGTCTCACGATTATGGAATATAAAACAACTATGGAACTAAGAATATAACCATTAATCACACTAATAAGAGAAGGTGATTTAAATTTATCCAGTCACTAAACACACACAAGCTGATTCAGCTTTATAATTTTTCCATATGAACAATAATAATCAATAAGTACCTTGTAAGGCTTTTAAAAAAAATGCATTATAACTACAATGATAAAACTAAGTTGCCTCTAATAGGAAAAATCAGAGAACAGTACAATGATACATATGTAAGGAATATGCAGTGATACATTTGTAACAATTATGCAAGTGATACACATCAATACCACCTTAAAAAGAAATAAAGCCTAAAAAAAGGAAATTCGAATCAAGAAAAAATAGAAATATTTAATCTCAGATTCTTTAAATTAATGTGGATCATAAGTATCTGTTAAGTAAATAAAAAAATTATAAAACAATCAAGTTAAACCACTTCTATATGAGGAAACTGGCCAGGAACAACAAAGAAGTAAACTACGGAAAGATCAGATAATCCACCATTACATACAATCAAGAAACAACCAATAAGGATCAAGCAGGACATTTAAAAAGAGAGGAATTACTAGTCACCAGCATCTTGATAAAGCTCTGAAAAGAGCGAAACACGTCGAGCTGTGTGACTTATTTTATCTATGAACTTACATTCACATCACATCTAAATATTATATCATAAAATACCCCGGGTTATTCATTTTTACATCTATATCCCACCAACTACTTGGGGAATTGCTAAAGATCTTCAATACTCAACTGCGTGCATAAGCACTAAGTGCAGTTGTGATTTCTTACTAAGGAATACAAAGTGCCAGTATACGGAACAGCGATTTCACTGCCATTGAAAGACGACTCCCACGGAGGAGTGTGACGTCAGACGCCGAAGACAAACAACGGAGTGAGAGAAACATCATGGAGAAACCAGTTATGCGGCTACAATAGTGCTGTCTCCTATAACAGTAAGAACTGTAAGTAAAACTAATTTGATACGAACTGGGGACACCTCTTATTGAAAAGGTGAACGAACAGTAATCCTTATCTTATCTGGAGTTCACAATAAGTCATTTGATTCACCGCGTGCACAGCACTAAGAGCTGGTATATGAAACTTTTAACTGTTTTAAAACCACATACTGAAAGAGCTCCAAGCAAGAGTGCCGTGCAACAGATATATTTTAACCTTGCTTTCAGAAAAATACATAGTTACTTCTTTACTTCTTTTACCAGCGTGCATAGCACTACGAGCGGTACTTAGCAAATTATAAGCAGTGAACTAAAAGTCAATCCTGCTTTGAGCCTCTTAATCCTTAATATAAAAATAGGAGCTATATCAAGCTGAATAGACATTGTGAGTTCTTTTTGTGATTTTAAAACGGACTTTTCTTTAATTCTATCCTGTGTTTATTTTTTAAACATGCAACAGTTCTACATATACAAGGTCTTCATATGTTTATTTGAACAATCAAACTGTATCTTGGGAAACGTCCCAGAGATATATTGACATCAAGGGGTAATTACAAGTATAAGGATCATTTTTTAGCAATAAGTTTTTAATAAATTTTATGTTAATTTAATCTCACTATCTAAAGGTTTTTTATTATTGTCTTTTATATGCTATATACATATTTTTATTTAGAATTCAGCCATACAACATTTACACAATTATTTTCACTAAAATTTCTTCACATAGGAAATCCACCATTAAGCTACACATAATTATTTTTACCATAAATTTCTTCACCAACAGGAAAATTTACACCATCAGTGCACCCTTAAGAATAAGGACACACTTCCTCCTAATCACTTAGTTTCTTCTTTATTAGGTAAAACGCCATCACATATATTGTAAAAAAACTAGGCACCTTTTGGGAAAATTTTGTTTACCAATACACTAACATATAGCTAGAAACTATTCATTTCATAAGGAATAACTTCTAAATGGTTTAAACACTTTCTTCACACTCGTGTATATTCACATCAATAAGCTTTATAAAAAAAAAAAACTTTCTTTGCACTTGTAAACATGTGTTAATTGGACTCAGTAATAAATCGGAAAATCTGTACTATTTAGTAATAATTGGACTCAGTAATAATCGGTAAATCTTTACTATTCAGTAATTATTGGGAAATTTCTGTATTCCATAAAAATCAAATTACATCCCTTAAGTGTATCACGCCCCTATATCTACACAAATTCTTTTGAATATTCACATATATATAAGTTGGAAGGAGCTTATATTTATAGGGAGGTTGGATTTGACAGCTCCAGCGCTCTATTCACTCTAAATTAAATAATCCTACAATACTGTTCATGACTGCCGGGCCCCATTTTTTTCCACGGAGTGATCACTTCCGGTTTCACTCCACGTGGAGCCCATCAGTCAAGCAGAGCATCGTAAGCCATCAGGCAAGCTTTTGATGCTCTGACTGTGTACTGATGTGTACTGAGTGGGGTTGAGGAACTCATGTAAATTATTATTTTTTTTCTAATAACAAAATTATATTTTTTTAATGTTTTTTTTATATATAAAAAGAACCATATAGCCCCCCTCCCCCATGTGGTTTCAACGATGGCGCTGACTAGTGCACATGGGGCTTCTGGGGGTGTCCCTAGCCTGCCTCATCATAGGGCAGACTAGGGTCACAACCAATCTGAAATTGCCCCTATAATTACCTTTATAATTAATAAAAAATCTAATTTCTCTGATCATGTCAATATTAGTAAATATTGACTCTGAGCAGTGTGGATCTCCCTCCCTCTCCTCCACTTGTGTTTTTAGTGAGAAGAGATCTGTGTTTAGGGGAGATATTTAGCTAAAAATTGTGTTTTTTTTGTGACAGATAAAAATAAATCATGTCACAGAACATATATTGCTGAGGAGGCTATGCCATCCTTGCGTCAGTAGTCAGACACCTCGATGTCCATAATAGTGGCCCTGCCAGGGGCTCAGATACATCACTAGATACAGTGTCAACTGATAGTGATGTTTATGTGCTGCTAGCCCCCCCTGCCAGGAGGAGACGTGTTGCTCCAGCTGGCATGCAGCTGAGGAGTGGTTAGGGCCTCATCACCAGAGGCCAGATATCCCACTTTTCACTGCAAATCCTGGCATCAATGTGGATAATCACAGGATTTAGCCCCTACACATTTATGGAGGTGTTTCTGGGCAATGATGTATTGGGGGAGCATTGTCGCCCAAACTAATTTATATGCCCTTCAGTTCCGTGCTGCAAAGCCTGACTCTTTTTTTGGCAAAGCAGCAATGGGCCCCCATAGATTTAAAAAAATTCTGGGCATTGACTATGCAGATGGGCATAATAAAGAAACTCTCCATTCACTCCTACTGGAGCAGTAGCCCCATCTGCTCTACCCCCATTTTCTCCCAGTGTATGTCAAGGAAGAGGTATGAAATGATTCTACATTTCATGCACTTTAGCGAAAAAAGCCTGTTCCCCCCTAGGGAGAATCCCCAGTTTGACAGGCTGTATAAAATCCGCCCCTGATTACCCACTTAGCTGCCCAGGTTTGCAGAGGCTTATACACCTGGAAGGGATATATATACGTGGATGAATCCCTGATAAAGTATAAAGGGAAGGCTTGGATTGAAGCAGTATATTCCTTCCAAGTGCTCCAGGTAAGGATTAAAAGGTGTATAAGCTCTGTGAGAGTGAGACTGGGTATACTCAGGCCTTCATGGTTTACGAGGGAAAGGATATCCACCTTGACCCTCCAGGTTGCCCTGAACATATGGGAACCACTGGCAATATTGTCTGGGACCTTATATTACCCCTGATGAACAAAAGGTACCACTTGTATCTAGACAATTTCTATACAAGTGTCCTTTTTGTTCAAACTACTGTATTGTTTTTGATACAGTAGCTTGCAGTACAATTAGAAAGAACTGCGCAGGTTTCCCAGGACAATTTGCACGCACCCGGGCTACGAAGGGCGGGAGACCTCAGGTCTGCGCCAAGAGGAGCTGTTGGAACTTAAATACAGAGACAAGAAGATGTGTACCTACTTACCCACCATTAACAATTACAGGACTGTGGAGGTCTCTGTACGTGGCAGAGCTGAGAGCACAAGGAAGCCAGTGTGCATCAAGGCTTATAATCAGCATATGGGTGGGGTTGATCTGGCAGATTCAGCTGCAAAACTCTACCTAATTATGCGGAAGACAAGGGCCTGGTACACAAAGGTTGCAATTTACTTACTGCAGATTATAACCCACAAACGCATTTTTGTTGTTTCAAAAAAGCTAACCCCGGAATGAAACTGACTTTTTTTACAGTTTCAGCTCCAGATCATTTGGGGGATTTTGTACCAAGATGCACCTGCTCTCTGGGTGGTGATGGGCGAGAGCAGAGTAGGGCTACCCATTTTATTTTCAAAATCCCCCCTACTGCGGCGAAGCATAATCCTAAAAAAATGCAGAGTCTGTACCAAGAGGGTGCAGAGAAAGAACACCACCTTTTACTGCCCTCATTGCCCTGGACAGCCTGGACTCTGCATTGGGGACTGCTTCAAGCAGTATCACACACTGGTCCAATTTTTTCTTTTTTTTAAATTTGCTGTTGTGTTTTTTTGGGAGGTTTTGGTTACGTTTACTGTTACTGAGTTTGTTTTTTGTTTTTTTACTTTTACTGTGCCAGATTTTTACATTTCACTGTTAATTTTTTTTAAAATTGGTGCTGTATTTTACCAAAACCCCTGTCAAACCTATGCATGGGTGTACTCATGGGGTCTTGCAGAAACAACACCTGAGTGTTTTCTTGCAATAACTTACAACAGGCTTTCCTAAATCACAGTAAAAAATCAATCGCCTAGATTTGGAGTTTTTGTCGGTAAAGACCTGCGGATGCTAATGAGCCTTTTTTTTTTTCCAGCGCACCCTTAAGACAACACTGGTATTACGAGTTTTCTGAATGGCTGCGTTAGCCTCAGTAAAGTGAGCGTTGAGCCAAATTTAGCTCCACTTCAACCCTCAATACCAGCGTTGCTTACGGTAGCGGTAAGCTGGAAAAACGTGCTCGTGCACAATTTCCTCATAGGAAACAATGGGGCTGAGCTGGCTGAAAAAAAACCTAACACCTGCAAAAAAGCAGCGTTCAGCTCCTAACGCAGGCCCCATTGTTTCCTATGGGAAACCGGGTTTCTAAGTCTTACACCTACGACCCTAACTTTACACTCATTATCCCCGTATTCTGCCGCCCCGCTATCGCTGACCACCTACATTATATTATTAACCCCTATCTGACGCTCACGGACACCGCCGCAACCTACATTATAGCTATGAACTCCTAATCTGCTGCCCTAAAATCGCCGACATTTATATTATATTTATTAACTCCTAATCTGCCCCCCCCAACGTCGCCGCCACCTACCTAAACCTATTAAACCCCTAATCTGCCGACCGGACATCGCTGCCACTATACTTAAATGTGTTAACCCCTAAACCGCCGCACTCCCGCCTCACAAACACTATAAATTCACAAAAATTCTATTTTGTATTAAAATCTGCCCTCCTAACATCGCCGCCACCAACCTACAATTATTAACCCCTAATCTCCGCCCCCCAACACTATAATAAAGCTATTAACCCCTTAAACCTTAGTCTAACCCTAACACCCCCTAACTTAAATATAAAATATAATTTAAATAAAACTAGCTAAAATTACTATCATTAAATAAATTAATCCTATTTAAAACTAAATGCTTACCTATAAAAATAAACCCTATATAGCTACAATATAACTAATAGTTACATTGTAGCTATTTTTAGGATTAATATTTATTTTGCAGGCAACTTTGTATTCATTTTAACTAGGTACAATAGCTATTAAATAGTTATTAACTGTTTAATAGCTACCTAGTTAAAATAATACAAAATTCCATGTAAAATAAATCCTAACCTAAGTTACAAATACACCTAACACTACAATATCAATAAATTAATTAAATAAATTAACTACAATTATCTAAACTAAAATACAATTAAATAAACTAAACTATAATACAAAAAAACAAACACTAAATTACAAAAAATAAAAAAATCTTACAAGAATTTTAATCTATTTACACCTAATCTAAGCCCCCTAATAAAATAAAAAAGCCCCCCAAAATAATAAAATTCCCTACCCTAAACTAAATAACAAAGTAATCAGCTCTTTTACCAGCCCTTAAAAGGGCTTTTTGCGGGGCATTGCCCCAAAGTAATCAGCTCTTTTACCTGTAAAAAAAAAATACAATCCCCCCCCCCAACATTACAACCCACCACCCACAACACCCTACCCTAAAACCCACTAAATCACCCTTTAAAAAAACCTAACACTACCCCCCTGAAGATCACCCTACCTTGAGCCGTCTTCAGCCAGCCGGCCACCGTGGGACAGAAGAGGACATCCGGACCGACAGAAGTCTTCAATCCTATCCGGGCAGAAGAGGACATCCGGGACCGGCAAACATCTTCATGCAGACGCATCTTCTATCTTTCATCCTTCCGGAGCGGAGCCCATCTTCTATCCAGCCGACGTGGAGCAATCCTCTTCTTCCGATGTCCTAAGGCAGAATGCAGGTTCCTTTAATTGACGTCATCCAAGATGGAGTCCCTCGAATTCTGATTGGCTAATAGGATTCTATAAAGCCAATCGGAATTAAGGTAGGAAAAATCCGATTGGCTGATTTAATCAGCCAATCGGATTGACGTTCAATCCGATTGGCTGATTGGATGAGCCATAGAATTGACCTCGCATTCTAGTGGCTGATCCAATCAGCCAATCGGATTGAACTTGGATGACGTCATTTAAAGGAACCTTCATTCTGCCTTAGGACATCGGAAGAAGAGGATGGCTCCGCGTCGGCTGGATAGAAGATGGCTCCGCTCCGGAAGGATGAAGATAGAAGATACCGCCTGGATAAGATGTCTGCCGGTCCTGATGTCCTTTTCTGCCCGGATAGGATGAAGACTTCTGCAGTCCGGATGTCCTCTTCTGTCCCATCGGTGGCCGCTGGTTGAAGACGGCTCAAGGTAGGGTGATCTTCAATGGAGTAGAGTTAGGTTTTTTAAGGGGGATCTGGTGGGTTTTAGAGTAGGGGTGTGTGGGTGGTGGGTTGTAATGTTGGGGGGGGATTGTATTTTTTTTACAGGTAAAAGAGCTGATTACTTTGTAATTTAGTTTAGGGTAGGGAATTGTATTATTTTGGGGGGGCTTTTTTATTTTATTAGGGGGCTTAGATTAGGTGCAATTAGATTAAAATTCTTGTAATTTTTTTTTGTAATTTAGTGTTTTTTTGTAGTATAGTTTAGTTTATTTAATTGTATTTTAGTTTAGATCATTGTAGTTAATTTATTTAATTAATTTATTGATAGTGTAGTGTTAGGTGTATTTGTAACTTATCCAGAACTTGAAGAAAAGCCAGCAACCCTCAATTTAAGGTAAAAGAAACCTTTATTCAACCTTCATAGGAACAACTTGTACAGAAGTTAAAACTGTACACCGGCAGTGCTGTCAGCCATACATCTGATGCGTTTTGGCTAGTATGCCTTAATCGTAGGTTAGCATTTATTTTACAGATCATTTTGTAATTATTTTAACTAGGTAGCTATTAAATAGTTAATAACTATTTATAGCTATTGTACCTAGTTAAAATAAATACAAAGTTACCTGTAAAATAAATATAAATCCTAAAATAGCTACAATGTTAACTATTAGTTATATTGTAGCTATTTTAGGGTTTATTTTATAGGTAAGTATTTAGTTTTAAATAGAATTAATTTATTTAATTATAGTAATTTTAGTTAGTTTTATTTAAATTATATTTAACTTAGGGTGGTGTTAGGGTTAGACTTAGGTTTAGGGGTTAATAACTTTATTATAGTAGCGGCGACGCTGGGGGGCGGGAGATTAGGGGTTTATATTGTAGGTAGGTGGCGGCGATGTTAGGGAGGGCAGATTAGGGGTTAATAAAGTTTATTATAGTGTTTGCGAGGCGGGAGTGTGGCGATTTAGGGGTTAATACATTTATTATAGTGGCGGCGATGTCCGGTCGGCAGATTAGGGGTTAATAATTGTAGGTAGGTGGTGGCAACGTTGGGGGGGGGGGCAGATTAGGGTTTAATAAATATAATGTAGGTGTCAGCGATGTTAGGGACAGCAGATTAGGGGTTCATAGCTATAATGTAGGTGGCGGCGATGTCGGGTCGGCAGATTAAGGGTTGAATAATTTTATTTTAGTGTTTGCGATGTGGGGGGGCCTTGGTTTAGGGGTTCATAGGTAGTTTTATGGGTGTTAGTGTACTTTATAGCACTGTAGTTAAGAGCTTTATGTTCCAGCGTTAGCCCATAAAACTCTTACTACTGACTTTTTTAGGCGGTTGGAGTCTTGGCGGTAGAGGCTGTACCGCTCACTTCTTCCAAGACTCGTAATACCGGCATTAGGCAAATCCCATAGAAAAGATAGGATACGCAATTGACGTAAGGGGATTTGCGGTAGCCTCGAGTCGCGGAAAAAAAGTGAGCGGTACACCAGCGGGTGTTAAAAAGCAGCGTTAGGACCCCTTAACGCTGCTTTTTAAGGCTAACGCAGAACTCTAAATCTAGCCGAATGTGTGTTTAAAAATAAAAAAATACCACCTTATACTTTCTCCAATTTTTTTTAGCTAAAACAGTTGCATCAAAGACATCAAAACACTCCATATACAAAACATTAGGGTGTTATCTTTTTAAATATATGCATGTTCATGGCAAGCAAATAAATTGGCGTATGTAAAAAGGCCCCCAAAAAGAAGATATGTTGAATGTGAAAAAAATCACAAACACGTCAGAAGTTTGGCATTGCACCCGCAAAACAAGCCAAAAAACAGATGCATAGGTGGTATCACTGTACTCAGGAGATGTTGCTGAATACATATTGGGGTGTTCTTTGGCAGTAACACTTAACAGGAACTGAGAATCCAAGTACGTGCGTGAAAAAATAACACAAAAAAATTACTACACAAAAATTGTTGGACAAAGATTGATGGTTGAATTAGTGCATGAAAAGTGTTAAAATACCAGCATTTCAAATACCCTAGTGTGTCTACTTATTAAAAATATATTGTTTGATGGGGGTAAATTACATTGGTCAGCTTCAAAAATGGGTGCATGATGACCAGATGTGAAAATTCATTCAAGTTGAAAAACTGGAATGCGCCCCCTAAAAATAAGGCCTTTTAGCCCCCAGAGAACCTAACACACCTATACATGGATGGAATCACTGTACTCAAGAGGTGTTGCTGAACACATATTGGGGTATTCTTTGGCAGTAACCCTTAAAGGTCTCAGTATGTGTATTCTTAAATTGCTATTTGTGTCAAAAAATCACCACTTTTTTCAAACTTTGCCATAGATTTATGGTAAAATGGTTGCATGAAAAGAGTCAAAATACCCCAAGTTTAATACCTTAGGTTGTCTTTTTTTAAAAAAAATATGCACATGTGAAGGGTTATTCAGGGATTCATGACAGATATCAGTGTTACAATGTAACTTTTAATAATTTAAAAAAAATGGTTTGGAAATAGCAAAGTGCTACTTGTACTTATTGCCCTATAACTTGCAAAAAAGCAAAGAACATGTAAACATTGGGTATTTCTAAACTCATGACAAAATTTAGAAACTATTTAGCATGGGTGTTTTTGGTGATTGTAGATGTATAACAGATTTTGGCGGTCAAATTTAGATTAAAAGTTTTTTCAATTTTTTCAGCATATTTTATAATATTTTATAGTAAATTATGATATGATGAAAATAATGGTATCTTTAGAAAGTCCATTTAATGGCGAGAAAAACAGTATATAATGTGTGGGTACAGTAAATGAGTAAGAGGAAAATTACAGCTAAATACAAACACAGCAAAAATGTAAAAATAGCCCTGGTCCTTAACGGTAAGAAAATTTAAAAATGGTCTGGTCACTAAGGGGTTAAATAACTTTCCAGCTTATTTTTATCATCAAATTTGCGTTGTTCTTTTGGTATTCTTTGTTGAATGCTAAACCCCTAGGTAGGCTCATAAGCTAATTTCTAAGCCCTTGAAGGCCGCCTTCTTTTCTCAGTGAATTTTGACAGTTTTTCCCAGCTAGACAGTGCTACTTCATGTGTGCCATATAGATAACATTGTGCTCAATCCTGTGTAGTTATTTATGAGTCAGCACTGATTGGTTAAAATGCAAGTCTATCAAGAAAACTATAAGATAAGGGGGCAGTCTGCAGAGGCTTAGATACAAGGTAATCACTGAGGTTAAAAGCCCCAAGTACGGCAGCTCTCATATCGCCCATTGGGGGAGGCGTTGTCATGAATACCTCATGATTTAGATGCTAAGGGGTTAATATTCTTTAGCCTGTGAGCTAAAAACATTTGTTTCTTACCTAAGATATGGAGAGTCCACAACATCATTCAATTACTAGTGGGGATATCACTCCTGGCCAGCAGGAGGAGGCAAAGAGCACCACAGCAGAGCTGTTAAGTGTCACTCCCCTAACCATATTACCCAGTCATTCTCTTTGTCTCTGTCAATGAGTCAACGTTAATCTTTTCAGTAGAGTAGTGGTTGCTTTTAAGCAGTTAGGAAGTTGTGAGGTTGTCCTTGCTTTGTTTCCTAATATAATGCTGCCCTAGCTATAAAAAGCCAGAGTTGGCTACTCTGTTCTTACTTTTTTCTACAGGCCTCTGTAAGGAGTATGTGTCCTTTCACGCCTTGTGAGCTGTCTTCCTGCCGTGCAGCTAGATTGCAGGTAAGTGCTTTTGTCTTCTAGGTATTGGAGACTTGCACTTCAAGAAGGTTTATCTACAATATATGTTTGGGACTTTTTATATCCTTTAGATGGAATATCTTTGGCTAGGCATTCGCACTAGTTATTGTGACTGGAGACTGAAGGATTAATGAAAGATTTTAGCCTTTGTTTTAATATGGCTCCTTTATGGGGGCATGTTTTGTGTATCATTAGAACCACACACAAGCATTATTTAGAGGGCTTGCAGTAGCATAGAGTCTCGGTCTGTATTTCACTTTACAAATATCAGTGAGAATGCCTTACAATTTTATTTCTCATAAGATATGGGTGTGTTTTGTGTTTGACTGCTCGATGCAAGCTAATGTCGTTTTTTTTCTGTATCATGTGCTTTCATTTTTAGCTGTGCAATTGTTTTTGGCCGGAAGGTCATGTGACTCCCGCTCTTCCGTTTTTAGTTATACGTGGAGCGGCGTCTTCTCCGACATCTCAAGTTTCCCCGATAGGCAGGAGAGTTCTTTGCCGTCTTTATCATTTGGTAAACCGGAGGTCAGGTGAGACACCTCAATCAGGCTGAGGTGCAGAGGTCTCTGTTTTAGTTAGCTTATAAACGCTCTGTGGTTTTTTATTAAAGGCACAGTACTAAAGTAAAATAAAATTAATAATTAACAATTTATTTTGTAAAATCTCTGGTATTATAGACATGGAGCTAGACTCTGTCCTTTGATAAATGCTTGTTCTGTTTTGAGTCAAAAATTGTTTAGTCTAATTTTGTTCTGCATGCTTAGCTAGATCTCTTGAGTGTAAAGTAAGCAGCCAATGTAGCCTATTGGTTAGCTTTGTGGCTTTGCAACTCAAAGGTTGTTGGTTTGATTCCAGCTGCTGGCGCAGGATGTCCATTTATAGATTGTTGCCCTCTGAGCCTTATGTCTCCAAGGATGATGCTGTTCAGGCACTGCCACAGCTTTCCCCTCAAATGTCCCAAGCCTCAATGGCATCACATGCAGTGCCCTGCAATTCCTCTCAGCCTCCTGGAGGCGTATATTTGCCCTCCGAAATTTCTACACAGGTATCTTCTGTGGTATCTGCGGAATTATCTGTTTTTCCTATGCTGGGAAAACGCAAAAGGAAAATTAGACTTTCAGATAGTAAGATTTCTGTTCCACCTACTGCTACGCAGGTTGCCCTCCCTCATAAATCTGATTAGGAGGATATGTAGGTAGCCTCTGAGGGTGAAATCTCAGATTTGGACAGCATAATTTCTTCATCAGATACTGAAGAAGTATACTTCAAATTTAAGCTTGATCACATTCATGTACTGTTAAAGGAGGTTTTGGCTACTTTGGACGGCTTTGATACTTCTGTCATTGTCAACCCTTAGAAATCTAACTAAACTTAATATTTACTATGATGTTATTTCCTCTGTGGAAGTGTTTCCTGTTCCAGACTGTGTGATGGAGATTTTTTCACATGAATGGGAGAAGCCATGGATACCTTTCTCCCTGTCTTCCGTTTTTTTTTTAAAAAAGGGAAAAAAATGTTTCCTGTTGCTGTCTCCATTAAAGATTCATTTACACGGTGCCTAAAGTAGAAGGGGCTTTTTCTACTCTGGCTAAGAGAACTATGATCCTTCTAGAGTATAGCTGCTCCTTTTAGGATCCCATGGTTAAAAAGCTGGAGGCTTTTTTCTGTAGAAGATGTTGGCAACCTGCAGTTTGTATTGCCACTGTAGCAAGTGCGGCATCTTATTGGTGTTTTTCAAATCATTTTTAGAGAAACTCCGTTAGAAGAGATTCAAGTTAGGATTAAGGCTTTCAAACTAGCTAGTTACTTTTTCTGATGCTAACATGCAGTTTATTAGACTGGGAGCCAAGATTTCTGGCTTCACTGTCCTAGCCCGCAGGGCGTTGTGTCTTGGTTAGCTGATGTTACCTCTAAGTCCAAGCTTCTGATGCTTGTTTACAAGGGTAAAACCTTGTTTGGACCTGGTCTGGCAGACTTACTTTCTGATATTATGGGTGGAAAAGGGTCTTTTCTACCACTAGACAAGAAGAACAGACCTAAAGGATGTCAGAGTCATTTTAAAGGAAAGTCTTCCTCTCCCTCTTCCAAGCAGGAACAGTCCATGTTTTCTTGGAAACCCAGTCAGTCTTGGAGCAAGGGGTAGCAACTTAAGAAACCTGCAGCTGAGTCTAAGTCAGCATAAAGGGTCCGTTCCCGGTCCGGGATTGGATCAAGTAGGGGACAGACTTTGTTTTATGTAGCATGGATCCTTGGGCTGTGGACATAATGGGGGGTAGTTATCAAGCCGTCTACTTTTCTGCCTTCGACGGCCCAATACGCCCGCCTAAGCTCGCCTACCTTCGCCGCCGCGGACCTTGAATACGTTCGCCTAAGTTATCAAATAAAGCTGTCAAAAAGCCGCGCACCAAGTACAGGGCGATGAGCAGCGGACTGTAAGAGTTATCACTCATCCGATCTCGCTGCTCTTCGGCTTTTTCCCAGCTTTATTGCTAGCCTGTCACTAAGCACTCACACTAAACTGCACTGTTCTATCCCTATACCGGCACCCCCGGAGCCCCCGCAACTAAATAAAGTTACTAACCCCTAAACCGCCGCTCCTAGACCCTGCCGCAAATCTGATAAATGTATTAACCCCTAAACCGCCGCTCCTAGACCCTGCCGCAACTCTGATAAATGTATTAACCCCTAAACCGCCGCTCCCGGACACCGCTGCCACCTACATTATACCTATTAACCCCTATCCTGCCCCCCTATACCGTCGCCCTCTAATAAAGTTATTAACCCCTATCCTGCTGATCCCGCACCTCGCCGCAACTAAATAAATAGTTTAACCCCTAAACCGCCGCTCCCTGAACCCGCCGCAACCTATATTAAACCTATTAACCCCTATCCTGCCCCCCCTACACCGTCGTCACCTATAATAAATTAATTAACCCCTATCCTGCCCCCCACTACACCGCCGCCACTGTAATAAAATTATTAACCCCTAAACCTAAGTCTAACCCTAACCCTAACGCCCCCTACCTTAAATATTAATTAAATAAATCTAAATAATATTACTCTTATTAACTAAATTAATCCTATTTAAAACTAAATACTTACCTTTAAAATAAACCCTAATATAGCTACAATATAAATAATATTTATATTGTAGCTATCTTAGGATTTATTTTTATTTTACAGGCATCTTTCAATTTATTTTAACTAGGTACAATAGCTATTAAATAGTTATTAACTATTTAATAGCTTACCTAGCTAAAATAAAGAGAAATGTACCTGTAAACTAAAAACTAACCTAAGTTACAATTACACCTAACACTACACTATACTTTAATAAATTATTCCTATTTAAAACTAAATACTTACCTGTAAAATAAACCCTAAGATAGCTACAATATAATTATTAATTACATTGTACCTATCTTAGGATTTATATTTATTTTACAGGTAACTTTGTATTTATTTTAGCTAGTTAGAATAGTTATTAAATAGTTATTAACTATTTAATAACTACCTAGCTAAAAGAAATACAAAATTACCTGTAAAATAAATCCTAACCTAAGTTACAATTAAACCTAACACTACACTATCATTAAATTAATTAATTAAACTACCTACAAATAACTACAATTAAATACAATTGCATAAACTAACTAAAGTACAAAAAATAAAAAAAGCTAAGTTACAAAAAATAAAAAAATAAGTTACAAACATTTTAAAAATATTACAACAATTTTAAGCTACTTACACCTAATATAAGCCCCCTAATAAAATAACAAACCCCCCCAAAATAAAAAAATGCCCTACCCTATTCTAAATTAAATAAAGTTCAAAGCTCTTTTACCTTACCAGCCCTTAAAAGGGCCATTTGTGGGGCTTGCCCCAAAGAAAACTGCTCTTTTGCCTGTAAAAGAAAAATACTACCCCCCCCAACATTAAAACCCACCACCCACATACCCCTAATCTAACCCAAACCCCCCTTACAAAAACCTAACACTAATCCCCTGAAGATCATCCTACCTTGAGTCGTCTTCACTCAGCCGAGCAGAGATGGAACCGAAGTGGACATCCGGAGCGGAAGAAGTTAATCCTCCAAGGGGCGCTGAAGAAATCTTCCATCCGATGAAGAGATCCTCCAAGCGGCACTGAAGAAGTCTTCGATCCGGGCGATGTCATCTTCCAAGAGGCGCGGAAGAGGTCTTCTATCCGGGCGATGTCATCTTCCAAGCCGGGTGTTGAATCTTCATCCCGCCGACGCGGAACATCCTTCTTCACCGACGGACTACCGACGAATGAAGGCTCCTTTAAGGGACGTCATCCAAGATGGCGTCCCCTCAATTACGATTGGCTGATAGGATTCTATCAGCCAATCGGAATTAAGGTAGGAAAAATTTGATTGGCTGATGGAATCAGCCAATCAGATTCAAGTTCAATCCGATTGGGTGATCCAATCAGCCAATCAGATTGAGCTCGCATTCTATTGGCTGTTCCGATCAGCCAATAGAATGCGAGCTCAATCTGATTGGCTGATTGGATCAGCCAATCAGATTGAACTTGAATCTGATTGGCTGATTCCATCAGCCAATCAGATGTTTCCAACCTTAATTCCGATTGGCTGATAGAATCCTATCAGCCAATCGGAATTGAGGGGACGCCATCTTGGATGACGTCCCTTAAAGAAGCCTTCATTCGTCGGTAGTCCGTCGGTGAAGAAGGATGTTCCGCGTCGGCGGGATGAACATTCAAGACCCGGCTTGGAAGATGACATTGCCCGGATAGAAGACCTCTTCAGCGCCTCTTGGAAGATGACATCGCCCGGATAGAAGACTTCTTCAGCGCCGCTTGGAGGATCTCTTCATCGGATGGAAGATTTCTTCAGTGGCGCTTGGAGGATTAACTTCTTCCGCTCCGGATGTCCACTTCGGTTCCATCACTGCTCGGCTGAGTGAAGACGACTCAAGGTAGGATGATCTTCAGGGGATTAGTGTTAGGTTTTTGTAAGGGGGGTTTGGGTTAGATTAGGGGTATGTGGGTGGTGGGTTTTAATGTTGGGGGGGTTGTATTTTTCTTTTACAGGCAAAAGAGCAGTTTTCTTTGGGGCAAGCCCCACAAATGGCCCTTTTAAGGGCTGGTAAGGTAAAAGAGCTTTGAACTTTATTTAATTTAGAATAGGGTAGGGCATTTTTTTTATTTTGGGGGGTTTGTTATTTTATTAAGGGGCTTAGATTAGGTGTAAGTAGCTTAAAATTGTTGTAATATTTTTAAAATGTTTGTAACTTATTTTTTTATTTTTTGTACTTTAGTTAGTTTATGTAATTGTATTTAATTGTAGTTATTTGTAGGTAGTTTAATTAATTAATTTAATGATAGTGTAGTGTTAGGTTTAATTGTAACTTAGGTTAGGATTTATTTTACAGGTAATTTTGTATTTCTTTTAGCTAGGTAGTTATTAAATAGTTAATAACTATTTAATAACTATTCTAACTAGCTAAAATAAATACAAAGTTACCTGTAAAATAAATATAAATCCTAAGATAGGTACAATGTAATTAATAATTATATTGTAGCTATCTTAGGGTTTAATTTACAGGTAAGTATTTAGTTTTAAATAGGAATAATTTATTAAAGTATAGTGTAGTGTTAGGTGTAATTGTAACTTAGGTTAGTTTTTAGTTTACAGGTACATTTCTCTTTATTTTAGCTAGGTAAGCTATTAAATAGTTAATAACTATTTAATAGCTATTGTACCTAGTTAAATAAATTGAAAGTTACCTATAAAATAAAAATAAATCCTAAGATAGCTACAATATAATTATTATTTATATTGTCGCTATCTTAGGGTTTATTTTGAAGGTAAGTATTTAGTTTTAAATAGGATTAATTTAGTTAATAATAGAAATATTATTTATATTTATTTAATTAATATTTAAGTTAGGGGGGTGTTAGGGTTAGTGTTAGACTTAGGTTTAGGGGTTAATAATTTTATTACAGTGGCGGCGTTGTAGTGGGGGGCAGGATAGGGGTTAATAAATTTAATATAGGTGGCGACGGTGTAGGGGGGCAGGATAGGGGTTAATAAATTTAATATAGGTGGCAACGGTGTAGGGGGGGCAGGATAGGGGTTAATACATTTAATATAGGTGGCGACGGTGTAGGGGGGGCAGGATAGGGGTTAATAAATTTAATATAGGTTGCGGCGGGTTCAGGGAGCGGCGGTTTAGGGGTTAATACATTTATTATAGTTGCGGTGGGCTCCGGGAGCGGCGGTTTAGGGGTTAATATGTATAGAGTAGCTTGCGGTGGGCTCCGGGGGCGGCGGTTTAGGGGTTAAATATTTTATTTAGTTGCGGCGGTGTAGGGGGGGGCAGATTAGCGGTGTTTAGACTCGGGGTACATGTTAGGTTGTTAGGTGCAGACAGCTCCCATAGGAATCAATGGGATGTCTGTCAGCAGCGAACTTGTACTTTTGCTATGGTCAGACTCCCATTGATTCCTATGGGATCCGCCGCCTCCAGGGGTGGCGGATTGAAAACCAGGTACGCTGGGCCGTAGAAGTGCCGAGCGTACCTGCTAGTCATTTGATAACTAGCAAAAGTAGTGAGATTGTGCCGCACTTGTGTGCGGAACATCTGGAGTGATGTAAGAATCGATCCGTGTCAGACTGAGTCCGGTGGATCGAAGTTTACGTCACAAAATTCTACTTTTGCCGGTCTCGAGCCTTTGATAACTAAGGCGAATCAGCCTCGCCACAAATACGCTGCGGAATTCCAGCGTATTTGAGGTTGACGGCTTGATAACTACCCCCCAATATCTCAGGGTTTCAAATTAGAATTCAAAACTTTTCCTTCCAGATTCCACCTCTCTAGATTATCTGCAAACCAGATGAAAAGAGAGGCATTCTTGAACTGCGTTCAGGATTTTTTCCTCACTGGGAGCGATAGTTACAGTTCTAGTAAGGGAACAGAGCCTAGGATTCTTTTCAAATCTGTTTGTGGTTCGCAAAAAAGAGGGAACTTTTTGAACTTTTCTAGACCTAAAGTGTCTCAACAAGTTTCTCAAAGTACCGTCCTTCAAAATAGAAACCATTCGTTCCATTTTTCTTTTGGTCCAAGAGGTCAATCTATGATGACCATAGTCCTGAAGGATGCATATCTTCATGTTCCCATTTTCAGGGATCATCACAAGTTCCTGAGATTTTTTTTTTCTAGTCAAACTTTTTGGGAAAAGAGTTCCCTTGTTCCAGCTACAAGGGTAGTTTTTTTTTTTTTAGGGACCATAATAGTTTCCCTATCTATGTACATTTTTCTAACAGAGGTCAGTAAATCCAATATTCTCTCCTCTTGCCTCTCTCTTCAGTCTATTGTTCGACCATCAGTGGCTCAATGTATGGAGGTAATTGGTCTGATGGTCGTTTCCATGGATATCATTCCCTTTGCTCGATTCCATTTGAGAGCTCAGCAGTCTTGCATGCTCAGACAATGGAACAGAGATCATCCAGATCTGTCTCAGAGGATAGGTCTAGACCAGTCAACAAGATACTCTCTCCTGTGGGGGCTTTCTCAGGATCATATGACTCTCAGAGCGTATGCTTCCAGACCTTCCTGGGTGATTGTGACCACGGACGCCAGCCTGTTAGGCTAGGGAGAAGTCTGGGTAAAGGCGCAGGGACTATGGACTCGGAAGGAGTCTGTTCTTCCCATAGTGTGGATTTTCTGAGCCGTCATTGAGACCACCCTGCAGGCTCGTAAGCCTGTAACTCATAAGATTTATCATAAGGTATGGCGTAAATACTTTTTTTTGGTGTGAATCAAATGGCTACTATTGGAGTAGGGTCAGGTTTCCTAGGATTTTGTTGTTTCTCCAGGAAGGTCTGGAAAAAGGATTGTCAGTCAGTTCTCTGAAAGGTCAGATTTCTGCTTTATCTATTCTGTTACATAAGCATCTGGTGGATGTACCAGATGTTTGTAACTTTTGTCAGGCCTTGGTCAGAATCAGGCCCGTATTTAAACCTGTTACTCCTCCTTGGAGCCTTATTCTTGTTCTTTAGTTTTGCAGCAGGCTCCATTTGGGCCAATGCATTTCATAGATATTAAGTTGTTATCTTGGAAGGTTTTGTTTTCTTATTGCTATCTCTTCTGCTCAGTTTCGGAACTCTTGGGTTGGCAGTGTGATTCGCCTTACCTTATCTTTCATTAAGATAAGGCGGTTCTTCGTACTAAATTGGGGGTTTTCCTTAAGGTGGTTTCGGTTTGAAATATTAATCAGGAAATTGTTGTTCCTTCTCTCTGTCCTAATCCTTATTCTCATAAGGAACGTCTGTTACCCAACTTGGATGTTGTGCATGCTTTAAAATTCTATCTACAGGCAACTAAGGATTTTCACCAGTCTTCTGCCCTGTTTGTTTTTCTGGGAAGTACAAGGGTCAGAAGTCTACTGCTACTTTGCTTTCCTTCTGGTTGAGAAGTATGATTCATTTTACTTATGAGTCTGCTGGTCAGCAGCCTCCTGAGAGAATTACAGCTCATTCCACTTGGGCTGTCTCCTCTTCTTGGGCTTTCAAAAATGAAGTTTCTATTGAACAGATTTGCAAGGCTGCAACTTGGTCTTCTCTGCATACTTTTTCCAAATTGTCCAAATTTGATACTTTTGCCTCGGCTGAGGCTTCTTTTGGGAGAAATGTTCTTCAAGCGGTGGTGCCTTCTGTTTAGGTCTGCCCTTTTTTTGTTCTTCCTCCCTTTTCATTTTGTGGCCTCTAGCTTAGGTTTTGGTTCCCACTAGTAATTGAATGACATTGTGGACTCTCCATATCTTAAGAAAGAAAACAAAATTTATGCTTACCTGATAAATTTCTTTCTTTCCGGATATAGAGAGTCTACTACCCCACCCTAAATAATTCAGGCAGTTATTTTTGTCTAAACCTCAGACACCTCTACACCTTTGTGTTATTCCTTTTTCCATTTCCCTTTGGTCGAATGAATGGGGATTATGGGTAGGGGAGTGACATTTAACAGCTTTGCTGTGGTGCTCTTTATCTCCTCCTGCTGGCCAAGAGTGATATTCCCACTAGTAATTGAATGACGGTGTGGACTCTCCATATCCGGAAAGAAAGAAATTTATCAGGTAAGCATACCTTTTGTTTTTTTCAAGAATAAATGTGTTGCTGTGTTTGTGCTATGTGTGTTTTTCCTTTGATAAACCATAACCCCTAATAAATAGTTTCTAATGTCTACCAAATGTTATTGTGTATGCATTGATGCATCAAGAAAAATAAGTGTCAGCTCAAGAGACAATAAGCAGTTCACTCTACCCAGAGCAAATAAGGTCAATAAGAGGACACTAGTACAATTTAAGATGTGGTTTTAAACATGTTATGACACTAGATGAGGGAAATATGACAACCATGTCATCTTTGGTACTAATTTCATTATCAGGATGTCCCTGGGAAGTTGCTTACATAGGTGAACGGGCTGAATATGCATATCAGAAGTTGTAAGGTGTTCTATGATTTCAGCTAAAGGTGGTGAGCTTTATGACCGGTCGTAAAAGAGAGGGGTGAATATTTTCCTAGCCCCCTCTGCAAGAAGGTTGGCTTAAGCAATCTGATGATATGGAAAGAGGCATACAATTTTGTTTTTTTAACATTTTCAAGTGTTCATTCTTCATGGGAGGCTGTACACTATGGAGTGAGTGACCATTTTTTCCTGCCATCTCCCTGGCACAGATGCCTAAGCTAGGAAAGTATAAGATTTTCTGTTATTTCTCCTTTTTATTTTAAAACTGTTCGCTTTGTGTATAATTCTATTTGTACATCTTTTTTTATTAAAAATGCATTGTGTTAATTTTTCGCATAATAAATCATTCCATTATTACTTTTTTTCCTTTGTCTGATATTTGAACCACGTTACTGAAAGAGACTATTCAAATAGTACATTAACAAATTACACTCAGCTCACTACACCATGGCCAAGACCCCGCTAGACGCTATATATTGTCAGTATATTTATGAAAATCTAAGTAGTGCTCTCCAAATAATATGTCAGCTTATGGCAGGGTTATAACACAATACAAATAATAATTATCCTTAAAAATAGAAACCCTTAACCAACATGCATCTACTAGAAACCATACAATTAATATAAATACCTGAATTCTTTTATTTAGTTAATATCCATGAACATTTTGAACTATATTTGCAATACCAGAATATGACACAATATATGCGCTTGAAAACGATTTAAATATGCTATGCAAAGTTCATACACGCTTACCTTTAAAACCAGCCTTATTTACAAATAGCCTTTCATTCAGTTTACACAACAAGACTAAAATTTTTATCTTTTAACATCCAAGCGATACAATTCTAACAGTGCTTATAATCAATAGGATAATATATATATTCTGCTATTTAACTGCAATTTATCCTAATACAATATTAATTTACAATATCAGAACTTGCACAGATAAGTTACTTAGCCAATCAGATACATATTTAAACAATATATAGGCTGTGACTACCAATTTAAAATACAATTTATTTCTCTGAATTATAATTATTATATATTTGCATAGATAAACAATTTAAGATTGGGATTAGTTTAACAATACATAGGCTATGAAATGCTAACTTGAAATATAAACTATTTCCTTAACTCTGCCTAATACAGCAATAGTAAATGTTTACTTTAAATGCTTGCATACAAATAGGCAAGCTAAGAGCTATTCAAGGTTATGCAATACAATTTAAAAGCCCAATTTGCTCTTTCCAATCTTCCAATTGTAATTTAACTGTAGTGACTATGCATACAACTTATCTTACCAAAAACCTTGTATACTTTACAAAATAAACCAATCGATATCTGGTTTCCAATGTTTCTCAACAGATTCAATTTCACCTCAGAATCTCAAAATTGGGGATATTGCATATGGAGTCCAATAGTAGGTGTGTGCTTTAATAATGACCACAGTAGTTATTCCTTCAGGATTAGCCAGCAGCCCTCTTTTCTCAGTCTCTATGCTAGGGGTTAAATCATCTGATTTTACCCCTCCCCTTTTTGATTATTATCTATCATTGGTGAGTATTGGAAACTCCCCACGGAAGCCTTGCCTCAGATTGGTTCTTTGCCACTGAACATGGATTGGTTCATTTGGGAATGTATGTGGTCAAGGAAATGTATCCTTGCAACATCCAATCATCTCATGGCTGCAATTCTTGCATCATAACACTGGGTGGCAGCAGACAGCACAGCAATACATGCAATATTTCTAGACAGTAAAAAAAAAAAAATTTAAACTATGTAATAACTGCCATAATTTCTTGCATGAATCCCTCATAATATCAATCATAGATGAGGCAATTTTGTATCACCTCTCTGATAATTTTGATATCAAATATCATGTGCCCCAAGCATCATACCATATTAAAGCAATTTAATACTGTCAACTATTCTGAAATTTATGACATTTATATATCTAATATGTTTTTAGAGCCGTATTTAAACTTTCATAACCATCTAGTATATAATCATATGACATGATTCAGGTATCCCATGCAGGCACTCCATCTGAAAAATAGAAAAATTATGTTATATATATATGATTAGACCATGGTATTATTACAGTTTGAATCTATTTTTCATATATCTATTAACTGCAGCAATTATTTATTTAATATAAAACGTACTATTTCAATATATATATATATATACATATATGGGCTATTTGAATCATTCCAAACATATATGAAGCTATTGGTATTATTTCCATTGTAAAATGTATTTAATTTTATCTGTGTCATACAGGGGTTGTAAATGTTAATTCTTTAACCCACACTGCTTTCAGTAATCTGTGTTTCCTAAGGTCTTCGCTACCCCACCCACATAGCATGGTTTATTTGCATTTGAAATGCACAGAGTTACTTTCTCACAAGATTTGTCACCTGAATCAGACTCTTATTTATATTGGGAGGGATAAATAGATTTTATCTCACATTCCCAAGCAATCACACATAAGGTTTCTGAAATTGTTGTTACATTTTAATTAAACCAAATGCTCTATTGTTCTCACTTTAGCTAGGGATGTCTCTTTTAAAGTAATCTTTATGAGTTTCTTGTGTAATTGAAAAAAGTAGGGGAGAATTAAACATGTTTGAAGTCAGTTTGTCTGACAGAAATGAATCATTTCTACTGACCAGTCAGATCTGAATAAATATAATTGTATTGCATAGCCTTAAAATATATGATTAAAATATATATATATTTAGTAACCTTACATATACCTTGACATAAATCCCCCTTCCAATTTTAAATAGATGTAGGACACATGTATTTAAATTGACTTAAAGTCAATGGTATTTGGTGAGGATGTTGACCGTACACACCATAGACAGTCTTCTATGTGATAGTCTGTCAATTTTGAGCCTTCATGTTTATCAGCTAGGCATCTTTAAACTACAGTATGTCTTTAGTGCATTTGGGGATATGACACTTTATTCTCCCTCTATGACTTGTAGTTGGGACCTAGGATGACATGCCCGTAATTGATTGATATGGACCCATTTATCTATGAAACTTTCATTTTTGGGGATCCTTATTTTATAGGCCACAGGAGATATTTTGTCAGTAATGACAAAAGGACCTTTCCATGAGGGAAGAAATTTCTTCTCCCTAACCTGATCTCTTCCAAAGTTATAAAGATAAACTTTATCATTTATTTCATATTCCCTTTTGGACGTTTTGAGATCATAATAGGTTTTAGTGGCAGTTGCGGCTCTTTCTAAATTCTTTTGAGCAAATGCAAAGGCATATTGCAGGTGCTTTCTTAGGTTCTCCACATATTGATGTGTATTGGCAGCGTTTATCAAGTTTTGGTCTGATGTACGGTACAGTAGATGCTGAGGTAGAACCATTCTTCTACCAGTCATCAGTTCAAAAGGTGACATCTTGGTAGCACTACTTGGAGTTGCTCTTAATGCCATTAGGACTAGAGGTAGCTTTATATCCCAGTCTTTACCCATTTCACTCACAAACTTTTTGAGGATTGTAACAATGGACTGGTTGTAACGCTCTACACCACCACTTGAGGCAGCTCTATAAGTAATAGCATCACTTCGATAGTGAAGTGGGTCCCCCGATCTGACTCGATTCTTTGGGGTAAACCAAATCGGGAAAATACGTGGTTGATGAGCATCGCTGCACATGTTTCAGCACTGTTGTTAGGTGCACTAATGCACTCTACCCATTTAGTGAACAGGCATGTCATGGTTAACATGTATTTGTTACCGCTTGATGACCTTGTTACCGGACCAATAAAATCAATTTGTATATCTGACCATGGCATTACCATCCCCCTTTCTGCAATGGAGCTCTATGCGTTGGTGCAGTGGGTTGGAACTGTGGGCAGATTAAACACCCTTGACAGTAGGTTTGAACATCTTTCAACATGTGTGGCCAAAAAGCGTAATCACGTAATATATTTCATACGTGAGTTTGGCACCACGATGACCAGATGTGGGAGCATCATGGGCATGTTGAAGCATTAGACCTCTGAACTTGGTGGGTACTACCAACTGCTGGATGCCAGTTTTGGAGGTTCTAATTAACAAACCATCCTGTAACTTGAATTGTGATCTAGATTTTATTAAGATTCTAAGATCTTCTTTGCCAATACAATCATCTTTTGAGATGGGGTTGCTTTCAGGATCTTCTATGTGTTTATAGAAGATGCCTACAATGGGGTTTTCTTTTTGACTAGTGATCAGGTCCTCACTAGGAGAATCCTGACTCCATTGTACCAAGTTAGGCTCACTCTGTTGTTTTGCCTGGTTTCTGGTAATGGCTTCTACCTGAATTGCACCCATTAAGTGGTCAATATTAAGGAGTTCTCCAGTTATGGCTCCTTGTTTGGCTAATGAATCCGCAAGGTCATTGCCTTCTTTATCCGGACCTAGAACTCTGGAATGACCCTTGGTCTTTTTCCAGTGTATGGTTAAATCATTGGATACCACCAGATTATCAATCTCGCAGAACAACTTGCCATGCTTGACTGGTTTGTTATTGCTTTTCTGCATGCCATTTCTTTTCCAAGTTGGCAGGTATTCAACAAAACTGTCACGCACGTAATTTGAGTCAGTTATGATCACAAATTCATGAATACCATGTTCAATAGCCATTTCAATGGTTTTGAAAACAGCAGTTAGTTCTGCAACTTGACTGGATATTGGTCCAATGTTGAAACCTATAGATATATTTGGGAATCCATTTGCCCCAGTTATACCAATGCCAGTGACTAATCTGCGCTCATTATCAATAGTGGCATGGTAAGAACAACCATCAACATACACCCAAGGTAATGTTTGACAATGGTCCTCATTGTATATTTTATATGGGGAAAGCAATTGTTCCTCCAGAAAATCATCTTCTGATAATTCTTCCCCAGGATCTCTAGCAGTACAGTCGTGGAGCTCAGCAAGCCCTTGTGTGACTGGATTCTTTTTATTCTGCTTGTAGCGAATTTCTAGTAGCCAGCCTTGTAAGGAAAGAGTCCATGCTGTTATGCGGCTATTTGACAAATTCCCATCTCTTATGCTTTTGGTATAAAACAGCACTCATGCTTATATCTGTGTAACCTGTCTCTAAGAAGAAAGGTTTACCACCTTCAGGGTACGCTAAGCAAGGTGCTTGAGTGAGTTTTCTCTTCAGCTCTCTGATGGCTGTCTCTTGAGACTCACTCCAGTGCCATTTCACATCTTTCTTTAGAAGAAGTAGTAGTGGTTTAGCTAATTCCGCATAATTATCAATGAATTTGCGAGAATAATTTGTCATACCCAGGAATGACCTCAATTCCTTTAAGTTAGTTGGGTTTTTAGAATTCACTATAGCTTCCACCTTTTTCTTCTGGGGATTTAATCCTTTAGAGGTAACTTCATGTCCCAAGAAGTTTACACAAGTGCGGCACCATTGAGCTTTTTGTAAGGATAATTTGACACCTGCCCTTTTAAGTTGGCTGAGGACGTGTTTAAGCTCTGCGACGTGTTTTTCAAAGTCTGTGCTTTTGATTAAAACATCATCAACATAAGATAAGGTCCCCCTTTCCAGTGCATCAGGCATAGCCTTATGCATGAATACAGCAAATTCATGTCCAGAATTTATGTATCCAAAAGGAAGTCTTTGAAATGCATATTGGACCTTTTGGAAGGAGAATGCTAGCATATATTGGTCCTCTTCATGTATCTTTATGGTCCAATATCCCTGTGCACAATCAATGGCAGTGAATATTTTGGATCCCTGCATTTGTGCTAGGCACTGGTCAATGTATGGTACAGGCCAGCCAGACATGTACACTCATTTGTTTAGCTGTCTTAAGTCAGCACACAAACGCCATTGTCCATTGGGCTTAAGGACACCTAGAATAGGATTATTATAAGAGATGTGCGTCTGTCTGATAATACCTCTTTCTTCCAAATTCCTTATGATCTCTGCAAGAGAATCATACGAGGCTAGGGTAAGTCTGTATTGTTTGACAAATACAGGTGGTGCATCGGGATCTGTTTGTATTCTTGCAATGTGCAAGTCTGTAGTACCTTGTAGTACCACAATCATAAGAATCATTAGCAAAAATATCCTTTTACTCCATCAGGAGTTCTCGCAGCTTTTGGCGTTCATCATCGCTGGAACAGCCATTAGCTAATGATATTTGCTCTTCGTCTATTTGCTGAAATCCTGGAAAGATTTCAGGCTGTCCTATTTCATAGGCTTCTTCCAATCTAGAAGAGAGATCCCCTTGATTATAGTTTATATTGCCCCCATGACTCTAGGAATTGGGGTAATCTTGCTGTTTGATTGGCTGAGAGAGCTTCTCTTCTTACAGATGCCTTCCTCTGAGCTGAAGGGATAAATAGACTGAATATTAAGTATAAAAGTATTTTCTATAAGAAAAAACTAAGGGGATGCGCTGTAATGTGGATAAAAAATGTGTTGATGTGAATGAAACTCCCTCTGGTGTCGTGTGAGTTGAACCGTGACAGAAGTATGTGAGAGTGGAGGTGTATATGTATATATGATTGGGTGAAATCTTGTCAATCAAAAAAGAATGTGTGACTTGTTAACCGTAAAACTTGAAACAATTGTGATACATAAGCAAAGAATAATGAAACAAATATGTTAATCAAAACAAAAAATAGGTTTGGATATTGCAAAAACCAGCAGAATTGCAACAAAATATGTGAACAATTGAATTTGATTAAACTCAAAAAAATGTAAAGTCCAATATGTGATGAGTGTTCAGAGATAATAAGTCCAAATTCAATGTAAAGGATATATAAAGAACAAAAGTTCAAAAGATCAAAACAAATGGCTTGCTCCGCTTGAATCCAAGGTGTAATGAATCAGGAAATCTAGGAAGATAGAAAAGACTGAATATTAAATAGACCCTCTGGCATAGATGCAAAGGATTGTTCTATTAATTGTTCTTCAGTTAAGTATCCTTCAGGTATTAGCCCAATTACATTATTCTGGAATCCAAAAGTGTAATAACTTGATTCCAGTGCATATCCTATGGTAGTTCCCTTGGATAATGTTATATCCTGTGGGGTCATATTATGCACAACAATATGTATTGGAACAGTTCCAATATTCACCATAGGAGTGTAGGTCACTGTGACACCCAGATTTTGTATTCTATGGGAGAGGCAAATCAGTGTTTCAGATTTTTTTTTATTTCTGACCTCTCTTTACCTGTAATTGCTGGTTTGATTTCAGGGCTGCATTTTGATCCTGAAATACTTCAGGGTCCCCCTTTAACCTGCTCCAGAGGCAAGAATTAATCAAATCTATTTGTGTGGCATATCTATGTAAGATATCATTGCCAATGTATATTTGATTATGGGGAGTATTTAAAACTAAAAACAGGTGCTTCACTGACTTATTACCAATAGAGATAGATAATAAGCACTTAGCTGTGATGTTATAGCTTTCTGACCTGTTATCCAGGTTGTGGACACAGTGGTCTTGGGGAGAAAGATATTTAATCACTTTAGGTTCAGCTATCTGCGCTAATAAACCTTTGCTTATATAGCTAGCTTCCTGTTTTAAGTTTATTTTAGCATACTTGGTTTTACCAAGGTCATTTACTTGTATAGGGATAAATAGATCCTCTTTAACTCTCTAAATTCCTGTGAGGTATTGAGCGTGGCCTCCGCCTTAGGGATTTTATGATCCCCCTTGTGGAGTGATATGGTTAATACATCGCCATCTAGGGAAATATTCGCTATCTTTCCAGGCGAAATTTTAAAAGTATTACCATCAGAGCCACTAAAAGGAGTCTGATCATCTATTTGTAGAATAGTGATTTCAGGTACAGAGTTATTCCTGAAATGAATCTCCAAAGCATCTGGTTTCTCTTCCACCACGTGACAGCTATGTCGGGCGCGAGATATACCAGATTTTTCATAATTGATAGGCCTTTTAACTTGTGACCAAATTACATTATTTATGCAATCAATTATGGTGCTTAATCGCTTTAGGAGATCACTACCAATAATTAAACGATCAGTTGGCAGATCCACTATAATGACAGGGTGTCTTATGACCCTGTTCCCCAATTTAAATTTTAACCAGGCAGTAGCGTAAACTTTTAGGGAGTCACCCCCAACACCTTTTAGGGAACCATCAAATTCTTTTATTTTGTGGGGTGTTAGCTCATTTAGCTGTGTGTAGTACCTGTGGGATAAGATAGTTGCCTGAGTTCCGGTGTCAAGTAATCCCATGATAGGGTTGGAGACTGAATCTTGCAGCTCAACTAATATATAATACCTTCCTGCATTTTCTACCATTTCACACATAAAGTTGGCGTTATCATACATCTGTGGGCTTCGCCACGTGTTACCTGAGTTCGCCATGTTTTCCGATGCAGAAGAAGCTTCATACCTACCGGTCTCTTCTATGACAGGGTTGGCTGGATTCTTGTGTACTGCATCTGTGGAAATAAGGTTAAGGGCGTGCTGCAAAGGAAGAGATTTGTTAACTTTTCCCGGATGAGGTTGCTTGTCACCACAGCTAAATTGTCCGTTTCCGCTCTGTGGGGAGAGAACATGATTAGTATCATTGATATTTATTATTGCATTTTGTATATCTCTCCCCTCCCCTTCAGGTGATACTGCAGTATTTATGGTTGTGCCTGTGGTCCACTGCTGACCACTGGCTGTACCCCTAAAAAAGTATTGTTCGGTTGCTGAGCCGTAGAAGGTTGACTCATATTAGCGAATTGTTTGCTCAACCTATTTAACTGGGTAAACAGCATATCTACCTGATTGTACAAGTTACCTCTACCCCTGGGCCTATCTCTTGGTGCCCCATGATAATGATTTCTGGACCATTGGGTTCCCTTAGAATCAGGGCCGCTATTTCTATTCTGGCGTGGTTGTCCCTGGGGTGTTTGGTTACCCTGAGAATATCTTCGCCGTCTATTGTATCTACCCTTGCGTGGATACCAATTATTTGGTGAGTATTCTCTTTGTGAGTAATTATTCACCTGATTATGTCCCCCACTTTGGTTATAGTCTCCCTGCGCCTCAACCCGTGTAGGGGAGGGGGCAGAGTTAAACCTCTGTGTAGATGGCCTGTTTTGACTGGCCACCTCTGCATAGGTTTTCTGTTTAGACTCCAAATTGAGGGGGTTAGGTGACACCCTAGTTTCTGCCACAATTTTGGGTTTTGATTCCTTTTTAACCCCCTGCTCACTGGACTGCTGAATAGAGTATAATTTTGTACTCTCTTTGATCAGCCATTCCAATGAGCAGTCCTCATCAAAATCTCTAGCTAAGTTAATTTTGATGGGTGTAGGCAATGCTTCAAAAAATAAATTTACAAATTCTGAGCCATCAAATCTGGGATTATCTTCAGCCATACTGTACACATTTTTCAATTCAGAAAGGAATTCGATTGGACTCTGATTCGCACGATACTTTAAACCATATACCGCTATTTTTGCGGCAGTTTTAGTGCGATATTGCCCGAATTCTTTTCTGCATTGTCGTTTTATCCCACTCCAGGAATGAATATTCATATCCTTTAGTGAAGCAAAGAATTTGTGATGTTTACTGTCAAATACCCAAGGCAGAAATTCAATTTTCAATTTCTCACTTATAACATTCATTATAGCTAACGCATTTTCAAAAGCCTCTAAATGATCAATTACAGATGTTGTTCCCTTTTTGGAGAATATAGGTACTGCGCGTTGTATGAAGGTGATTATTTTATGGGAATCATATACTTTATCAGACTTATTTTGGGATTCTCTGTTAGAGTTTCCCTCCCCCGCACCAGCTGCATTACAGCAGTCCTCTGGATTTAGATCATGAAGTGACTGCATATTTGGGAAATCTATTTCTGACCCATTAGGGGTCATTTGTCTATACTGTTCCATATATTTCTGTACCTCGTCCCTGACGCGTTCGCTAAAGGAGTCAGCATTATCTGCATTATTCTCACTGTTAATATAAGGGTTTTCATTATGGCGATATGACCTTTTTAAATTGCTTAATTTTCTCTGGCTTTGCGCAAGCTGTTTATTTAAATCTTGTATCTGTGCGAGTAAGCCTATGTTATGCTTATCTAAAGCAGTTAGGTTTTGGGCAAATTCATCCATTTTATTTTTGGCTATTTTTAAATCCTCTTCGCATCTGCGTGAGGAACGAATACTACTTTCTAGCTCCTGTATTTGCAATCGTTTGTCTATGACACAAAACGACATTTCATCAATAATGCATATTAAAAGGGGCCAAGATTTTAGTATTAGTTCGTCTCGCTTTTTGAGAGTCTTGCATTGATTAATCATTAATAATTCTTGGAAGAATTCATTCTCTTCATTCCACATATTATTATTAACGGTAATATTTTTAGCCCTAGTTTCAAGCATATCCATAAAATCATTTAATTCACCCGTAATATTAAACTTCCCTTTAATGTAACTTAAGATATCTTTCTTAAGGACCTGACCTTTAGTAATGGGTATGGTGATGGGACCATTTTCATCAGTATGTATAGAATTAAATGAGTCACTTCTGGCTACAGACATTATTATATTGGTTTAGTATTTAGTTAAATTAAAACTCTAATACAATTTTTGCCAATAAAAAGAGAGAAGAAAAAAAATATATATTTAAAAAAAAAAAAAATAGTATTAATTTTGAAATATGTAAAAGTAATATTTCGAAATATGAAAAATTAATATTTTTGATTAATTTTTAAATATGAAAAATTAATATTTTTATTAATTTTTCAAAATTAATCTTTAATAATATTTCAAGATATTAATATCAATCTCGAAATATGAAAATCAATATTTCAACAATTATATCTTCAAAATATTAATATCGAAATATGAAACTTTTTCTCTCTTTTATAATAATTTCTATTTACTACAAATATCTGATATCAATATGATGGATTTTAATAAATCTCATGCAATGCCTCCAATCAATATGTCAGTATATTTCTGAAAATCTAAGTAGTGCTCTCCAAATAATATGTCAGCTTATGGAAGGGTTATAACACAATACAAATAATAATTATCCTTAAAAATAGAAACCCTTAACCAACATGCATCTAATAGAAACCATACAATTATGATAAATACCTGAATTCTTTCATTTAGTTAATATCCATGAACATTTTGAACTATATTTGCAATACCATAATATGACACAATATTATATGCGCTTGAAAACTATTTAAATATGCTATGCAAAGTTCATACACGCTTATCTTTAAAACCAGCCTTATTTACAAATAGCCTTTCATTCAGTTTACACAACGAGACTAAAATCTTTATCTTTTCACATCCAAGCGATACAATTCTAACAGTGCTTATAATCAATAGGATAATATATATATTCTGCTATTTAACTGCAATTTATCCTAATACAATATTAATTTACAATATCAGAACTTGCACAGATAAGTTACTTAGCCAATCAGATACAGATTTAAACAATATATAGGCTGTGACTACCAATTTAAAATACAATTTATTTCTCTGAATTATTATTATTATATATTTGCATAGATAAACAATTTAAGATTGGGATTAGTTTAACAATACATAGGCTATGAAATGCTAACTTGAAATATAAACTATTTCCTTAACTCTGCCTAATACAGCAATAGTAAATGTTTACTTTAAATGCTTGCATACAAATAGGCAAGCTAAGAGCTATTCAAGGTTATGCAATACAATTTTAAAGCCCAATTTGCTCTTTCCAATCTTCCAATTGTAATTTAACTGTAGTGAATATGCATATAACTTATCTTACCAAAAACCTTGTATACTTTACCAAATAAACCAATTGATATCCGGTTTCCAATGTTTCTCAACAGATTCAATTTCACCTCAGAATTTCAAAATTGGGGATATTGCATATGGAGTCCAATAGTAGGTGTGTGCTTTAATAATAACCACAGTAGTTATTCCTTCAGGAGTAGCAAGCAGCCCTCTTTTCTCAGTCTCTATGCTTGGGGTTAAATCATCTGATTTTACCCCTCCCCTTTTTGATTATTATCTATCATTGGTGAGTATTGGAAACGCCCCACGGAAGCCTTGTCTCGGATTGGTTCTTTGCAACTGAACATGGATTGGTTCATTTGGGAATGTATGTGGTCAAGGAAATGTATCCTTGCAACATCCAATCATCTCATGGCTGCAATTCTTGCATCATAACACTGGGTGGCAGCAGACAACACAGCACAGCAATACATGCAATATTTCTAGACAGTAAAAAAAAAATATTTTTTTAAACTATGTAATAACTGACATAATTTCTTGCATGAATCCCTCATAATATCAATCATAGATGAAGCAATTTTGTATCACCTCTCTGATCATTTTGATATAAAATATCATGTGCCCCAAGCATCATACCATGTTAAAGCAATTTAATACCGTCAACTATTCTGAAATTTATGGCATTTATATATCTAATATGTTTTCAGAGCCATATTTAAACTTTCATAACCATCTAGTATATAATCATATGACATGATTCAGGTATCCCATGCAGGCACTCCATCTGAAAAATAGAAAAATTATGTTATATATATGATTAGACCATGGGATTATTACAGTTTGAATCTATTTTTCATATATCTATTAACTGCAGCAATTATTTATTTAATATAAAACGTACTATTTCAATATATATATATATATATATATATATATATACATATATGGGCTATTTGAATCATTCCAAACATATATGACACACATCGCTATATTGATGATGTGATCATTTTATGGAAAGGGGATGAATCTGGTATTAATGATTTTATTAAGTTTATGAATAGTAACAATCACAATCTGGTTTTTACTGCGAACGTGTCAAATGTTAAAATGGAATTTTTGGATCTTATGTTATATATAGACATTAATAATCAAATTGCTGTCACCAATTTTAGAAAGCCAACAGAGAAAAATAGTTATATGGAAGCCTCTAGTGGCCATAAGAAAAGTTGGATCACAAATGTATTTTATGGTCAATATCTTAGAATGCGAAAAAACTGCACACACATTTCAAATTTCAAGCCTGAGGCGGCCATTCTTGATAAAAAATTCAGAGAAAAGGGTTATAAGGTAGAAGTATTAGAGACAGCTAAGGATAGGGCCCTTAATACTAATAGGTTAGATCTACTCAATAAATCCAGAACATCTAAGGAAAGGGAAAATAGAGTATCTGACACCCCAAGATTTATTACCAGATATAGTGAAGGGGCCACTACTATTCAGCGTGTGTTAAGGAAACATTGGGTTATTTTAAAAACTGACCCTATTTTAGGTGATATTTTGGCAGATAAACCTCAGGTGGTTTTTAAAAGAGGTAAGAACCTTAAAAATGTATTGACCCCCAGTAGATTGTGGGATCCCACAATGCAAGTGGATAATAGTCGTAATTGGCTAACTTCTAAGAAGGGAACTTTTAGGTGTATGAAACCCATTTGCAATATGTGCAGCCATGTTGATAATTCAACTTGTTTTACTAACTGGGATAGCACACAGAAGTTTAATATCAAACATAGGACATCCTGCGATACCACATTCGGGGTTTATTTAATTAGCTGTGGGTGTGGCCTACTTTATGTAGGACGCACAAAAAGAAAAATAAGAACCAGAACGAATGAACACCTTTACAATATCAAAATGGCCAAGAAAGATAAACCAATTAAACATAGTATTCCTGTTCATTTTTCAGAAAAACTTAACTGTAACTCTTTATCTCTCAAGGTCAAAGTGATCGATTGGATACCCACTAATATACACAATAGGCTCCTTGCTTTAAGACAACAGGAGACCTATTGGATCTACAAGATTGGTAGTTTACATCCTAGAGGCCTTAATGTAGATTTAGATCTGGCTGCTCATATGTGAATGAACTAGTTGTTTAACTTTTTTACCTTTTTTACCTTTTTTTCACTATAGATGCTTTGTGGGAAAAATAATAATTTTTCATGAGGATTTTTTATTGAATTTTTTATTGAATTTTTATGAGATTTTTTATTACATAATTGGTTATATTATAGTGCTGCTAGGTTATCAATTTGTTATTAATTTGTTTTTTATAGTGTGGTTTGGTCATCAACTTTACACTAATTGTAAATATATAGGTCAGTATAATTGACCATAAATTATCAAATTATTTGTTGATTATATTTCCTATCTAGCCTGACACTTGGTGACATGAATGTGATTAAGTCAGTTTTTATAATCAGTATTGTAATGTTGTATTAGTGTATTTTATTAATTTTTTAACATATCATCTTGATTTTGTTAATTTTGTAAGTCTTGTCAGTTGTGTATTAATTTAGTAACATATTATGTTTTTATTCAAATGCTGATTTAGGATAATATGGTTTAATTTCTGAAATATACTATACTTAGCCAATAGAGGGCGCTTGCACCTAAGGTATAAAAGATGGACTAACTAAGATGACAGTATACTGTTTGAATTTCTGAACATTTGTGCTACCCTTGACAAAGCTGCTTACCTGAATGTAAGTTTTTATGTTTATTTTTATCATTTGCTACAATAAATTACTCAAGCTTGTTTCTTTTGCGCTTTTTTGTACTCCTTTGCTTTAGTTGTTCCATATCCGGGTGATCAGAAGAAAGATAAATCATATGGACGTTTGGGTAATTTGTTTATTTCACCTCATTTATTATTATTAGTTTTTAATGTTGTTATTTTTTATATGAATTTGTTCATTGTTTCTATTTTTTGGAGTTTTTACAAGTTATATTTTTTTCATATGTGGGGTCAATAATATAATAGGATAGTTGTCGGCTGTTTTAGCGCTGATATTTTTTGGTGTGTATATCAAACATATATGAAGCTATTGGTATTATTTCCTTTGTAAAATGTATTTAATTTTATCTGTGTTATACAGGGGTTGTAATTGTTAATTCTTTAACCCACACTGCTTTTAGTAATTTTAAGTCCACACCATAGCATTTGTCTGTGTTTCCTAAGGTCTTCACTGCCCCACCCACACAGCATGGTTTATTTGCATTTGAAATGCACAGAGTTACTTTCTCACAAGATGTGTCACCTGAGTCAGACTCTTATTTATATTGGGAGGGGTAAATAGATTTTATCTCACATTCCCAAGCAATCAGACATATGGTTTCTGAAATTGTTGTTACAGTTTAATTAAACCAAAATCTCTATTGTTCTCACTTTAGCTAGGAATGTCTCTTTTAAAGTAATCTTTATGAGTTTCCTGTGTAATTGAAAAAAGTGGGGGAGAATTAAACATGTTTGAAGTCAGTTTGTCTGACAGAAATGAATAATTTCTACTGACCAGTCAGATCTGAATAAATATAATTGTATTGCATAGCCTTAAAATATATGATTAAAATATATATATATTTATTAACCTTACATATACCTTGACAATATATATATATATATATATATATATATATATATATATATATATATATATATATATATATATACATATATATTTATATATATATATATATTTCATGTAATTAGCAAGAGTCCATGAGCTAGTGACGTATGGGATATACATTCCTACCAGGAGGGGCAAAGTTTCCCAAACCTCAAAATGCCTATAAATACACCCCTCACCACACCCACAATTCAGTTTTACAAACTTTGCCTCCCGTGGAGGGGGTGAAGTAAGTTTGTGCTAGATTCTACGTTGATATGCGCTTCGCAGCAGGCTGGAGCCCGGTTTTCCTCTCAGAGTGCAGTGAATGTCAGAGGGATGTGAAGAGAGTATTGCCTATTTGAATTCAATGGTCTCCTTCTACGGGATCTATTTCATAGGTTCTCTGTTATCGGTCGTAGAGATTCATCTCTTACCTCCCTTTTCAGATCGACGATATACTCTTATATACCATTACCTCTACTGATTCTCGTTTCAGTACTGGTTTGGCTATCTACTATATGTAGATGAGTGTCCTGGGGTAAGTAAGTCTTATTTTTTGTGACTCTCTAAGCTATGGTTGGGCACTTTATTTATAAAGTTCTAAATATATGTCTTTAAACTTATATTTGCCTTGATTCAGGTTGATCAATATTCCTTATTTCAAACAGTTTCATTATTTGGGATAATGCATATGAATAATTAATTTTTCTCTTACCTTAAAAATTGTTTCAAATTGATCTTTTTCCCTGTGGGCTGTTAGGCTCGCGGGGGCTGAAAATGCTTCAATTTATTGCGTCATTCTTGGCGCGGACTTTTTTGGCGCAAAATTTTTTTCCGGCGTCATACTTGACACTGGAAGTTGTTCGTATTTACGTAATTTTTTTGACGTTTTGCGCCAAAGATGTCGGCGTCACCGGATGTGGCGTCATTCTTGGCGCCAAAATTTTTTTAGGCGCCAATAATGTGGGCGTCTTTTTTGGCGCTAAAAAATGTGGGCGTCATTCTTGTCTCCACCTTTTTTTCACATTATTTCAGTTTCGTTTTTTCATTGCTTCTGGTTACTAGAGGCTTATTCACTGGCATTTTTTCCCATTCCTGAAACTGTCATTTAAGGAATTTGATAATTTTGCTTTATATGTTGTTTTTTCTATTACATATTGCAAGATGTCTCAGATTGACCCTGGATCAGAATCTACTTCTGGAAAAACGCTGCCTAATGCTGGTACTACCAAAGTTAAGTGCATTTGTTGTAAACTTGTGGTAACTGTTCCTCCGGTTGTAGTTTGTGATGAATGTCATGATAAGCTTGCTAATGCAGATAGTATATCCATTAGTAATATACCATTACCTGTTGCTGTTCCCTCAACATCTAATACTCAGGATGTTCCTGTTAATATTAAAGAATTTGTTTCTAAATCTATTAGGAAGGCTATGTCTGTTATTCCTCCTTCCAGTAAACGTAAAAGGTCTTTTAAAACTTCTAATTTTAAGATGAAATTTTAAATGACCGTCGTCATTCTGATTTGTCTGTTTCTGATGAGGATTTTTCTGGTTCAGAAGATTCCATCTCAGATATTGACACTGATAAATCTTCATATTTATTTAAAATGGAATTTATTCGCTCTTTACTTAAAGAAGTTTTAATCGCTTTAGAGATGGAGGAATCTAGTCCTCTTGATACTAAATCTACGAAGCGTTTAAATTCGGTTTTTAAACCTCCTATGGTTATTCCAGAAGTTTTTCCTGTCCCTGATGCTATTTCTGAAGTAATTTCTAGGGAATGGAATAATATGGGTACTTCATTTACTCCTTCTCAAAGGTTTAAGAAATTGTATCCTGTGCCATCTGACAGATTAGAGTTTTGGGACAAAATCCCTAAAGTTGATGGGGCTATCTCTACTCTTGCTAAACGTACTACTATTCCTACGGCAGATAGTACTTCCTTTAAGGATCCTTTAGATAGGAAGATTGAATCCTTTCTAAGGAAAGCTTATTTATGTTCAGGTAATCTTCTTAGACCTGCTATTTCTTTGGCTGATGTTGCTGACGCTTCCACTTTTTGGTTGGAGGCTTTAGCACAACAAGTATCAGACCATAATACTCATAGCATTGCTAAACTTCTTCAACATGCTAATAACTTTATTTGTGATGCCATCTTTGATATCATTAGAGCAGGTATATGTCTTTAGCTATTTTAGCTAGAAGAGCTTTATGGCTTAAAACTTGGAATGCAGATATGTCTTCAAAGTCAACTTTGCTTTCTCTTTCTTTCCAAGGTAATCAATTATTTGGTTCTCAGTTGGATTCTATTATTTCAACTGTTACTGGGGGGAAAGGATCTTTTTTGCCCCAGGACAAAAAATCTAAAGGTAAATATAGGGCTGCTAATCGTTTTCGTTCCTTTCGTCAGAATAAGGAACAGAAGCCTGACCCTTCCCTTAAAGGAGCAGTTTCTGTTTGGAAACCTTCTCCAATCTGGAATAAATCCAAGCCTTTTAGAAAGTCAAAACCAGCTTCCAAGTCCACATGAAGGTGCGGCCCTCATTCCAGCACAGCTGGTAGGGGGCAGGTTATGATTTTTGAAAGACATTTGGATCAATTCGATTCACAGTCTTTGGATTCAGAACATTGTTTCACAAGGGTACAGAATAGGTTTCAAGGTAAGGCCGCCTGCAAAGAGATTTTTCTCTCTCTCGCATTCCAATAAACCCAGTGAAGGCTCAGGCATTTCTGAAATGTGTTTCAGATCTAGAGTTGGCTGGAGTAATTGTGCCAGTTCCAGTTCTGGAACAGGGGCTGGGGTTTTACTCAAATCTATTCATTGTACCAAAGAAGTATAATTCCTTCAGTCCAGTTCTGGATCTAAAGATATTGAATCGTTATGAAAGGATACCGACATTCAAAATGGTAACTATAAGGACTACTCTGCCTTTTGTTCAGCAAGGGCATTATATGTCCACAATAGATTTACAGGATGCATATCTTCATATTCCGATTCATCCAGATCACTTTCAGTTTCTGAGATTCTCTTTTCTAGACATGCATTACCAGTTTGTGGCCCTTCCGTTTGGCCTAGCAACAGCTCCAAGGATCTTTTCAAAGGTTCTCGGTGCCCTTCTCGCTGTAATCAGAGAACAGGGTATTGCGGTATTTCCTTATTTGGACGATATCTTGGTACTTGCTCGGTCTTCACATTCTGCAGAATCTCATACAAATCGACTTGTGCCATTTCTTCAAGAACATGGTTGGAGGATCAATTTACCAAAGAGTTCCTTGATTCCTCAGACAAGGGTAACCTTTCTAGGTTTTCAAATAGATTCAGTGTCCATGACCTTGTCTCTAACAGAAAAGAGACGTCTAAAATTGGTTTCAGCCTGTCGAAACCTTCAGTCTCAATTATTCCCTTCGGTAGCTTTATGCATGGAAATTCTAGGTCTCATGACTGCTGCATCGGACGCGATCCCCTTTGCTCGTTTTCACATGCGACCTCTTCAGCTTTGTATGCTGAACCAATGGTGCAGGGATTATACAAAGATATCACAATTAATATCCTTAAATCCCAATGTTCGACACTCTCTGACGTGGTGGATAGATCACCATTGTTTAGTACAAGGGGCTTCTTTTGTTCGTCCAACCTGGACTGTGATCTCAACAGATGCGAGTCTGTCAGGTTGGGGAGCTGTATGGGGATCTCTGACAGCGCAGGGGGTTTGGGAATCTCAGGAGGCGAGATTACCAATAAACATTTTGGAACTCCATGCGATTTTCAGAGCTCTTCAATTCTGGCCTCTTCTGAAGAGAGAATCATTTATTTGTTTTCAGACAGACAATGTCACAACCGTGGCATATGTCAATCATCAGGGTGGGACTCACAGTCCTCAGGCTATGAAAGAAGTATCTTGGATACTTGTATGGGCGGAATCCAGCTCCTGTCTAGTCTCTGCGGTTCACATCCCAGGTGTAGACAATTGGGAAGCGGATTATCTCAGTCGCCAGACTTTACATCCGGGCGAGTGGTCCCTTCACCCAGAGGTATTTCTTCAGATTGTTCAAATCTGGGGTCTTCCAGAAATAGATCTGATGGCCTCTCATCTAAACCAAAAACTTCCCAGGTATCTGTCCAGATCCAGGGATCCTCAGGCGGAGGCAGTGGACGCGTTGTCACTTCCTTGGAATTATCATCCTGCCTATATCTTTCCGCCTCTAGTTCTTCTTCCACGAGTGATTTCCAAAATTCTAATGGAACGTTCGTTTGTACTGCTGGTGGCTCCAGCATGGCCTCATAGGTTTTGGTATGGGGATCTCATTCGGATGGCCTCTTGCCAACCTTGGACTCTTCCGTTAAGACCAGACCTTCTATCTCAAGGCCCTTTTTTCCATCAGGATCTCAAATCATTAAATTTGAAGGTATGGAAATTGAACGCTTGATTCTTAGTCATAGAAGTTTCTCTGACTGAGTAATTAATACTATGTTACAGGCTCGTAAATCTGTGTCTAGGAAGATTTATTATCGAGTCTGGAAGACTTACATTTCTTGGTGTTCTTCTCATAAATTCTCCTGGCATTCTGTTAGAATTCTTAGAATTTTACAGTTTCTTCAGGATGGTTTGGATAAGGGTTTGTCTGCAAGTTCCTTGAAAGGACAAATCTCGGCTCTTTCTGTTCTTTTTCACAGAAAGATTGCTAATCTTCCTGATATTCATTGTTTTGTACAGGCTTTGGTTCGTATCAAACCTGCCATTAAGTCAATCTCTCCTCCTTAGGAGTCTTAATTTGGTTCTGAGGGCTTTACAAGCTCCCCCGTTTGAACCTATGCATTCTCTGGACATTAAATTACTTTCTTGGAAAGTTCTGTTCCTTTTGGCCATCTCTTCTGCTAGAAGAGTTTCTGAGTTATCTGCTCTTTCTTGCGAATCTCCTTTTCTGATTTTTCATCAGGATAAGGCAGTGTTGCGGACTTCATTTAAATTTTTACCTAAGGTTGTGAATTCTAACAACATTAGTAGAGAAATTGTTGTTCCTTCATTGTGTCCTAATCCTAAGAATTCAAAGGAGAGATCTTTACATTCTTTGGATTTAGTAAGAGCTTTGAAATATTATGTTGAAGCTACTAAAGATTTTAGAAAGACTTCTAGTCTATTTGTTATCTTTTCTGGGTCCAGAAAAGGTCAGAAGGCCTCCGCCATTTCTTTGGCGTCTTGGTTAAAGTCTTTGATTCATCATGCTTATGTAGAGTCGGGTAAATCTCCGCCTCAAAGAATTACGGCTCATTCTACTAGGTCAGTTTCTACTTCCTGGGCGTTTAGGAATGAAGCTTCTGTTGATCAGATTTGCAAAGCAGCAACTTGGTATTCTTTGCATACTTTTACTAAATTCTACCATTTTGATGTGTTTTCTTCTGAAGCAGTTTTTGGTAGAAAAGTACTTCAGGCAGCTGTTTCAGTTTGATTCTTCTGCTTATAATTTCAGTTTTTTTCATTATTGAGATTAAAACTTTTGTTTTGGGTTGTGGATTATTATTTTTCAGCGGAATTGGCTGTCTTTATTTTATCCCTCCCTCTCTAGTGACTCTTGCGTGGATGTTCCACATCTTGGGTATTTATTATCCCATACGTCACTAGCTCATGGACTCTTGCTAATTACATGAAAGAAAACATAATTTATGTAAGAACTTACCTGATAAATTCATTTATTTCATATTAGCAAGAGTCCATGAGGCCCACCCTTTTTTGTGGTGGTTATGATTTTTTTGTATAAAGCACAATTATTCCAATTCCTTATTTTTTGATGCTTTTGCTCCTTTTTTATCACCCCACTTCTTGGCTATTCGTTAAACTGAATTGTGGGTGTGGTGAGGGGTGTATTTATAGGCATTTTGAGGTTTGGGAAACTTTGCCCCTCCTGGTAGGAATGTATATCCCATACGTCACTAGCTCATGGACTCTTGCTAATATGAAAGAAATGAATTTATCAGGTAAGTTCTTACATAAATTATGTTATAGTGTATATATAGCTTTTATTTGCATATTATTATCAAGATTGTCTACTGTCACATCTTACCAGTCTTTTTGTATGTTGATAAACATGGATCCATGTTAATGTATTATTTGAATAGGTACCTTTGCAAATTGCATATTATTTATTGTTTTAAACTTTTTGTTTTAATTATTGTTTTAATTGTTTTAACTGTCAACATTTATTGTCATTAATAAATACCTATTCACATCCTAGCCCACTTCTAGTTGAGGCGCTCAGGCTACATCCATATTTCTTTCATGCAATTAGCAAGAGTCCATGAGCTAGTGACGTATGGAATATACATTCCTACCAGGAGGGGCAAAGTTTCCCAAACCTCAAAATGCCTATAAATACACCCCTCACCACACCCACAAATCAGTTTTTACAAACTTTGCCTCCCTTGGAGGTGGTGAAGTAAGTTTGTGCTAGATTCTACGTTGATATGCGCTTCGCAGCAGGCTGGAGCCCGGTTTTCCTCTCAGTGTGCAGTGAATGTCAGAGGGATGTGAGGAGAGTATTGCCTATTTGAATTCAATGATCTCCTTCTACGGGGTCTATTTCATAGGTTCTCTGTTATCGGTCGTAGAGATTCATCTCTTACCTCCCTTTTCAGATCGCCGATATACTCTTATATATACCATTACCTCTACTGATTCTCGTTTCAGTACTGGTTTGGCTATCTACTACATGTAGAGGAGTGTCCTGGGGTAAGTAAGTCTTATTTTCTGTGACACTCTAAGCTATGGTTGGGCACTTTTAAAAAAAGTTCTAAATATATGTGTTCAAACATTTATTTGCCTTGATTCAGGATGCTCAATATTCCTTATTTCAGACAGTCAGTTTCATTATTTGGGATAATGCATTTGAATATTAAATTTTTCTTACCTTAAAAATTTGACTTTTTTCCCTGTGGGCTGTTAGGCTCGCGGGGGCTGAAAATGCTTCATTTTATTGCGTCATTCTTGGCGCGGACTTTTTTGGCGCAAAAAAATTTTCCTAGTCATTTCCGGCGTCATACGTGTCACCGGAAGTTGTTTTGTATTTGCGTCTTTTTTTGACGTTTTTTGCACCAAAGATGTCTGTGTCGCCGGATGTGGCGTCATTTTTGGCGCCAAAGCGTTTAGGCACCAATTAATGTGGGCGTCTTTTTTGGCGCTAAAAAATATGGGCCTCATTATTGTCTCCACATTATTTAAGTCTCATTGTTTATTTGCTTCTGGTTGCTAGAAGCTTGTTCATTGGCATTTTTTCCCATTCCTGAAACTGTCATTTGAGGAATTTGATAAATTTTGCTTTATATGTTGTTTTTTCTATTACATATTGCAAGATGTCTCAGGTTGACCCTGAATCAGAAGCTACTTCTGGAAATTCTCTGCCTGATGCTGGATCTACCAAAGTTAAGTGTATTTGTTGTAAACTTGTGGTAACTGTCCCTCCAGCTGTTGTTTGTGATAAATGTCATGATAAACTTGCTAATGCAGATAATATTTCCTTTAGTAATGTTCCATTACCTGTTGCTGTTCCATCAACATCTAATGCTCAGGGGGTTCCTGTTAACATAAGAGATTTTGAATCTAAATCTATTAGGAAGGCTATGTCTGTTATTCCTCCTTCCAGTAAGCGTAAAAGGTCTTTTAAAACTTCTCATTTTTCAGATGAATTTTTAAATGAACATCATCATTCTGATTCTGTTTCTGATGATAATTTATCTGGTTCAGAGGAGTCTGTTTCAGAGATTGATACTGATAAATCTTCATATTTATTTAAAATGGAATTTATTCGTTCTTTACTTAAAGAACTCTTAATTGCATTAGAAATAGAGGAATCTGGTCCTCTTGATACTAAATCTAAACGTTTAAATACGGGTTTTAAACCTCCTGTAGTTATTCCGGAAGTTTTTCGTGTCCCTGATGCTATTTCTGAAGTAATTTCCAGGGAATGGAATAATCTGGGTAATTCTTTTACTCCTTCTAAAAGGTTTAAGAAATTGTATCCTGTGCCATCTGACAGATTAGAGTTTTGGGACAAAATCCCTAAAATTGATGGGGCTATCTCTACTCTTGCTAAACGTACTACTATTCCTACGGCAGATAGTACTTCCTTTAAGGATCCATTAGATAGGAAGATTGAATCCTTTCTAAGAAAAGCCTATTTATGTTCAGGTAATCTTCTTAGACCTGCTATATCTTTGGCAGATGTTGCTGCAGCTTCAACTTTCTGGTTAGAGGCTTTAGCACAACAAGTAACAGATCATAATTCTCAGAGCATTGTTAATCTTCTTCAACATGCTAATAACTTTATTTGTGATGCCATCTTTGATATCATTAGAGTTGATGTCAGGTATATGTGTTTAGCTATTTTAGCTAGAAGAGCTTTATGGCTTAAAACTTGGAATGCTGATATGTCTTCTAAGTCAACTTTGCTTTCCCTCTCTTTCCAAGGTAATAAATTGTTTGGTTCACAGTTGGATTCTATTATTTCAACTGTCACTGGGGGGAAAGGAACTTTTTTACCGCAGGATAAAAAATCTAAAGGTAAATATAGGGCTGCTAATCGTTTTTGTTCCTTTCGCCAGAATAAGGAACAAAAGCCTGATCCTTCCTCTACAGGAACAGTTTCTGTTTGGAAACCATATCCGGTCTGGAATAAATCCAAACCTTTTAGAAAGCCAAAACAAGCTCCCAAATCCACATGAAGGTGCGGCCCTCATTCCAGCCCAGCTGGTAGGGGGCAGATTACGATTTTTCAAAGAAATTTGGATCAATTCGATTCACAGTCTTTGGATTCAGAACATTGTTTCACAAGGGCACAGAATAGGTTTCAAGATAAGGCCTCCTGCAAGAAGATTTTTTCTTTCTCGCGTTCCAATACATCCAGTGAAAGCTCAAGCGTTTCTGAAATGTGTTTCAGATCTAGAGTTGGCTGGAGTAATTGTGCCAGTTCCAGTTCTGGAACAGGGGCTGGGTTTTTACTCAAATCTATTCATCGTGCCAAAGAAGGAGAATTCCTTCAGAGCAGTTCTGGATTTAAAAATATTGAATCGTTATGTAAGGATACCAACATTCAAAATGGTAACTATAAGGACTATTCTACCTTTTGTTCAGCAAGGGCATTATATGTCCACAATAGATTTGCAGGATGCATATCTGCATATTCCGATTCATCCAGATCACTATCAGTTTCTGAGATTCTCTTTTCTAGACATGCATTACCAATTTGTGGCTCTGCCATTCGGCCTAGCAACAGCTCCAAGGATTTTTACAAAGGTTCTTGGTGCCCTGCTATCTGTAATCAGAGAACAGGGTATTGTGGTATTTCCTTATTTGGACGATATCTTGGTACTTGCTCAGTCTTCACATTTAGCAGAATCTCATACGAATTGAATTGTATCGTTTCTTCAAGAACATGGTTGGAGGATCAATTTACCAAAAAGTTCATTGATTCCTCAGACAAGGGTAACCTTTTTAGGTTTCCAGATAGATTCAGTGTCCATGACTCTGTCTCTGACGGACAAAATACGTCTGAAGTTGGTTTCAGCCTGTCGAAACATTCAGTCTCAATCATTCCCTTCGGTAGCCTTATGCATGGAAATTATAGGTCTTATGACTGCTGCATCGGACGCGATCCAATTTGCTCGTTTTCACATGCGACCTCTTCAGCTCTGTATGCTGAACCAGTGGTGCAGGGATTATACAAAGATATCACAGTTAATATCTTTAAATCCGATTGTTCGACACTCTCTGACGTGGTGGACAGACCACCATCGTCTAGTTCAGGGGGCTTCTTTTGTTCTTCCATCCTGGACTGTGATCTCAACAGATGCGAGTCTGACAGGTTGGGGAGCTGTATGGGGGTCTCTGACAGCGCAGGGGGTTTGGAAATCTCAGGAGGCGAGATTACCAATCAACATTTTGGAACTCCGTGCGATTTTCAGAGCTCTTCAGTCGTGGCCTCTTCTGAAGAGAGAATCGTTCATTTGTGTTCAGACAGACAATGTTACAACCGTGGCATATGTCAATCATCAAGGGGGGACTCACAGTCCTCTGGATATGAAAGAAGTATCTCGAATACTTGTATGGGCGGAATCCCAGGTATAGACAATTGGGAAGCGGATTATCTCAGCCGCCAGACGTTACATCCGGGCGAATGGTCTCTTCACCCAGAAGTTTTTCTTCAGATTGTTCAAATCTGGGGACTTCCAGAAATAGATCTGATGGCTTCTCATCTAAACAAGAAGCTTCCCAGGTATCTGTCCAGATCCAGGGATCCTCAGGCGGAGGCAGTGGATGCATTGTCACTTCCTTGGAAGTATCATCCTGCCTATATCTTTCCGCCTCTAGTTCTTCTTCCAAGAGTGATCTCCAAGATTCTAAAGGAGCGTTCGTTTGTTCTGCTGGTGGCTCCAGCATGGCCTCACAGGTTTTGGTATGTGGATCTTGTTCGGATGGCTACTTGCCAACCTTGGACTCTTCCGTTAAGACCAGACCTTCTATCTCAAGGTCCTTTTTTCCATCAGGATCTCAATTAATTAAATTTGAAGGTATGGAGATTGAACGCTTGATTCTCAGTCATAGAGGTTTCTCTGACTCCGTAATTAATACTATGTTGCAGGCTCGTAAATCTGTGTCTAGGAAGATATATTATCGAGTCTGGAAGACTTACATTGCTTGGTGTTCTTCTCATCTTTTTTCTTGGCATTCTTTTAGAATTCCTAGAATTTTACAGTTTCTTCAGGATGGTCTGGATAAAGGCCTGTCTGCAAGTTCCTTGAAAGGACAAATTTCTGCTCTCTCTGTACTGTTTCACAGAAAGATTGCTAATCTTCCTGATATTCATTGTTTTGTACAGGCTTTGGTTCGTATAAAACCTGTCATTAAGTCAATTTCTCCTCCTTGGAGTTTGAATTTGGTTTTGAGGGCTCTTCAAGCTCCTCCATTTGAACCTATGCATTCACTGGATATTAAATTACTTTCTTGGAAAGTTTTGTTTCTTTTGGCCATCTCTTCTGCTAGAAGAGTTTCTGAATTATCTGCTCTTTCTTGTGAGTCTCCTTTTCTGATTTTTCATCAGGATAAGGCGGTGTTGCGAACTTCATTTAAATTTTTACGTAAAGTTGTGAATTCTAACAACATTAGTAGAGAAATTGTGGTTCCTTCATTATGTCCTAATCCTAAGAATTCTAAGGAAAGATCGTTGCATTCTTTGGATGTAGTTAGAGCTTTGAAATATTATGTTGAAGCTACTAAAGATTTCCGAAAGACTTCTAGTCTTTTTGTTATCTTTTCCGGTTCCAGGAAAGGCCAGAAGGCTTCTGCCGTTTCTCTGGCATCTTGGTTAAAGTCTTTGATTCATCATGCTTATGTTGAGTCAGGTAAAATTCCGCCTCAAAGAATTACAGCTCATTCTACTAGGTCAGTTTCTACTTCCTGGGCGTTTAGGAATGAAGCTTCAGTTGATCAAATTTGCAAAGCAGCTACTTGGTCTTCTTTGCATACTTTTACTAAATTCTACCATTTTGATGTGTTTTCTTCTTCTGAAGCAGTTTTTGGTAGAAAAGTACTTCAGGCAGCTGTTTCAGTTTGATTCTTCTGCTTATAGTTTCAGCTTGTTTCACTTTTTTGGGTTGTGGATTATTTTTCAGCGGAATTGGCTGTCTCTATTTTATCCCTCCCTCTCTAGTGACTCTTGCGTGGAAGTTCCACATCTTGGGTATTTATATCCCATACGTCACTAGCTCATGGACTCTTGCTAATTACATGAAAGAAAACATAATTTATGTAAGAACTTACCTGATAAATTAATTTCTTTCATATTAGCAAGAGTCCATGAGGCCCACCCTTTTTGTGGTGGTTATGATTTTTTTGTATAAAGCACAATTATTCCAATTCCTTATTTTTTATGCTTTCGCACTTTTTTCTTATCACCCCACTTCTTGGCTATTCGTTAAACTGATTTGTGGGTGTGGTGAGGGGTGTATTTATAGGCATTTTGAGGTTTGGGAAACTTTGCCCCTCCTGGTAGGAATGTATATCCCATATGTCACTAGCTCATGGACTCTTGCTAATATGAAAGAAATGAATTTATCAGGTAAGTTCTTACATAAATTATGTTATTCTTAGAGTTCCTTATTGACAGCTAGAGGTCAAGACAGCCGGAGCATATAGGATTACACAGGCGCTAGGTATATATTCCATCAATCCTTTGAATGTTTCTGTTTGTGGAAGTCTATGAGTGTGTGTGCCCTTGAATGTTTTTGTTTCTGTGTGCCTAAGTGTTTCTGCAGACTTTTAAAGTGAATGTAAAGTTGCAACCTATTCTTTGTTTATATATGTAGCCCATTCCAAAATGCGTTTTTTAAAATTCAATTTTTTTCAAAATATAACTATTTCTTTCATGTAAGTGTAAGAGTCCATGAGGTAGTGACATATGGGATATACATTCCTACCTGAAGGGGGCAAAGTTTCCCAAACCTCAATATGCCTATAAATACACCTCATTCATACTTCAGTTTTACAAACTTTGCCTTCATTTGGAGGATGGTGAAGCAAGCCGTGCTTAATTTCTTCTATGAAAGGCGCTTCTAAGCATTTTGCAGCCCAGTTCCTCTCAAAGTACAGTGTTTATCTGAGAGATGTGAAGGGAGTGTTTGCCTTATAATGCCATGTTTTCACCTATGGGAAATCTAAGGCTCTCTGTAAATTGGTCGTGGGGATTCATCTGCCACTTCCCTTCACAGATTGACATTATACTCCTCTACCATTACCTCTGCTGATATGTTTCAGAACTGGTTTGGCTGTCTGCTATATGTGGATGGGTGTCTTTAGGTAAGTATATATCTCTTTTAAGACACTCTCAGCTATGTTTGGCACTTGATATTTTTAAAGTTTTTAATATATATTGCATATATTTGCCACGAATCAGGTCTATGTTTATTTCCCTTTGCAGTCTAACAGTTTCAGCATGGAAAATTATTTTTGGGAGAAATGTATTATATTTTTTACTTACCTAAGATTTCAGCTAGTTGTAACTTTGGTCTGGTTTTTTCAAATTTTCGCAGGCAAATTAGGCTTGTGATGGCACCAAATACTTCTATTTATTGCGTCATTCTTGGTACAAATTTTTTTGGTGTGAAGGTTGCGTTTCATCTCGTCATTTCTTGCGTCTTAGTTGACGCAAATTTTTTTGGAGTGAAGTTGCGCCTGTTATGACGCAAATAGTGTAATTTCCTGTTGACCTTGGCGCCAAAAGTTTTTTTTTCAGGATTTGCTTCATCTTTGTTGGCGTCATTTTTGGCGCCAAAAATTTTGTTATATTAAGTCTCTTCCTCTTTTGCTCTCTGCTTTCATTTGTTACAGAGGGCTATGATATTGGCTTTTGTTTTTTATATAAGCATTTTTTCCCATTCTTGAAACTGCTATTTTTTTTAAATTTAATATTTTGTTTAAATGTTATTTTTTTCTTTTTTGTTAAATTTTTCAAGATGTCTCAAACTGATCCTGCCTCTGATGTTACTGTAGGAACCAAGTTGCCTGAAAACAAATCTACCAAAGCTAAGTGTGCATGTTGTAAATTGGCTGATCTTCATTCTTCAGCTCAAGTATGTGACACATGACACATGTTATGAGAAATTGTTTCATGCTGATAATGTTTCTATACGTACAAATACATCTACTGTTAAACCTTCACAGTCAAATGTACATGGTATTCCTGTAGATATAAAAGATTATATTGCTGCAGCCACAGAGAAGGCTATGACTGCTATTCCGCCTTCAAATAAACGTAAAAGGTCTCTCCCTACTTCTCATAATTCTGATGAAGTTTGTATTGATCAACAGCATACTGAAGTATTTTTTTGCTGATGAGGATTTCTCTGGCTCAGAGGATCCTACTTCAGACTCTGAAATTGATAAGTCATCCTTTCTTTAAGATGGAATATATCAGTTCTTTGTTAAAGAAAGTATTGTTTACTTTGGATATTGAGGAATCTAGTCCTCTTTATAACAAGGATAGCAAATGTTTGAATTCTGTTTTTAAGACTTCTGAGGTTACTACTGAAGTTTTTCCTATTCCAGATGCTATCTCTAAAGTCCCTAAGGTTGATGGCGCTATTTCTACTCTTGCTAAACGTACTACTATTCCTATGGAAGATGGTACTTCTTTTAAGGATCCCTTAGATATGAAGATTGAATCTTATCTTAGGAAGGCATATTTACATACTGGCTATCTTCTTAGACCTGCTATTTCTGTAGCTGATGTTGCTGCTGCTTCAACTTTTTGGTTGGACAGTTTAGCACAGCAGTTATCAGATCCTGATTTGTCTAACATTTTACTTCAACATGCTAATCATTTAATTTGTGATGCTATATTTAATATGATTAAGATCGATATTAAATCTATGTCTTTAGCGATTCCATCTTGAAGAGCTTTATGGCTTAAATCATGGAATGCTGATATGTAATAAATCCAAGACTTATAAGAAAACAAATACAGCCCCTAAGACTGCACGAAGATGCGGCCCTCAAACCAGTTAAACTGGTGGGGGGCAGATTGAAATTATTTCAAGAAATTTGGGCAGATTCTGTCCAAAATCTGTGGATTCAGGATATTGTTTCTCAGGGGTATCGAAAAGGTTTCAGAATAAGACCTCCCATAGGAAGATTCTTTCTTTCCCATGTTCCAACAAACCCTGTGAAGGCTCAGGCTTTTCTGAAGTGTGTTTCAGACCTAGAACTTTCAGGAGTGATTGTTCCAGTTCCTCTATAGGAACAGGGTTTGGGTTTTTATTCAAATCTGTTCATTGTCCCAAAGAAGGAAGATTAATTCAGACCAATTCTGGATCTGAGAACTTTAAATTGTTTTGTAAGAGTCCCAACTTTCAAGATGGTGACTAAGGACTATTCTGCCTTTTGTTCAGCAAGGTCATTTCATGTCCACAATAGACTTACAGGATGCTTATCTTATATTACGATTCATCCAGACCACTATCGGTTTCTAAGATTCTCTTTTCTAGACAAGCATTACCAATTTGTCTCTTCTGTTTGGCCTAGCGACAGCTCAGAGAATCTTTTCAAAGGTTCTTGGTGCCCTTCTATCTGTAATCAGATAATGTAATGCAGTGTTTCCTTATTTGGAGGATATCTTGGTACTAGCTCAATCTTTTCATTTGGCAGAATCTCACACAAAACATCTTGTGTTGTTTCTTCAAAGACATGGTTGGAGGATCAATTTACAAAAGAATGTATTGATTCCTCAGACAAAGGTCACCTTTTTAGGTTTCCAGATAGATTCAGTGTCCATGGCTGTAAAATTCTTGAGATAACTTAGGTTTCAACTCTTGGGAGGATCACAACTGCAGATGCAAAAAAATATATTTGTATCACCAAGACAATTGGGCTATTATAACAGCATAGACCAAGCAGTGTGAGGTGAAATATAATAAACTTAGGTAAGTTGCTGTTAATACAAGCACAGCAAATCAAAGCACACTGATTTCTCAGATCTGTTATTGCCTCACAGATAGGAAACAGTGTAGAATTGCAAGTAAATATAAAAGTTTTTTATGGTCACTAATAAGCAACACTAAACTTCCTTTGTATACCTGCCTGCAATAAATTGAGAGATTATGCAGGAGTGGTTGTTTGTGCAAAAACGAAGAGAGAGAGCAGATTGATGTTTCTTGTTGTACTGTCTCTTTAAATAGCACACCGGAGCAGGTCTTGTGAATAAGCAAGTAAGTTGAAAGGAGCACAAAGTTTGTATAAGCAGAGTAGAGCTTTAGTTGTTATGGCTGTATATATATATATGCAGTTAAATGGAAAGCAGATTCTATTTAAGCAAAGCACTCTGTGCTGTTAAGCTCAAGATGTAATGTGAGCTTAAAACAGATAACTAGTCCTTACTTTACAGAGGTAGTCTCACAGGCTTGTCTGTGTAATGCTTCAGGGAATGCACACAGCTTAAACTCCAGGCAGGCTGACAGGTTTAGTTCAGTACTTCAGTAGAAATAAATAAAGCTTGTAATTTTGCAAAGCAATGATGTCAGTTTGCAAACAGGTAGCAGAAGTGCAATGAATCCAATTAGGAAGGATCAAGAAAGGAGTCTGAAATGAAGGCTTAATTTCCAAGTAGCAGGAGCAAACAAGCAAACTGTGAAACAGCACTATCTGCAATAACTAAGCACCTGTTTAATGTCAGGTGATCCCTTAAGTAAAGGGAAAGGTAAAACCATGTGATGTGGAAATGGAAGGAGAGATGCAAAACACGGAGTGGAATCCTCACAATGGTTCTTTCTTTGACAGAAAAGAGACTAATGCAGTTAGTGTTAGCTTGTCTAAATCTTCAATCTCAAGAGACGTTTAAAATTGGTTTCAGCCTGTCGGAACCTTCAGTCTCAGTCATTCCCTTCAGTGGCTATGTGCATGGAAGTTTAAGGTCTCATGATTGCAGCATCGGACGTGATCCCCTTTGCTCGTTTTCATATGAGACCTCTTCAGCTTTGCATGTTGCACCAATGGTGCAGGGATTATAAATCCCAACATTCAACAATCTCTGTCTTGGTTGTTAAACCATCACCTTATTGTTCAAGGGGCCTCCTTTGTTCGTCCTTCCTGGACTGTGATTACAACAGATGCAAGTCTTAGAGGTTGGGGAGCTGTCTGGGGATCTCTGACAGCACAAGGGGTTTGGGAACCTCAGGAGGCGAAGTTATCAATCAATATTTTAGAACTCCATGCTATTTTCAGAGCACTTTAGGCTTGGCCTCTATTGAAGAGAGAACTTTATATTCAATTCCAGACAGACAGTATCACTACAGTTGCATATGTCAATCATCAAGGGGGGACTTGCAGTCCTTCAGCAATGAAAGGAGTATCTCTGATACTTTATTGGGCAGAATCCAACTCTTGTCAAATTTCTGCAATTCATATCCCAGGAGTAGACAATTGGGAAGCAGATTATCTCAGTCGACAGGCTTTACATCCTGGAGAGTGGTCTCTCTATCCAGAGGTGTTTTTTCAATTGGTACAGATGTGGGGTCCCACAGAAATAGATCTGATAGCCTCGCGTCTAAACAAGAAGCTTCCAAGGTAACTTTCCAGGTCCAAGGATCCTCAGGCGAAGATGGTAGATGCTCTAGCAGTTCCTTGGTTTTACCAACCTGCTTACATGTCTCCGCCTCATGTTCTTCTTCTTCCAAAGGTGATCTCCAAGATAATAATGAAATAATCTTATGTGTTTCTGATAGCTCCAGCTTGGCCTCTCACGTTTTGGTATGCGGACCTTGTGAGGATGTCCAGTTGCCAACCTTGGCCACTTCCTTTAAAGTCAGACCATCTGTCTCAAGGGCAGTTTTTCCATCAGGATCTCAAATCTCTAAATTTGATGGCATGGAAATTGAACACCTAGTGCTTAGTCATAGAGGTTTTTCTGACTAAATGATTAGCACTATATTACAGGCTCATAAGTCTATTTCAAGGAAAATTTATCATCGGGTTTGGAAAACCTATATTTCATAGTGTTACACTCATAATTTTTCTTGGCATTGGCATTTTTCTTGGCATTGTTTCAGAATTCCTAGGATTTTACAGTTTCTTCAGGATGGTTTGGATATGGGTTTGTCTGCAAATACTTTGAAAGGACAAATGTCTGCTCTTTCTGTCTTATTTCATAGAAAGATTGCTAAACTTCCTGATATTCACTGTTTTGTTCAGGCTTTGATTTGTATTAAACCTGTTTTTAAATCTATTTCTCCTCCTTGGAGTCTCAATTTGGTTTTGAAAATTTTGCAGGCTCCTCCTTTTGAGCCTATGCATTCTTTGGATATTAAACTACTTTCTTGGAAAGTGTTATTTCTTCTGGCTATCTATTCTGCTAGAAGAGTTTCCGAATTGTCTGCTCTTTTTTTGTTTGCTGTTTTGTGAACTTCATTTACATTTTTGACTAAAGTTGGGAATTCTAACAACATCAATAGGGAAAATTGTTGTTCCTTCTATATGTCCTAATCCTAAGAATACTCTTGAAAGGTCTTTACTTTCTTTGGATTTTGTAAGAGCTTTGAAATATTATGTTGAGGCTACTAAACATTTCAGAAAGACTTCTAGTCTATTTATTATTTTTTTTCTGGCTCCAGGAAAGCTCTGAAAGCCTCTGCCATTTCTTTGGCATCTTGGTTGAAACTTTTGATTAACAAAGCTTATTTGGAGACGGGGCAGTCTTACGCCTCAGAGAATTACAGCTCATTCTACTAGATCAGTTGCCACTTCTTGGGCTTTTAAGACTGAAGCTTCAGTTGATCAAATTTGCAAAGCAGCAACTTGTTCTTCTTTGCATACTTTTACTAAATTTTACTTTTTTGATATGTTTGCTTCTTCGGAAGCAGCCTTTGGTAGAAAGGTTCTTCAGGCAGTTGTCTGTTTGATTCTAATGCCTTTTGATTTGAGTTTTTCTGACATTTTTAAGAAAACTTTATTATTATTTTTTTTTTAATTTAATTTCTCAGCGGATTTAGCTGTTTTTATTTTATCCCTTCCTCTCTAGTTACTTGTGGACTTCCACATCTTGGGTATTATATCCCATATGTCACTATCTCATGGACTCTTGCCACTTACATGAAAGAAAACATAATTTATGTAAAAACTTACCTGATAAATTCATTTATTTCATAGTGGCAAGAGTCTATGAGACCCACTCTATTTTTTGTGGTTATGATTTTTTTTTTTGTATAAAGCACTTTATTTTTTTCAGTTCCTTTGTTTTGTATGCTTTTTACTCCTTTTTTACACCTCACTTCTTGGCTATACATTAAAATGATGTATAAGTCAGGTGGGAGGTGTATTTATAAGCATTTTGAGGTTTGGGAAACTTTGCCCCCTCCAGATAGGAATGTATATCCCATACGTCACTAGCTCATGGACTCTTGACACTATGAAAGAAATTAATTTCTCAGGTAAGTTCTTACATAAATTATGTTTTTATAAATATTTGGTTACTGTGCCTTGCTCCTGCCACGTTGGACTTCCTGCTCTTAGATATCGTTATAGTAGAGAGTGGTCCCACCCGCTACCTACGTCACCATTTAGGCTCTGGGGTAAGCTTTGTGCATGTGCAAGTCTGATGTCTACATCACAATGTAAACAATGAATTAAAAAAAATCATTGTTTACTATTGTGAATGAAAGACACAAATTATCTGCTTGCTAAAAAGTAGCTTTGCCTCTCTCCCGGTTGATTACAAGATCTTGACGTAAGAAGGGATTCCCTAGTGTGACAACACGCATTCGTCACATGGGAGCACACATATAGTTATGGAATAACATAAATCACTTGTGCATGCACTATAGAGGAAGGGGGCGGATTAGAAAAAATCCTGGTTGCCTAACGGCTTGGATTTCAATTGGATTAGAACAAAAAATTCATCAGAAAAAAAAAAAAAAACTGAGCCGGGTGGACTTACGGGACAATAATAATACAATGTTACAAAGGCAATCATTTTGATCTACATGAAAAATTCAAATAATCATGAATGAAAGTGCTATTTATTTTACTAAAGCAAGCAAACAGCAGATTTACAGTCACACAACTTTACAATCACTTTAAGTATCCAACAATTGAAGCTATATCGGGTTCATATGTGTGTTTATCTGGCTTTGATACTAGCCAGTGCCTCACCAGCCACTGACCTCACTGCACGTCACTGGTTAGCCCTGTTCATCTCTATGAATAATGAACCTGTGCAGCACTTGTCCTCAAATACATATCCCCTGTTAAATTATATCTCAGTTTGTAATGCAAATATGTCAACATATATAGCTGCTGCTCTTTAACATATTTTATATAAATATATAATATATTTCCTTTAATTAGTTAAACTAGACCATAATATAATGTAAACATTTGGCAAGTGATACAGCCCCAGCCTTGGGAGCCAATGGTTAAATAATACTTTGCCCATCAATATGGTAATTACCCCATCAAAATTTACAGGACACAGTATCTGAATAAAATTATATTTAATATAATATATTTAAAAGCCAGCATTAAAGTAATATATTGTGTTTAGCTTTACAACAGACACAATTGATTACACAACTGTGCAGTAGCAATAAAAAACTTTTATGTTTTTTTAACATAACCCTCACACACACACTATATATATATATATATATATATATATATATATATATATATATATATATATTCATACACACACACACACACATATATATATATATATATATATATATATATATATATATATATTGCATACAAAGAGAGAAGTGCTCTACCAGGAGCTAACAGCTCATCAGCTAGTTCTATGGTGCATTACCACCCAGGAGCAGCCTCTTTTAGACCAGTGTGCTTTTCACAGAGGAAAACTTTCCTGAAGCATATCAGTCTGATCCCGCCAAGTAAGGTCAGTCCAGCCCCGAAATACCAGGCAATTCTCCTCTGAACTAGGAACATGACAACCCCAGATGATCGTTTCGGCCTCCTATGGGCCTCGTCAGTGAGGTGCCGTCACATTCCTCTAAGCACACTGGATAAGGAGTCCATGTCTGGTTTCCCCCATCACCCATAGGAAGACTTCCCCAGGGTCATATTAATTTGCATACAAAGAGAGAAGTGTTCTACCAGGAACGAACAACAGCTCATCAGCTAGTTCTATGGTGATCTACCACCCAGGAGTAGTCTCTTTTAGACAGTCTAGGGTTGTCATGTTCCTTGTTCAGAGGAGAATTGCCTGGTATTTCAGGGCTGGACTGACCGTACTTGGCGGGATCAGACTGATATACTTCAGGAAAGTTTTCCTCTGTGAAAGCACACTGGTTTAAAAGAGGCTGTTTCCGGGTGGTAAATCTCCAAAGAACTAGCTGATGAGCTGTTGTTCATTCCTGGTAGAGTGCTTCTCTCTTCGTATATATATATATATATATATATATATATATATATATATATATATATAGGCACATCTGTATATGGCAATAAGACACTGCTTATATACATTTTGCTTAGAGCTAGATTACATGCCTGTTGTGAATTATAGGATATGTAATCATATATTTTTTCTTTTATTCAGATTTGGCATGCAATTTCTTTCATGTAATTGGCAAGAGTCCATGAGCTAGTGACGTATGGGATATACAATCCTACCAGGAGGGGCAAAGTTTCCCAAACCTCAAAATGCCTAGAAATACACCCCTCATCACACCCACAATTCAGTTTTACAAAATTTGCCTCCTATGGAGGTGGTGAAGTAAGTTTGTGCTAAGATTTCTACGTTGATATGTGCTTCTCAGCATTTTGAAGCCTTATTCCTCTCAGAGTACAGTGAATGTCAGAGGGATGTGAAGGGAGTATCACCTATTGAATACAATGGTTTTCCTCACAGGAGATCTATTTAATAGGTTCTCTGTTATCGTTCGTAGAGATTCATCTCCTACCTCGCTTTTCAGATCGACGATATACTCTCATATTCCATTACCTCTACTTCCAGTACTGGTTTGGATATCTGCTAAATGTGGATGGGTGTCTTTCTGTAAGTATGTTTTCATTACTTAAGACACTCTCAGCTATGGTTTGGCACTTTATGTATTTATATAAAGTCCTAAATATATGTATTGTACTTATATTTGCCATGAGTCAGGTTCAAGTATATTTCCTTTTTGCAGATTGTCAGTTTCATATCTGGGAAATGCATTATTTTTTCTTACCTGGGGTATAGTTTTTTTTCAATTGACTGTTATTTTAATTTTGCGGGCAAAATTAGGCTCGCGAGGGCGCAAAATGTCAAAGTATATTGCATCATTTTTGGCGCAAAGTTACGTTCGATGACGCAAATTCATCATTTATGTCGTCTTAGTTGACGCCCGAGTCCTTTCACAAGGTTGCGTCTTCAATGACGCAAGTGTGTCATTTCCGGATGTTGTTAGCGCCCAACAATTTTTTTGTTTCTGTTGTGCGTCATACTTGGCGCCAAATATTTTCATTATTTAAAAGACCATTCCTATATGACTCTTGCCTTTTTCTCTATCAGAGGGCTATGCTGTTTGCATTTTTTCCCATTCCTGAAACGGCCATATAAGGAAATTGATCATTTTGCTTTATATGTTGTTTTTTCTCTTACATTTGCAAGATGTCTCTATCTGATCCTGTCTCCGAAATCACTGTTGGAACCCTGCTGCCTGATAACAGTTCTACCAAAGCTAAGTGCATTTGTTGCAAACTTGTGGAGATTATATCTCCAGCTGTGCTTTGTAATAGTTGTCATGATAAACTTTTACATGCAGAGAATGTATCCATCAGTAATAGTACATTGCCTGTTGCTGTTCCTTCAACATCTAATGTACAAGATATACCTGTGAATATAAAAGATTGTATTGCTGATTCTATTCAGAAGGCTTTGTCTGCCATCCCGCCTTCTAATAAACGTAAAAGGTCTTTTAAAACTTTTCATAAACTTCATGAAATTTCAAATGACCGACAACATACTGAATTATCCTCCTCTGATGAGGATCTATCTGATTCAGAAGATCCTTCCTCAGATATTGACACTGACAAATCTACTTATTTATTTAAAATGGAGTATATTCATTCTTTGTTAAAAGAAGTGTTGATTACTTTGGATATTGAGGAAACTAGTCCTCTTGATACTAAAACTAGTAAACGTTTAAATTATGTTTATAAACCTCCTGTAGTTACTCCAGAGGTTTTTCCAGTTCCTGATGCTATTTCTGATATGATTTCTAAGGAATGGAATAGTCCTGGTACTTCTTTTATTCCTTCTTCAAGGTTTAAGAAATTGTATCCTTTGCCAGCAGTTACATTGGAGTTTTGGGAAAAGATCCCCAAAGTTCATGGGGCTATATCTACTCTTGCTAGACGTACTACTTTTCCTATGGAAGATAATACTTCTTTTAAAGATCCTTTAGATAGGAAACTTGAATCTTATCTAAGGAAAGCCTATTTATATTCTGGTCATCTTCTCAGGCCTGCAATTTCTTTGGCTGATGTTGCAGCTGCATCAACATTTTGGTTAGAACATTTAGTGCAAAAAGAATTGGATGCTGATTTGTCTAGCATTGTTTGCTTCCTTCAACATGCTAATCATTTTATTTGTGATGCCATTTTTTTATATCATCAAAATTGATGTTAAATCTATGTCTTTAGCTATTTTTGCTAGAAGAGCTTTATGGCTTAAATCTTGGAATGCTGACATGACTTCTAAATCTAGATTGCTATATCTTTCTTTCCAAGGTAATAAGTTATTTGGTTCTCAGTTGGAATCGATTATTTCAACTGTCACTGGGTGGGGGGAGGGAGTTTTTTTGCCTCAGGATAAAAGATCTAAGGGTAAATCTAAAGCTTCTAACCATTTTCGTTCCTTTCAACAAAATAAGGAACAGAAACCTAATCCTTCCCCCAAGGAATCTGTTTCTAATTGGAAACCTTCATCAAATTGGAATAAATCCAAGCCATTTAAGAAACCAAAGCTGGCCCCCAAGTCCACATGAAGGTGCGGTCCTCATTCCAGCTCAGCTGGTAGTTGCAGATTAAGATTTTTCAAGGATGTTTGGACAAATTCTGTCCAAAATCAATGGATTCTGAGTATTGTCTCTCAGGGGTATCGAATAGGATTCAGAGTAAGACCTCCTGTGAGATGATTTTTTCTCTCACCCATCCCAGCAAATCCAGTAAAGGCTCAGGCTTTCTTGAAGTGTGTTTCAGACCTGGAGTTTTCAGGGGTAATCATACCTCTGTTGAAGAGAGAACCATTCATTTGTTTTCAGACAGACAATATCACAACTGTTGCATACGTCAATCATCAGGGTGGGACTCACAGTCCCCAAGCTATGAAAGAAGTATCCCGGATACTTGCTTGGACGGAATCCAGCTCCTGTCTAATTTCTGCGGTTCATATCCCAGGGATAGACAATTGGGAAGTGGATTATCTCAGCCGTCAGACTTTACATCCAGGGGAGTGGTCCTTCCATCCAGATGTGTTTTCACAGATTGTTTAGATGTGGGGTCTTCCTGAAATAGATCTAATGGCTTCCCATCTAAACAAGAAACTTCCCAGGTACCTGTCCAGGTCCAGGGATCCTCAGGCGGAATCAGTGGATGCGTTTACACTTCCTTGGTGTTATCAACCTGCTTATATTTTCCCGCCTCTAGTTCTTCTTCCCAGAGTGATCTCCAAAATCATCATGGAGCAATCGTTTGTGTTGCTGGTGGCTCCAGCATGGCCTCACAGGTTTTGGTATGCGGAACTTGTTTGGTTGTCTAGTTGCCAACCTTGGCCACTTCCATTACGGCCAGACCTTCTGTCTCAAGGTCCGTTTTTCCATCAGGATCTCATATCATTAAATTTGAAGGTATGGAAATTGAATGCCTAGTGCTTAGTCATAGAGGTTTCTCTGACTCAGTGATTAATACTATGTTACAGGCTCGTAAATCTGTTTCTAGGAAGATTTATTATAGAAGACTTATATTTCATGGTGTTCTTCTCATAAATTCTCTTGGCATTCTTTTAGAATTCCTAGAATTTTACAGTTTGTTCAGGATGGTTTGGATAGAGGTTTGTCTGCAAGTTCCTGGAAGGGACAAATCTCTGCTCTTTCTGTTTTATTTCACAGAAAGATTGCTAAGCTTTCTGATATTCATTGTTTTGTACTGGCTTTGGTTCATATCAAGCCTGTCATTAAATCAATCTCTCCTCCTCTGAGTCTTAATTTGATTTTGAAGGCTTTACAGGCTTCTCCATTTGAGCCTATGTATTCTTTGGACATTAAACTACTTTCTTGGAAAGTGTTGTTTCTTTTGGCCATCTCTTCTGCTAGAAGGGTTTCTGAATTATCCGCTCTTTCTTGTGAATCTCCTTTTCTGATTTTTCATCAGGATAAGGCAGTTTTGCGGACTTCATTTAAATTCTTGCCTAAGGTTGTGAATTCTAACAACATTAATAGAGAAATTATTGTCCCTTCCTTGTGTCCTAATCCTAAGAATTCTTTGGAGAGATCCTTACATTCTTTGGATGTGGTAAGAGCTTTATGTTAAAACTACTAAAGATTTCAGGAAGACTTCTAGTCTATTTATTATCTTTTCTGGTTCTAGGAAAGGTCAGAAGGCTTCTGCCATTTCCTTGGCATCGTGGTTAAAGCTTTTGATTCATCAAGCTTATTTGGAGTCGGGTCAAGCCCCGCCTCAGAGAATTACAGCTCATTCTACTAGACCAGTCTCCACTTCGTGGGCTTTTAAGAATAAAGATTTAGTTGATCAGATTTGCAAAGCAGCAACTTGGTCTTCTTTGCATACATTTACTAAATTCTACAATTTTGATGTATTCGCTTCTTCGGAAGCAGTTTTTGGTAGAAAAGCTCTTCAGGCAGCTGTTTCAGTTTGATTCTTCTGCTTATGTTTTAAGTTTTTCTTTTAATTTATGAGAATTAACTTATATTTGGGTTGTAGATTAATTTTTTTCAGCGGACAATCGTTGTTTTTTTTTTTTTTATCCCTCCCTCTCTAGTGACTCTTGCGAGTTCCACATCTTGGGTATTGCTATCCCATAAGACACTAGCTCATGGACTTTGCTAATTACATGACAGAAAACATAATTTATGTAAGAATTTACCTGATAAATTAATTTCTTTCATATTGGCAAGAGTCCATGAGGCCCACCCTTTTTTATGGTGGTTATAATTTTTTTGTATGAAGCACAATTATTTCCAAATTCCTTTGTTGATGCTTTTTCTCTCCTCCTCCTTTATCACCCCACTGCTTGACTATTCATTAAACTGAATTGTGGGTGTGGTGAGGGGTGTATTTATAGGCATTTTGAGGTTTGGGAAACTTTGCCCCTCCTGGTAGGATTGTATATCACATACGTCACTAGCTCATGGACTCTTGCCAATATGAAAGAAATGAATTTATCAGGTAAATTCTTACATAAATTATGTTTTTAAACAACTTTCCAATTTACTTCTATTATCAATTTTGCTTCATTCTCGTGGTATCCTTTATTGAAGGAGCAGCAATGCACTACTGGAAGCTTGCTGAACACATCGGTAAACCAATAATTAGAGGTATATTTGTGCAGCCACCAATCATCAGCTAGTGCCCAACTCCTGAGCCTACTTTAGGTATGCTTTTCAACAAAGGATACCAAGAGAACGCAGCCATTTAAATAATAAAAGTCAATTGTAAAGTTGTTTAAAATTATATGCTCTATCTGAAGCAATGGTTTCAAATCCTTTTTTGTAGTAACAACAGAAATGTATTAAAATATATTTCTTCTATAAAGGTAAGATGAGTCCACGGATTCATCCTTTACTTGTTGGATATTATCCTCCTGCTAACAGGAAGTGGCAAAGAGCACCACAGCAGAGCTGTCTATATAGCTCCTCCCTTAGCTCCACCCCCAGTCATTCTCTTTGCCTACTCTAAGTACTAGGAAGGGTAAAGTGAAAGAGGTGATAAAATATTAGTTTTTAATTTTGTCAAGCAAGAGTTTATTATTTTAAATGGTACCGGTGTGTACTATTTACTCTCAGGCAGCAGATGGATGAAGACTTCTGCCTAGAGGATGATGATCTTAGCATTTGTAACTAAGGTCCAGTGCTGTTCCCACAGAGGCTGAGGAGTACAAGAAACTTCAGTGTGAGGAATGTTTTCATGCTATATAGCAGTGAGGTATGTTCAGTCATATTTTTCTGGAGAGACTGTATATTTCAGAACGGCTGACATTATACCCAGGAGGGTAAGGGTAAACAGTAATCCTAGAGCTAATAAGAAGGGCATTACTAAACTTGCATAAGGGGCCAATTACAAAGATGGTTGACACTGAGTTGTAAATGTTTGTGGGCAAACGTTTTTATGATCTGGGAGTGCTGTTAACGTTTTGTGGGCAATAACGTTTTGGGCAACTTTATTGAGGGTACACTTGGCTTAATTTTTGGGTCTCAGAACGCACATGGCTAGTTAAAACTGCTCTGGTGCGGTTCTTTGAGGCTGTAGAGACATCAAGTGAGATGGGTGGGGCCTATTTCGCGCCTCAGATGCGCAGTTAGTTTCTCTCAGCAAGCAGCAAACTCCTGAGGGCCCTGGTGGATGTTTTGGGCCAAATCGAAGTTTTAACCCCACATTTACTATCCCTGAGGGCAGGTAGGGCCACAGCAGGACTGTGGCAAGTTGCTGAGGGTGTTTTTTTCCCGGATTTAGGCCTAATTTCAATCCGGTTTACACATTAAGGGGTTAAATGTTATAATTCCTTGTGGGCCAATCTTAACTACATATATTGTGTCTGCTTGCAAAATTTTGAAAAATTTGGTGCATTTTAAGGCTGTTTTGCAGAACGTGTATGCTTTTTTTCTCTTAAAGGCGCAGTACCGGTTTTTAAGATTGTTATTTTTTTCACTAAATAAAGTGTTTTCATGCTTGTTTGTAGTCATTACTAGCCTGTTCAACATGTCTGACATTAAGGAAAGTCAATTTTCAATATATTTAGAAGCCATTGTGGAACCTCCACTTAGAATGTGTCCCTCATGCACTGAAAGGTCAATAAATTGCAAAGAACATATTTTAACTTCTAAAAGTATGTCGCAGGATGATTCTCAGTCAGAAGGGAATCAGGTTATGCCATCTAATTCTCCCCAAGTGTCACAACCATTAATGCCCGCACAAGCGACGCCAAGTACTTCTAGTGCTTCTAATTCTTTCACCCTGCAAGATATGGTCGCAGTTATGAATACTACCCTCACAGAGGTTTTATCTAAGTTGCCTGGGTTGCAGGGGAAGTGCAATAGGTCTGGTGTGAGAACAAACGCTGAGCCCTCTGACGCTTTATTAGCCATATACAATGTACCCTCACAATGTTCTGAATTGGGGGTGAGGGATTCGCTGGCTGAGGGAGAGTTTTCTGATTCAGGAAATGTGTTCCCTCAGATAGACTCAGATATGACGGCTTTCAAATTTAAACTAGAACACCTCCGCTTATTGCTCAGGGAGGTTTTATTGTGTAAAATGGACAAATTCCTAGAGCTTCCTGCCTACACTGATGTTTTCCGGTCCCTAAGAGGATTTCGGACATTGTTACTAAGGAGTGGGATAGACCAGGTATACCGTTCGCTCCCCCTCCTACATTTAAGAAAATGTTTCCCATATCAGACACCGTGCGGGACTCGTGGCAGACGGTCCCTAAGGTGGAGGGAGCTATTTCTACCCTGGCTAAGCGTACAACTATACCTATTGAGGACAGTTGTGCTTTCAAAGATCCTATGGATAAAAAATTAGAGGGTCTCCTGAAGAAAATATTTGTTCATCAAGGTTTTCTTCTTCAACCTATAGCATGCATTGTTCCTGTAACTACTGCAGCGTCCTTTTGGTTCGAAGCTCTGGAAGAGGCTCTGATGATATTCTGCATAGAATTAGGGCTCTCAAGCTAGCTAATTCTTTCATTACAGATGCCGCTTTTCAATTGGCTAAATTAGCGGCGAAGAATTCAGGTTTTGCCATTTTAGCGTGTAGAGCGTTATGGCTTAAGTCCTGGTCTGCTGATGTGTCATCAAAAGCTAAGCTTTTAGCCATCCCTTTCAAGGGTAAGACCCTATTCGGGCCTGAACTGAAAGAGATCATTTCAGACATCACTGGAGGGAAAGGCCATGCCCTTCCTCAGGATAAGACAAATAAAATGAGGACCAAACAAAATAATTTTTGTTCCTTTCGAAACTTCAAAGGTGGTCCCTCTACCTCTTTCCCTGCCGCAAAGCAAGAGGGGAATTTTGCTCAATCCAAGTCAGTCTGGAGACCTAACCAGACTTGGAACAAGGGAAAACAGGCCAAGAAGCCTGCTGCTGCCACCAAGACAGCATGAAGGGATAGCCCCCGATCTGGGACCGGATCTAGTAGGGGGCAGACTTTCTCTCTTCGCTCAAGCTTGGGCAAGAGATGTTCAGGACTCCTGGGCTTTAGAAATAGTAACCCAGGGGTATCTTCTAGATTTCAAAGATTCTCCCCCAAGGGGGAGATTCCATCTTTCTCAATTGTCTGTAAACCAGACAAAAATAGAGGCGTTATAGGCATTCTTAGAAGACCTATATACCATGGGAGTGATCTGCCCAGTTCTGAAAACAGAACAGGGCCAAGGGTTCTACTCCAATCTGTTTGTGGTTCCCAAAAAAGAGGGAACCTTCAGACCAATTTTGGATCTCAAGATCCTAAACAAATTCCTTCAAGATGGAGACCATTCGGACTATTTTGCCAATGATCCAGGAGGGTCAATATATGACCACCGTGGACTTAAAGGATAAGTATCTACACATTCCTATCCACAAAGATCATCACCAGTTCCTCAGGTTCGCCTTTCTGGGCAAGCATTACCAGTTTGTGGCTCTTCCCTTCGGGTTGGCCACGGCTCCCAGAATTTTCACAAAGGTGCTAGGGTCCCTTCTGGCGGTTCTAAGGCCGCGGGGCATAGCTGTGGCACCTTATCTGGACGATATCTCAATCCAGGCATCGACTTACCAACTAGCCAAATCTCACATGGACATCGTGTTGGCTTTTCTAAGATCTCATGGGTGGAAGGTGAACATAAAGAAGAGTTCACTTATCCCTCTCACAAGAGTTCCATTCCTGGGAACTCTTATAGATTCGGTGGACATGAACATTTTTCTGACGGAGGTCAGGAAATCAAACATTTTATCCATCTGCCAAGCTCTTCATTCCATTCCTCGCCCATCTGTTGCTCAGTGTATGGAGGTAATCGGCTTAATGGTAGCGGCAATGGACATAGTTCCGTTTGTTCGCTTGCATCTCAGACCACTGCATTTTTTGCATGCTCAAACAGTGGAATGGGGATTATGCAGATTTATCTCCTCAGATAAATCTGGACCAAGAGACCAGAGTCTCTCTTCTTTGGTGGTTGTCACAGGATCATCTGTCCAAGGGAATGTGTTTCCGCAGGCCAGCATGGGTCATAGTGATGACGGACGCCAGCCTATTGGGCTGGGATGCAGTCTGGAATTCCCTGAAAGCACAGGGTTTGTGGACTCAGGAGGAGGCTCTCCTCCCGATAAATGTTCTAGAACTGAGAGCGATATTCAATGCGCTTCAGGCGTGGCCTCAGCTGGCGTCGGTCAGATTCATAAGATTCCAGTCGGACAATATCACGACTGTAGCATATATCAATCATCAGGGGGGGAACAAAAAGTTCTCTAGCGATGATAGAGGTTACCAAAATAATTTGATGGGCAGAGACTCACTCTTGCCATCTATCAGCAATCTATATCCCAGGAGTGGAGAACTGGGAAGCAGATTTTTTAAGTCGTCAGACTTTTCATCCGGGAGAGTGGGAACTCCATCCAGAGGTGTTTGCACAATTGATTCGGCAATGGAGCACACCAGAATTGGATCTGATGGCGTCTCGTCATAACGCCAAACTTCCTCGTTACGGGTCCAGGTCAAGGGATCCTCAGGCAGTACTGATAGATGCTCTAGCAGTACCCTGGTCGTTCAACCTGACTTATGTGTTTCCACCATTTCCTCTCCTCCTTCATTTGATTTCCAGAATCAAACAGGAGAGAGCTTTGGTGATTTTGATAGCACCTGCATTGCCACACAGACCTGCAGACCTGGTGGACATGTCATCTCTTCCACCATGGACTCTGCCACTGAGACAGGACCTTCTGATTCAAGGTCCGTTCCAGTCAGTCATAGATACCTTGATTCAGGCTCAAAAGCCTGTCACCAGGAAAAGATATGGCGTAAATATCTTTATTGGTGGAAATCCAATGGCTACTCATGGAGTAAGATCAGGATTCCTAGGATTTTGTCCTTTCTACAAGAAGGATTGGAGAAGGGACTATCAGCTAGTTCCTTAAAGGGACAGATATATGCTTTATCAATTCTACTGCACAAACGTCTGACGGATGTTCCAGATGTTCAGTCATTCAGTCGTTCTGTCAGGCTTTAGTTAGAATCAAGCCTGTGTTTAAACCTGTTGCTCCGCCATGGAGTTTGAATTTAGTTCTTAAAGTTCTTCAAGGGGTTCTGTTTGAACCTATGCATTCCATAGATATTAAGCTTTTATCTTGGAAAGTTCTGTTTTTAGTTGCTATCTCTTCGGCTCGAAGAGTTTCTGAACTATCTGCATTGCAATTCGAGTCACCTTATCTTGTTTTCCATGTTGATAAGGTGGTTTTGCGTACCAAACCTGGATTCCTTCCTAAGGTTGTTACTAATAAGAATATTAATAAGGGAATTGTTGTTCCTTCCCTGTGTCCTAATCCTTCCTCTAAGAAGGAGCGTCTATTGCATAACTTGGACGTGGTTCGTGCTTTGAAGTTTTACTTGCAATCGACCAAAGATTTCCGTCAAACATCTTCTTTGTTTGTTGTCTATTCTGGAAAACGTAGAGGTCAAAAAGCTACGGCTACCTCTCTTGCTTTTTGGCTGAAAAGCATCATCCGTTTGGCATATGAGACTGCTGGACAGCAGCCTCCTGAAATAATTACAGCTCACTCTACTAGAGCGGTGGCTTCCACATGGGCTTTTAAAAATGATGCTTCTGTTGAACAGATTTGTAAGGCTATGACTTGGTCTTCGCTTCATACTTTTTCCAAATTTTACAAATTTGATACCTTTGCTTCTTCGGAGGCTATTTTTGGGAGAAATGTTCTTCAAGCAGTGGTGCCTTCTGTTTAACCATCTGTCTTGTCCCTCCCGTTCATCCGTGTCCTGTAGCTTTGGTATTGTATCCCACAAGTAAAGGATGAATCCGTGGACTCGTCTTACCTTTATAGAAGAAAAGTAAATTTATGCTTACCTGATAAATTAATTTCTTCTATGGTAAGATGAGTCCACGGTCCGCCCTGTCATTTTAAGACGGATTATATTATTTTGATTTAAACTTCAGTCACTTCTGCACCTTGTAGTTTCTCCTTTTTCTTCCTGTACCTTCGGTTGAATGACTGGGAGGTGGAGCTAAGGGAGGAGCTATATAGACAGCTCTGCTGTGGTGCTCTTTGCCACTTCCTGTTAGCAGGAGGATAATATCCCACAAGTAAAGGATGAATCCGTGGACTCGTCTTACCATAGAAGAAATTAATTTATCAGGTAAGCATAAATTTACTTTTTGTTACTACCAATTTACAACAGGTTTGTAATCTAACTCTTAAACAATAGTTGCGAATGAGTCCAAATACTATTTGTCTGCCTAGTTTTGTTGCTGTGTTGTAACAATAACCATACTCCCAGAATGTGTTCCAGAGGCTGTGTTTGTCATCATTATGGGTATTCTGACTCAGATAGTTGTAATAATAATCTATCCCTTGCTGAGACCTCTATGCCTGGCCTGTATAAGAAGATGCAATCACTGCAGACAATCCTTGTCCGATAGCTGAACTCACCAATACCTTGTCCGTCCACAAAGTTGCTTAATTCTTAATATCAGGTTACAGCAGATAATAAAATACAGCAGATGAATGAATGGTTACAGTATTTAAGCGGTCAAAAGTTGATACTGATCATAGCTTGCAATGTAATTAACATGAGTGCTTGTTACATGAGGCCTGTTAGCTGCAGCCATGTCACAGGATAACATCATCAAACTACAAGGGCGGAGCAATACACAAAAAGGAAATGCATAAAAAGTCAGAGGTAAGATACTATAGAAAACAGGAGTACAGATGGCAGTACAGAATAAACATAGGGAAGCCTTGAGAAAAATGGCATAAAAATATATAATTTCGTAACTATAACATGAATATTAACAGAGGCTATGTAATATTCTATGCCCATTGAGGCAGCACACTCCCCGTCTGGCATAGTAAATGTCACTATTTAAATCATAACAGAAATTATGCATAACAATGTAATTTGTCGAGATGTCTTGAAGACCTGAAAGATATAAGGAGAACATACGTATAATGCAAGAACAACTATAATATAAGACTTCAAGTTGTGTCAATTAAAGTTCGAGATTCTTCCATCTTGAAGTCACAGGAAGAATCTGACAGCATACATAAGTAGGCTCAGTTTCCAAAAGGCAAGAGCAAGATAAGTTCCGTGATCGGTCTGATGAAAGTTTTTATAGTCCCTTGTCTTGCAACTTTCACCTCCACCTTACGCACCTTTCCATCATCACTAGGAATGCTCTTTACAATCAGTCCCATGGGCCATTCGACTCTTTCAGCTTTCTGGTCCTTGAGGAGAACGAGATCTCCAACCTTGATGTTAGGGTTCAGACGTTGCCATTTCCTGCGTCCTTGCAGAGTAGAAAGATACTCCATCTTCCAACGATTCCAGGAGCAGTTGGCAAGGTGTTGTACTTGCTTCCACTGATTGTAGCACAGATTTCCTGTTTTAAAGTCTCCAGGGGGAACAGGAACAGACCCAAGCTTCTGGGTAAGAAGAGTAGCTGGAGAGAGGAGAGTTGGGGCCTCTGGATCTACAGACACTGGAACAAATGGTCTTGAATTGATTATGGCAGATGCTTCTGCCAGGAAGGTGGTTAGAATCTCATGGGTGAGTCTTGTGGATTTCAAGTCCATAAGCATGGAGTCCAGTATTTTACGTGTGATACCTATTATTCTCTCCCAAGAGCCACCCATATGGGAAGAATGAGGAGGATTGAAAATCCATGTAGGTCTTGAATTGGCCTAGAGTTGAGATGCAGCTCTTGACAGGCTCCAACAAAAGTAGTTCCACAGTCAGATCTTAATGTTTTGACTGTTCCTCTGATGACAAGGAATCGCCTTAGAGCATTTATGAAACTTGAGGCATCCATATATTCTATTACTTCAATGTGTACTGCACGCACACTCATGCAAGTGAACAGCACTGCCCATTGTTTGCTATTTGCTTGGCCACCTTGAGTTCTGCGGGCTGTTACCATCCATGGTCCAAAGACATCCAAACCAACATGAGTGAAAGGTGGGTCAGTACTTAACCTGGCAGCTGGGAAATATGACATTTGCTGTTGCTGATGTTTACCTCTTAGTTTACGGCACTGAACACAGCTATGCAGTGTAGCTGTAATCTGTCTTTTTGCTCCTATAATCCAAAGGCCTGCAGCTCTTATGGCACCCTCTGTGAAATGTCTACCTTGGTGCTTAACCCCTTCATGGTAGTGCTGTATGAGCAACGTGGTGAAATGATTGTGAGCGGGTATAATGAGAGGATTCTGTTCTTGACCTCCCAACTTAGCCTTGTTTAATCGTCCTCCAACCCTTAACATGCCATCATCATCAATGAATGGGTTCAGGTTAGGACCAGTGAGAAGAACATCGTTCAGAGATAAGCCTTGATGCTTGGCACTGGAGTTGAACATTACCCTGATTTGTTTTGGCTTACGTGGATGATACACTCTGAAGAAAGGCAGGTACCAGCACTCATGGAGTCTTTGAAGTGGTGGAGCTGGCTCGGAATGATCATTGTCAAAGATTTTTTTCATAAAGGCAATGACATGGTCCTTCATTTCAGGCATGTTCTTTAGTGTTCATTGAAATGAGTTGAATCTGGATAACGCCTGTTCACGATTGTTTGGGAGTTTGACACTTGCAGCACGAAAAGGCAATGGAATTCTCGGTCTTCAACTGGCAAGGCTATTTTGTTGTCATCACTTGTAGTACAAAACACTGTGGTACCCAGATTGTTGTCACAAAGTATAGGAGTAACATCAGGTATTTGGATGATGTCAGGAGGCTTCTCCCTTATTTCATAATGATGAGAGCACTGTTTGAAGTGGGATGCACGTCCATTTCTTAATATGTAAGTTTTGAAGGAGTGGATCTCAGATGACGTATGCATACTATTCAAGCATACATTGCCCACTATCACCCAGCCTAGATCCAGTCTTTGTGCATAAGGGGCATCGTCAGGTCCATCGCACTGCTCGCGTACTTTATGTACTCTGAGAATGTTTCTTCCTAGCAGGACCAAGATTTCTGCATTCATGCCCATTGCCGGAATCTCATCAACAAGGTGCCTTAAGTGAGGATGGTGATAGGCAGCCTCTGGAGTAGGAATCTCTTCCCTTTCATCTGGTATCTAGTCACACTCGACTAATGTTGGTAGGGGTATGCCTTTGTTTCCTTTGATATGAGAGACCATGAATCCATTTGCCCTTCTGCCAAAGGCCGAAGATCTCAAAGAATTTAGGCTTAACCAGGGATCTGTTGCTCTGTTCATCTATTATAGCATACATCCTAGCAACTTTCTCAGGTTGATCCTGTGGGTAAATCTTGACTAGACAAACCTTGGCACAGCATTTGTAGTCTAAGCCTTCTCCACAGACTTCTGTGCATGCAGAGGAAACACTCGCTGTGACTGGAGCACGACTTTGTTGCTCCCCGCCATTAATTGAGACAGGGGTGGAGGCAGTTAGCTGCTGTGGGTTGTCTGGAAGTGGAGTAGGATGCATAGCTGTAACATTTCTGTCACTACTGCATTCTGTGCACTTTATAACAACTTTACAGTCTTTAGCAAAGTGACCATAAGAAGCACAACACCTGTAGCATACTCCAAGTTTCTGGAGAATCTCCCTGCGCTCTTGTAAAGTCTTTGCCCTAAGCCCACGACATTTCTTAAGAGGGTGAGGCTTCCTGTGAATAGGGCACTGACGATTAGGGTCTTTATCCTTGATGATGTTGGTGAGGATGATGAAGCAGGCAAGTTGGGTTTGCAGAAGCTGAAGCTGGGATCGTTTCTCATCCATTCTTGATCTCTGATGTACCTGCAGAAATATGAAAATGGAGGAAAGGATACGTTATAGTCTCTTTTGTATTTTGAGCACTGTTGTGCCCATTTCTCTTGCAGGTTACATGGCAGTTTAGACACCACTGGATTGACACCATGAGCAGTGTCCAGAAAGCTTAGTCCAGGTAGACGTGGATCTGTCTTTGCCAACTTTAGCTCCATGAGGAGGTCACTTAGTTCTTGAAGCTTGCGATAGTCTTTGTTCCCTATTTTCGGGAAGTTTTGCAGTCTCTTGAACAGAGTGATTTCTATGGCTTCAGAGCTTCCATAGGCTTGCTCAAGTCTTGCCCATGCAGCAACAAGGCCTGAATCTGGGTGGTCAACATGTACTGTTCTCAGTCTTTTAACACGATCTGCAGATTCTGGCCCCAGCCACTTTATGAGCAAATCAAGTTCCTCCTTGGTTGTAAGGTCAAGATCAGTGGTAGCAGCCTTGAAGGTTGATCTCCAGGCCCTATAGCTCTCTGGACAGTCGTCAAACCTTGAGAGGCTTGTGTAAATGAGCTCACGGTGTATCATGTATCTTGTGAAGTCAGTCAAGTCTGATCTCTGACTCTTTGGTGCCAAAGTAACTTGAAGAACCCCTTGGGTGTGAAAGTTCTTTGGTGAAGAAGGGTGAAGTTTACCAGGATAAAATGATGTTGCAAGAGCATTCAACTGTGGTGTAGTCTCTAAGGCTTCTGCTGGCTGTGGCTTGAGCTGCAGCTTGTCACTGGAAGTCACCTTATTGTCAGCAAGAGGTGATGCGGTTTGCTGCTTAGATGCACTTGTGTTGTGGATTTGAAGAGGCTCAGGCATTTGGTGCTGAGAGGTCTCTGTGTTGAGATTGAGAACGATAGTGTTAGTAGGAGGCACAGGAGATGACTCTGTATCGTTGCAAATATTATGCTTTAGCACCTATTTACTAGTGCGTTCAACTGGGTCTTCCAGATCTGCTGGAATATGGCAATCTGAATTAGTACTTTCTCCCATTGCTTGTTCAAGGACTTTCAGTCTTGCTAGGGCTGCTGCTTCTTCCTTTTCCATTTGCAGAACCTTTATTTGGGAATCCACCTCTGCTTGCTGGGCAGCCATTTGTGCTTGGAGAGCTATGCTTTGGGCTTCCATCTCTGCTTTCTGTGCAGCCCTTTGTGCTTGGAGAGCTTTGCTTTGGGCTTCCATCTCTGCTTCCTGGGCAGCCCTTTGTGTTTGGAAAGCTTTGCTTTGGGCTTCCATCTCTGCTTCCCTTCTGGTAAAGGAGCTTTGCGCTTTTTTTGATTCCGCATCAGCACGGCCCTCTATTAGCTTGTCGCTTAATGTTGAACCTCTGGAGCAAGAGGATCTAGAAGAACGTGCAGTGAGCTTAGTTGATGTGGATCTATGAGATCTGGTCTCCTTCAGTTGAGCAATTCAGAACTCTGCCTTTTCTTTAGCGATTTGCACTAAGAGATCTCTATGTTGGTCCAGTGCATCAGTCCTAGTCAGTTCTGCTGAAGAGTCCTCTATATTAAAGTATATTAAAGTAAAGTTTCTTAAAAAGCTGTGTATTTTGCAGACAGCCGCTGGTAACGTTCATACGCAGCAGATAGGTAATCTATCTATAGAGTCTCTCAATTTGGCTGGTTGATCATTAAAGTGTGATGCATTGTGAAATTCTGTCCCATAGGTCTGACAGATTGCTGGAGAACTCATCTCTAGTGAATTCATAGTCTTCTTTGGGTTTATGTGTCGGTTTTATTGTACGTTTGGGTCTTACACTCTGTTCAGCAATATCTGCAGGATCTGCTCCCTGTACATCTGCGGGTTCAGAGGCATGATGTATCTGCGTTGGTTCGGCTATAAAAGAGTGCTCAGAGCATTGTTTAGACATTTTTTCAAGTTTTGCAAAAAATGGTACTGTCTCTTTAAGAAAACGAACAGCAGCTTAGACAGGTGAGGTAACACAGTTCAATGCAGAGAAACAGTTTTCAACATTCACAGACTAAGTGCCGTAAGCTTGTGCGACCATGTGCTTTCACAAGATGGCGGATGGCCCTGAGCTTGATTGCAGATTAGACACATACATATACATAGCAGGCTGTAGGAATTGCTGAGACCTCTATGCCTGACCTGTATAAGAAGATACAATCACTGCAGACAATCCTTGTCCGATAGCTGAACTCACCAATACCTGTTCCATCCACAAAATTGCTTTATTCTGAATATCAGGTTACAGCACATAGTAAAATACAGCAGATGAATGAATGGTTACAGTATTTAAGCAGTCAAAAGTTGATACTGATCGTAGCTTGCAATGTATTAACATGAGTGCTTGTTACATGAGTCCTGTTAGCTGCAGCCATGACACAGGAAAACATCATCAAACTACAAGGGTGGAGCAATACACAAAAAGGAAATGCATAATAGGTCAGAGGTAAGATACTATAGAAAACAGGAGCATTACCAAAAAAGGTCACTAGATGGCAGTACAGAACAAACACAGGGAAGCCTTGAGAAAAATTGCATAAAAATATATAATTTCTGAACTATAACAACATGAATATTAACAGAGGCTATGTAATATTCTATGCTATAATTGGTATAATAAGATATGGGTAAGGCTAAATTATACTGTTACTATCAAATGGGTGTGTTTTGATAGCAGAACAGAGTAGGCGGAGATGTTGGCCGTCAATACTCCGGTAACTTGCTAGCTTGCTCTGGTGTGAGACTATAAGGTTAAGAGTAAAGAAATAAACTAGAATTTGGATAAATTAAAAATGGAGATTAAGGAAAACAAAAAGAAAAAATATAATAGGGATAGGCAAGATTATCTAGAAAGAAAAGAAAGGTCTTTCAAAAGGGAGATATCAAAAAAACAAATTGAGATAAAAACAAAGGAAACTTTCCTTTAAGAAATTCAAGACGATTTGAGAAACAAGAAAGAGATGATACGACTGTGAAACTATTTTAAATAGAAATAGGTCAAACATCAATAGAAGGAATCCCTCAGTAGATGAGAACTGGAAAATAGTAACAAATAAATATCTCTATTCTAAAACAAATAGGAAAGAGACCCACAATAAGGAATTCGTAATCAGAACCCAAAATTCCTATGAAACATTAAGTGACAGGGAAGAGATTCAGGAGCCCTTTTTAAAAAGCTTTAAGAAACTAAATGTTCCAAATAAGTTAAGGGAAGACAAATATAGATACGAAATGAGAAGAAAAAAAATAGATAATTAGGGCATTTTGAATTTCAGCAAAATCAAACTAACAGAACAACAAGAAAAAGTATTCAGTAGAGGTTTGGAATTTGCACCGAGCAAACAATTTAAATAAATTTGACACATACATCAGTCTAAATAAATTTGTTAAAAAATTAAGCCTGAAAAGGATTATTTCAACAACCCTGTAACTAAACAAATTAAAATAGAAAACAACAGTATTAGACATGAAGATGTAAAGCCGCCTTCAAAATTCTATCCAGTCAATTGCAAAACAACACCAATTGATATGTTTCTGGGGGCTGTAATGAAGGATGTTGAAGGGATTAAAAAACGATAAAATAAATATAAACAGACATGGTTTTTTTTTAAAAAAAATATTGGTCTCTATGCCTCTGTATAGTGTTGTATGATGCAAAGGTGAACAATCGCATGTTAAGTCATGCTGTATGTTACATGAAAAATGGTAAAAAAAAAAAAATTCCACATTTAATTGAATTAAAACATCAGCTAGTTCCCAAAGGCAAACTGCTGAAGTCACTGCTGTGACACCACAAGTCCTTTACTAAAATGAGAGCTAGCATCTCTTTTTAACAGTGTTTGACACATACTGGAAGTCAGTGCATATTTAGGTTTATGTGCTGCCCTAGGCATTCAAAATTCTGCTTCCCCCCACCCCTAAAGTTTTTAAGCCATTTTGGCCATATTTATTTTTTGGTCAGGGTATGACAAGACATTTTATTTATTTTTCATGACAATAATTTTTTTTTGTTTTTCATGGCAGTTAATGTTCCCCAGGGCTTGCAAAACACTCAAATACACTCAGGTGGGTTGGATTAAACCTGCATGCATCTCTCACACACACATATAAGGTGCTCTGACAAAATGCAGACGGGCATTTGGAAGACGGACATTTGGCAGACAGGCATTTGGCAGACAGACATTTGGCCGACAGACAGAATGCCGAAGCATGTTCCGATTTCGGCCGAGGGCAGATATGCTCCAGAGTGCTCTGTTCTAATCAGAGCCTCGGCACCGCAACCGCCTTTGGGAACCTTACCATGGGTCCCAACCCGCACGTCTTGTAATTCTCTGTCTGGGAAATTATCTATCTATCGAATCTATCTATTTATTTATCTATCCATCAAATCTATCTATTTATTTATCTATCTATCAAATCTATCAAATTTATCTATTGTATCTATTAATCTATCTATCTAATCTATGTATCTATCAAATCTATCTGTCTCGTGGCCGGACTGTTATCTGACAGCCACTTGTGTGTCGGCCAAATGTCTGTCGTCCAAATGTCTGTCTGCCAAATGTCCGTCGGCTAAAAGTCCAGCCACGTACATATACACTACTCTCACACACAAACACAGATTCTTTCTCTCTCAGCTCGACATAAACAGATACACCTCTTTGAATTGCCTATTATATTATATTATTGATAATAGGCAATCCAAAGAGGTGAGGAATATCTTTGAAATGTATTGGTACATCCTAGAATCAGATGGATAATTAAAAAGTATCTTACCCAACAAACCTGCAATGACTTATAAAAGGGCACGTAACATCCAAGATTCTCTGTTGAGTAGCGAAAAAGAAGTTTTGCGAAAAAGAAGGCCACTATACAGAGGCTCTATAGCCTGTGGCACATGCTCTACCTGCCAACACATGGTCAAAAAAAACTGAAAATATAGACAGTTTTGGGAAAACACATATATACAACAATTATATCAATTGCAAAACCAAAAACGGTGAATGGTAAATAATATCCACACAACTGGACTTTTTATACTTCCTTAATCCTCGATCAGGTTGCCTTATCACATAAACACTGTTTTGACTTTGGTCATAAAGTTAGAAAATGGAGGAGTAGGCACTGACGTGATTGGTCAGTTACAGTCATGTGATCGGACTTTATATATACTGTTTCAGTCCTCAATCAAGTAGCCCTGTAACGCACACATCTTTGCACTTGTTGCCATAAGGATATAATGTCCGTATAGGCGATATTGGGATTGGCTAACAACAGTCACATGATATAGCTGAGAAAGGAAATCACAGCCAGCCAATAGGAAATCTGTAAGCCCTCTTTCAGGTAGTAATTAACCGGACCAATGGGAAAGAGGGTGGGAACGGATGTTAGGCACTGATTGGTCACCTCTCTTTTTTAAATTTCCTTCTTTGGCGTGAGCCATTTTTCAAAATTCTTTTTGAACATACATGCTTGACAAAGACCCGTATATGGGCTGAAACGCGTAGCAGTTTTTTTTTTGTGTTTTTTATTTTCCTTTTTTCATCTTTGTGAAACCTGTCTACATACCCCCAACTGACGCTGACGTAACCAGCTATCTGCCAGGAATACTGGGGGTATTGCTGTAAGCTACCTCTCCTCTTTTTTTGGAGCTTACCAGCACAGGTTTCCTAGTGTGTTGTTTGGTGTTTAAATAGGTGTAGGTTCTTAGAACTGAGGTATCTACCATCTACTATGATGTTTAACTGTGTGTAGGTTCTTAGATACTAGGTATCTATAATTTTTAACTAATCGAATTAAAGATTAAGTATTAAATCTAATATCCTAAGGGAGCTGATTGTGCACTCACAAACCCGTATGTGTCATTCCTCAGGGTTTGATGTCCTGACCATATAGTATTTCCTTTAGAGGAGTAGCACCTGGTCATTAAACCCGTTTTTTGGCCCCATACCACTGGCATAGTGCCACATCTACCCCCTATAACTCTTCCTATACCTGTACCGAGACAGAATTGTGATTGTTTGTACGTAATACTTACCTCATTAGATTGAGGTTATGCTGATTGAGAAGCCATCTATTGGGGCTTTGTGTTTTTTATCCTATTTGTTGAATAAACTTACTGTGCTATGAAGAGGTTATTTGTGCACTTCTTTTAGATCTACATACATATTTAATTAATTATATTAATATACATCTAAATAATTATATAAATATATATATATATAATTATATACACACACATACTATATATATATATATATATATATATATATATATATATATATATATATATATAATGATCACTTAATACAGTTCTTGTAATAACTGGGATATGGGACACCCCAACTTACAACCACACAGCAGGTACACAGTGAGACTATATGGAGCACAGGAGGATGCACTACCACAACCAACCAGGTACTTACATAGCCATCCAGGAAGAAAGATTGAGGAGCAGTGTGACAGGCTATGTTAGGATGGAGGAGGAGCCTGTCAGTGCAATGGAAATCTCCTTGAGCTACCGATCTAGGGTAGAGGTCTAGAAGCCCCAATAACCAGACCTGTAAACACTGCTGTGGTGAAGCCATTGATGAGATTGAGAGTTGGCTGGGATGGAAAGTTGAAGAGCTTATACTGGCACTGCTTAACTTATTAGTGGTGAAGTTGAGAGTTTCTGTGCGCTGTGCACTAGTTCTGTCCTTACAAACAATATAACTAGGAACAGCAGTGGTTGTATCCCTTTTGCATATTAAATACCCAGTATAGCCAGATACGTGCCGGGGCAGCCCTCTCCTCCTGCTGCCACTGACAGCTCCTATTGCAGCCGGTATCTCCTCAATGATCTGGGAACAGAATTCCGGAGCACATATATTTTTTTTATGTCAGAGGGAACGATATTTGCGGCCCCCCCTTTCATCTTCCCCTACAAATGCCTTGTTTGTCTAGCCAATAATATGCCCTGCTAGAAGTGTATTTCCAAAAAATAAACTTGTACTTAAAAAAAAAAAAAAAAAGAATTAGGGGGGGGGGGGGGGTAATGTTTGACAGGAATAACCTGAATAATTGGGAGATGGGTTACACTGTTCCCCTATTTAATTTACTCAGTGAGGGCAAACTCAAAAACAGGTTAGACCTTACAGACATCCTAGGTGGAGTTTTTGTTAGGTGGCTAAAATATAACCAAGTTCACCATTTTCTTCATACCCACCCTCTCAAACAGTCACTTACAAGAAATCTCACACCCTTCGAACAGACATGCGCTATGACAAGTTCAGCACATCACACCTTATCATGGGCTAAGAGACTCCTAGTTAATGCACAGAGCTTGAAACTTCCTGATTATATAGAAAGCTGGCATAGGGAATTGAATAAGACTATCACAGAATCAGAGTGGGTTAAAATTTTTAATAATACAAGAAAATCTTCATCCTCAGCTAGATTTTTAGAGACAAATTACAAACTCCTGACTAGGTGGTACTTGACACCTACCAGACTTAAATGCATTTTCCCTGCCTCGTCGGACCTTTGTTGGAGGGGTTGTGGGGAAATGGGGACGATGACTCACATATGGTGGGCATGTCCTAAATTGTCACCTTTTTGGGAGGGCATACAGAATATCCTACAAGTCATAATGGGGCGGGGGGATTCCTATCAGCTAGACCCGACAACGGTCCTACTGAACCTGTTACCTAAATGTAAATGTAAATTAAGAACACGACTAATTCAGTTGGCATTGAATTCTGCTAGGTCCTTAGTCGCTAGGCTCTGGAAATCTCAAATCTGCCCGACCCTAAAGGACTGGCACTCTCACATGACAGATACCTTGAGAATGGAAGAATATGGTTTCTTTAAATCAAATAGGTTAGAATTCTTCCATGATTTAAAATTCATCTGGGATGAAATCCAAAATGATCTGAGGATAGAAGGGGGAGCTTTACACAAGTTACAGGAGTGACCTAGGAGGAATGACGGGCCTAGTGTTATCTTAGAGAGGTATGGCTGACATGGTCCCACCACTGCCTGATACTCTAATAATGTCCTCTTTAGCTTAGCACTTCTCTCAAAGGTTGATAGTTAAATACAAAGTCGAGGGATACCACTAGATGTGTAGAATATATACAAAGTGATCTTAAATTAAGAAATTTCGGCACTGTTTTGTTGTTGTTTGAGTTATGTTTTGTACATTGGTGTCATTGTCAATCACCATGCATTTATATGGAGTGGGGCTACTGTTTTCAAATGGACTTATCACGGAGGGTCTAGCTCTACTATTTCATTTTACTATATGGGAGTTCGTTCTCCTTTCTTTTGGAGACTGATGGTTTCTCCCTCTTTTGTTTCTGTTTAAAACTTTTGTATCAACAATGACATCCTTTTGTACCATGCTGCTAAATAATGATAATAAAAATGAATAAATAAAAAAAAAAAAAAAAAAAAAGAATTCAGTCTCTTTAGAGCAACATAAAACTAAAAACCTTCTATCATACATATAAAAGGGCATTATTCAAAATTGTGAAACATTCTTGCAAGAAAGCGTTCAAATTAAAGCTTTTTAAATTGACATATATCTCGCACAGCAAAACATGAGTGTGCGTTTGGATAGCAAATGGTGTAGGAGAAGTAAGAATCGCACACTCATTATGGTATAATGATTATATTAAGGGATAATAAAGATAATTAGACAATGGGGCCTATCTACCAAGCTCCGTATTTCTGGTGAGCCTGCAGGCTCGCCAGAAACACCAATTATAAAGCAGCGGTCTAAAGACTGCTACTCCATAACCCTATCCGCCTGCTCTGATGAGCTGCTGGTGCAATACTGAATACGGAGAGCGTATTGCTCTCCGCATTCAGCGATGTCTGTCGGACCTGATCCGCACTGTCAGATCAGGTCCGACAGACATATGATAAATAGGCCTCAATGAATGAATGAGTTTTGTTGAAGAATCCACACTCTGTGTAACATTAGGGGCAAGATTACATAAGCGGCGTAGGTTTCATCGCTGAATCCCGTGTCGCTTATTAGTTCACCTCGCACATCGGGTGAATCACATATACGGATAAACTGGTGACGATCAGAAATGTGCGCAAATACGTCAGATTATGAACTGCCGGTGCCTAAGTAAAAAAATAAATCATAGGTAAAATTCGAACCCATCAGAAAAAAAGGAACCCGAAACGTTAAACCCCTATAGCCGCCATCTCCCCACCGCAATAACTAAATAAAAGTATTAACCCCTAATCCGCCATTCACCCACATTGCAATCTAACTAATAAATGGCTAGATTACGAGTTTTGCGTTAGAGGCTATGCGGTGCAAACAAGCAGTTTTCTCTCACCGCTCACTTACATGCAGTCCCTGTATTACGAGTTTTTACAAACCCGGCGTTAAAAGACAAAAAGTGAGTGTAGAGCAAAATTTAGCTCCAAATCTCACTTCAATACCAGCGCTGCTTAAGTCAGCGGTGAGCTGGTCGTACGTGCTCGTGCACGATTTCCCCATAGGAATCAACGGGGAGAGCCGGCTGAGAAAAAGTCTAACACCTGCAAAAAAGCAGCGTAAAGCTCAGTAATGCAGTCCAATTGATTTCTATGGGGAAATAAAATTGATGTCTACACCTAACACCCTAACATGAACCCCGAGTCTAAACACCCTAATCTTACACTTATTAACCTCTAATCTGCCGCCCCCAACATCGCCGACACCTGCATTATATTTATTAACCCCTAATCTGCCGCTCCGGACACCACCGCCACCTACATTATACTTATGAACCCCTAATCTGCTGCCCCCAACATCGCCAACACCTACATTATATTTATTAACCCTTAATCTGCCGCCACCAATGTCGCCGCTACTTACCTACACTTATTAACCCCTAATCTGCCGCCCCAACGTCGCCACCATTATAACAAACATATTAACCCCTAAACTGCTGCACTCCCGCCTCGCAAACACTAGTTAAATATTTGTGTGAATTAGAGCAGACTTACATCTTAGATGCTGGTGGAATTTTGATGGATAACCTTGGTGAATAAAGCATTGTGATTTGTAAGACTCTGTTGCTCGAATTTATTTATTGAGATATGTATTTTGAGTCAAGGACCAGACTCTATCCCGGGTATGAGCATATGTAAACTACTTATTTTGTACAGAATGTATTGGTAGTGCTGTCACTCTTTGGATTTACTAGTTAAATATTATTAACCCCTAATCTGCTGTCCCTAACATCGCCACCACCTACCTACATTTATTAACCCCTAATCTGCCGCCCCAATGCCTAGGGTTTATTTTTATTTTACAGGCAAGTTTGTATTTATTTTAACTAGGTAGAATAGTTATTAAATAGTTATTAACTATTTAATAACTACCTAGCTAAAATAAATACAAAAGTACCTGTAAAATAAAACCTAAGCTAAGTTACAATAACACCTAACACTACACTATAATTAAATAAATTAACTAAATTAAATACAATTACCTAAATTAAATTAAATTAGCTAAAGTACAAAAAAACACTAAATTACAGAAAATAATAAACAAATTACAAGATATTTAAACTAATTACACCTAATCTAATAGCCCTATCAAAATAAAAAAGCCCCCCCCCAAAATAAAAAACAAACCCTAGCCTAAACTAAACTACCAATAGCCCTTAAAAGGGCCTTTTGCGGGGCATTGCCCCAAAGTAATCAGCTGTTCCAATCAGCCAATAGAATGCAAGCTCAATCCTATTGGCTGATTGATCAGGATTTTTTCTACCTTAATTCCAATTGGCTGATAGAATTCTATCAGCCAATTGGAATCTAAGGGATGCCATCTTGGATGACGTCACTTAAAGGAACCGTCATTCATCGTAAGTCCGTGGGATGAAGAGGATGCTCTGCGTCGGGTGTCTTGAAGATGGACCCGCTCCGCGTCCGATGGATGAAGATAGAAGATGCCGTCTGAATGAAGACTTCTGCCCGTCTGGAGTACCACTTTGCCCGGCTTGGATGAAGACTTCTCCCGGCTTCTTTGAGGACTTCAGCCCGGTTGGATGAAGACTGCTATCGCTTCCTTGAGGATGGATGTCGGGTCTTCAGAACAGTAAGTCGATCTTCAGGGGGTTAGTGTTAGGTTTTTTAAGGGTGTATTGGGTGGGTTTTATTTTTTTAGATTAGGGTTTGGGCCGCAAAAGAGCTAACTGCCCTTTTCAGGGCAATGCCCATCCAAATGCCCTTTTCAGGGCAATGGGGAGCTTAATTTTTTTTAGATAGTATTTTATTCGGGGGGTTGGTTGTGTGGGTGGTGGGTTTAACTGTTGGGGGGGGGTTGTTTGTATTTTTTTTTTACAGGTAAAAGAGCTGATTACTTTGGGGCAATGCCCCGCAAAAGGCCCTTTTAAGGGCTATTGGTAGTTTAATTTAGGCTAGGGTAAAGTGTAGGTAGGTTGCGGTGACATTGGGGGTGGCAGATTAGTGGTTAATAAATATAATGTAGGTGTCGACGATGTTGGGGGCAGCAGATTAGGGGTTCATAAATATAACGTAGGTGGCGGCGGTGTCCGGAGTGGCAGATTAGTGGTTAAACATTTTATTTTAGTGTTTGTGATGCAGGAGGGCCTCGGTTTATGGGGTTAATAGGTAGTTTATGGGTGTTACGGCGTTGTACCATAAAACACATAACTACTGACTTTTAAATGCGTTAGGACTCTTGACGGGGTATGGTGTACCGCTCACTTTTTGGCCTCCCAGGACAGACTTGTAATACCGGCGCTATGGAAGTTCCAAAGAAAAAAGACTTTACAGTTTACGTAAGTCGTTTTGCGGTAAGGCCAAAAAAGTGCGTGGTGACCCTAATTCTTCAAGACTCGTAATACCAGCGTGCGTAAAAAAGCAGGGTTAGGACCTGTTAACGCTGCCTTTTTACCCTAATGCAAAACTCGTAATCTAGCCGAAAGTGATTAACCCCTAATCCGCCATTCACTCACAAAACAAATAACCTAATTAAAGTATTAACCCCTTAATCTCCACCCCCCACAACACCAGCTACCTAGTTAAACTATTAACCCCTAAACCGCCAACCCCCACAATGCCTACTACCTAATTACACTATTAACCCCTAAACCCCCAACCCCCCACAACGCCAACTACTTAACTACACTATTAACCCCTAAACCCCTAACCCCCCACAACGCCAACTATCTAATTACACTATTAACCGCTAAACCAATCAACTCTTTTGCTGCCCATTAAAATAAATAAAGCCCTAATCTAAAAAAAAAACACCGAAAAAAACAACCTAACTCTAACCCTGAAAAATGAGAGCTGCTTAAAACCTATTGGCTGTTCAAATCAGCCAACAGGATTTAAGCAGCACTCATCCTGTTGACTGATTTAAAAATTTCAGACAAAAGGAATGCAAGGTACCCCAATATACTGTAAATCGGGTACTTTGCATTCAATATTCAGTGTGCGGTGGAGATCGCATGAAGAGGAGTCTCCGCGTTGGACGTCCGCACCTGCCGGCGAACCTGCTCCGCCCCATAACAACTCCGCACCACCAGGATGAAGAAAGAAGATGGCCCACGCTGGATGAAGATGGAGCCGCTTGGAAGAAGACCTAATTTGGGGTTAGTTTTTTTTTTTTTTTTTTTGGGTGGTTTTTTTTTTAGATTAGGGCTTTTTTATTTTAATGGGCAGCAAAAAAGCTGAATGCCTTTTTAAAGGCAATGCCCATACAAATGCCTCTTTAGGGGCAAAGGGTAGCCTAGGTTTTTTTATAGTTTTTTTTTTATTTTCGAGGTTGGGTGGGTGGGGGTTTTAACTTTTAGGGGGTAATTTGTAATTTTTTTAAACAGTAAAAGAGCTGTAAAACTTAAGGCAATGTTTTTATAGGGGTATTAGATTAGGTTTATTTATTTTTTATTTTGGATAATTTGCTTTATTATTTTTTGTAATCTTAGATTTTCTTTTTTATGTAATCTTAGGTTTATTTTTGTTATTTTTACTGTAATGTCAGTTTTTTATTTTAATAGGAAGTTAGGGTATTTTTATTTTGATAATTCTTTTTTTAGGGTGTCTTTTTTATTTTCAGTAATTAGGTTAGGGACTTAGTGATTAGATTGATACTTTGCATTGTGGGGGTTAGCGGTTTAGGGGTTAATAGTGTAATTAGGTAGTTGGCATTGTGGGGGCTTGACGGTTTAGAGGTTAATAGTGTAATTAGGTATTTGGTGTTGTGGGGGGTTGGCAGTTTAGAGGTTAATAGCGTAATTAGGTAGTTGGTGTTGTGGGGGGTTAGCGGTTTAGGGGTTAATAGTGAAATTAGGTAGTTGGTGTTGTGGGGGGTTGGTGGTTTAGGGGTTAATAGTGTAATTAGGTAGTTGGCGTTGTGGGGAGTTGACGGTTTAGGGGTTAATAGTGTAATTAGGTAGTTGGCATTGTGGGGGGTTGGCGGTTTAAGGATCAATACTTGGTGACGTGCGCAAAAAATTAACGTCGCCAATTTTTTGTCTAATCAAAAGACCACAAACACGGCGCAGCAGGCAAATTACGCAAGTTGTTTTTTGACTGCGTGCACAGTTTTTACTCCCATAAACTAACATCGAAATGGCGTCACCAGTCGGTATCACAAAAGCAGGGCATGTACTTATGAGCGCAGAGTGGATGCATTTTACTAAATTTTCAGCCCCAGGTGGTGCTCCTGCTGGTCACAGCATGCTGGAACTGCACAACCAGAGGTATGCAGGGCCACTAAGACGTCGACATCAGAAGAAGGGGAGAGCAAGGGCACCCAGGATTCACAGGGTTAGGGTCACCCTGTTTGGAATGACCGAGGAGGAGTTCAGGGACAGGTATGGCTTGACATCTGCAAGCCTAATTGCCCTGTATGAGGTCTTGAAGGATGATATTGACCCACAAGTGTATAGGAACCAAGCTCTGACTGGTATATAGATGCTGTTGTGTGTTGTACATATTTCTATTTATTTAGCATAAATTTATAGTGAATAACCATATAAGTTATAAATGTCTGCTATCAAGGCCTTGTAGAACTCACTTTATTCCTCCTTTAACATGCATACTATTGTTAAGCACATGAGGAACTTGTATTAAACATATTATCTATAGGCTAGATTACGAGTTTTGTGTTATCAGTGAAAAAGCTTCATAACGCTTCTTTTTCACTACTGCTGCTATTACGAGTCTTGCAGGTATATCTGTACCGCTCACTTTTTTGGCCGTAAAGGAAACGTAACTACTGCAGCTTTCAAAAAGTCATTTTTCAATGGGACTTCCATAGCGCCGGTATTACGAGTTTGGCTGTCCGGCCAAAAAGTGAGCGGTACAGCCCATAACTACAAGATCCATACTGTAAACTGAATGTCAGTAGTTATGGGTTTTATTTTACAAAGCCGTAACATAAAACTCATAACTAAAGTGCTAAAAAGTACACTAATGCCCATAAACTACCTATTAACCCCTAAACCTAGGCCCTCCCGCATTGCAAACACTAAAATAAAATTATTAACCCCTAATCTACCGCTCCCGACATCGCCGCCACTATAATAAACATATTAACCCCTAAACCGCCATACTCCCGCATCGCAAACACTAGTTAAATATTATTAACCCCAATCTGCTGTCCCTAACATCGCCGCAACCTATATTACTGTTATAAACCCCTAATCTGCTGCCCCCAAAATTACCACCACTAACTTTAACATAATTCAAATAAATCTAAATAAAAATTACAATTATTACCTAAATAATTCCTATTTAAAACGAAATACTTACCTATAAAGGAAAACCTAAGGCCTAGATTTAGAGTTGGGCGGTAGCCGTGAAAACCAGCGTTAGAGGCTCCTAACGCTGGTTTTGGGCTACCGCCGGTATTTAGATCCAGTCATTAAAGGGTCTAACGCTCACTTTCCAGCCGCGACTTTTCCATACCGCAGATCCCCTTACGTAAATTGCGTATCCTATCTTTTCAATGGGATCTTTCTAACGCCGGTATTTAGAGTCGTGGCTGAAGTGAGCGTTAGAACTCTAACGACAAAACTCCAGCCGCAGAAAAAAGTCAGTAGTTAAGAGCTTTCTGGGCTAACGCCGGTTTATAAAGCTCTTAACTACTGTGCTCTAAAGTACACTAACACCCATAAACTACCTATGTACCCCTAAACCGAGGTCCCCCCACATCGCCGCCACTCGATTAAATTTTTTTAACCCCTAATCTGCCGACCGCCACCTACGTTATACTTATGTACCCCTAATCTGCTGCCCCTAACACCACCGACCCCTATATTATATTTATTAACCCCTAACCTGCCCCCCACAACGTCGCCGCCAGCTACCTACAATAATTAACCCCTAATCTGCCGACCGCAAAGCGCCGCAACCTACTTTATCCTTATGTACCCCTAATCTGCTTCCCCTAACACCGCCGACCCCTATATTATATATATTAACCCCTAATCTGCCCCCCTCAACGTCGCCTCCACCTGCCTACACTTATTAACCCCTAATCTGCCGAGCGATCCTGAGCGCTACTATAATAAATGTATTAACCCCTAATCCGCCTCACTCCCGCCTCAATAACCCTATAATAAATAGTATTAACCCCTAATCTGCCCTCCCTAACATCACCGACACCTAACTTCAAGTATTAACCCCTAATCTGCCGATCGGAGCTCACCGCTACTCTAATAAATGTTTTAACCCCTAAAGCTAAGTCTAACCCTAACACTAACACCCCCCTAAATTAAATATAATTTAAATCTAACAAAATAAATTAACTCTTATTAAATAAATTATTCCTATTTAAGTCTAAATACTTACCTGTAAAATAAACCCTAATATAGCTACAATATAAATTATAATTATATTGTAGCTATTTTAGGATTAATATTTATTTTACAGGCAACTTTGTAATAATTTTAACCAGGTACAATAGCTATTAAATAGTTAATAACTATTTAATAGCTACCTAGTTAAAATAATTACAAAATTACCTGTAAAATAAATCCTAACCTAAGTTACAATTAAACCTAACACTACACTATCAATAAATAAATTAAATAAACTACCTACAATTATCTACAATTAAACCTAACACTACACTATCAATAAAATAATTAAATACAATACCTACAATTAAATACATTTAAATAAACTATCTAAAGTACAAAAAATAAAAAAGAACTAAGTTACAAAAAATAATAAAATATTTACAAACATAAGAAAAATATTACAACAATTTTAAACTAATTACACCTACTCTAAGCCCCCTAATAAAATAACAAAGACCCCCAAAATAAAAAAATTCCCTACCCTATTCTAAAATAAAAAAGTACAAAGCTCTTTTACCTTACCGGCCCTGAAAAGGGCCCTTTGCGGGGCATGCCCCAAATAATTCAGCTCTTTTGCCTGTAAAAAAAAAAAATTCAATACCCCCCCCAACATTACAACCCACCACCCACATACCCCTAATCTAACCCAAACCCCCCTTAAATAAACCTAACACTACCCCCTGAAGATCTTCCTACCTTGTCTTCACCATGCCAGCCAGGTATCACCGATCCGTCCTCCGACGTCTTCATGCAAGCCCAAGCTGGGGCTAGACATCCATCATCTGGCTGAAGTCTTCTATCAAGCGACTGCTGAAGAAGTCCAGAAGAGGCTCCAAAGTCTTCATCTTATCCGGGCAGAAGAGTAGATCCGGACCAGCAACCATCTTCTTCCAAGCGGCACCTTCTATCTTCATCCGATGAGGAACGGCTCCATCTTCTTGAAGACCTCCAGCGCGGAACATCCTTCTGGGCCCACGTACTACCGACGAATGAAGGCTCCTTTAAGGGACGTAATCCAAGATGGCGTCCCTCGAATTCCGATTGGCTGATAGGATTCTATCAGCCAATCGGAATTAAGGTAGGAAAATTCTGATTGGCTGATGGAATCAGCCAATCAGAATCAAGTTCAATCCGATTGGCTGATCCGATCAGCCAATCAGATTGAGCTCGCATTCTATTGGCTGATCGGAACAGCCAATAGAATGCAAGCTCAATCTGATTGGCTGATTGAATCAGCCAATCGGATTGAACTTGATTCTGATTGGCTGATTCCATCAGCCAATCAGAATTTTCCTACCTTATTTCCGATTGGCTGATAGAATCCTATCAGCCAATCGGAATTCGAGGGACGCCATCTTGGATGACGTCCCTTAAAGGAGCCTTCATTCGTCGGTAGTCTGTCGGCCCAGAAGGATGTTCCGCGCTGGAGGTCTTCAAGAAGATGGAGCTGTTCCTCATCGGATGAAGATCGAAAATGCCGCTTGGAAGATGATGGTTGCCGGTCCGGATCTACTCTTCTGCCCGGATAGGATGACGACTTTGGAGCCTCTTCTGGACTTCTTCAGCCGTCGCTTGATAGAAGTCTTCAGCCGGATGATGGATGTCTAGCCCCAGCTTGGGCTTGGATGAAGACTTCGGAGGACGGATCGGTGATACCTGGCTGGCATGGTGAAGACAAGGTAGGAAGATCTTCAGGGGGGTAGTGTTAGGTTTATTTAAGGGGGGTTTGGGTTAGATTAGGGGTATGTGGGTGGTGGGTTGTAATGTTGGGGGGGGGCATTGTATGTTTTTTTTTTACAGGCAAAAGAGCTGAATTCTTTGGGGCATGCCCCGCAAAGGGCCCTTTTCAGGGCTGGTAAGGTAAAAGAGCTTTGTACTTTTTTATTTTAGAATAGGGTAGGGAATTTTTTTATTTTGGGGGTCTTTGTTATTTTATTAGGGGGCTTAGAGTAGGTGTAATTAGTTTAAAATTGTTGTAATATTTCTCTTATGTTTGTAAATATTTTTTTATTTTTTGTAACTTAGTTCTTTTTTATTTTTTGTACTTTAGATAGTTTATTTAATTGTAGTTATTTGTAGGTATTGTATTTAATTAATTTATTGATAGTGTAGTGTTAGGTTTAATTGTAGATAATTGTAGGTATTTTATTTAATTAATTTATTGATAGTGTAGGGTTAGGTTTAATTGTAACTTAGGTTAGGATTTATTTTACAGGTAATTTTGTAATTATTTTAACTAGGTAACTATTAAATAGTTCTTAACTATTTAATAGCTATTGTACCTGGTTAAAATAAATACAAAGTTGCCTGTAAAATAAATATTAATCCTAAAATAGCTACAATGTAACTATTAGTTATATTGTAGCTATATTAGGGTTTATTTTACAGGTAAGTATTTAGATTTAAATAGGAATCATTTATTTAATAAGAGTTAATTTATTTCGTTAGATTTAAATTATATTTAACTTAGGGGGGTGTTAGGGTTAGACTTAGCTTTAGGGGTTAAAAAATGTATTATAGTAGCGGTGAGCTCCGGTCAGCAGATTAGGGGTTAATACTTGAAGTTAGGTGTCGGTGATGTTAGGGAGGGCAGATTAGGGGTTAATACTATTTATTATAGGGTTATTGAGGCGGGAGTGAGGTGGATTAGGGGTTAATACATTTATTATAGTAGCACTCAGGTACGGTCGGCAGATTAGGGGTTAATAAGTGTAGTTAGGTGGAGGCGACGTTGGGGGTGGCAGATTAGGGGTTAATATATATAAAGTAGGGGTCGGCGGTGTTAGGGGCAGCAGATTAGGGGTACACAGGGATAATGTAGGTAGCGGCGGTTTACGGAGCGGCAGATTAGGGGTTAATAATAATATGCAGGGGTCAGCGATAGCGGGGGCGGCAGATTAGGGGTTAATAAGTGTAAGGTTAGGGGTGTTTAGACTCGGGGTACATGTTAGGGTGTTAGGTGCAGACGTAGGAAGTGTTTCCCCATAGGAAACAATGGGCTGCGTTAGGAGCTTAACGCTGCTTTTTTGCAGGTGTTAGGTTTTTTTTCACCTCAAACTGCTCCATTGTTTCCTATGGGGGAATCGTGCACGAGCACGTTTTTGAAGCTGGCCGCGTCCGTTAGCAACGCTGGTATCTAGAGTTGCAGTTGCGTTAAATGATGCTCTATGCTCCCTTTTTGGAGCCTAACGCACAGAAAACCCTGCCATTCTGTGAACTCTAAATACCAGCGGTCTTTAAAAGGTACGGGAGAAAAAAAGCATGCCTTAGCTACGCGGGTCGTTACCGACAAAACTCTAAATCTAGGCCTAAGTTAGCTACAATATAACTAATAGTTACATTGTATCTATCTTAGGTTTTATTTTTCTTTCACAGGTAAGTTTGTATTTATTTTAACTAGGTAGTTAGTAAATAGTTAATAACTAAAATAAAACCTAACCTGTCTTACACTAACACCTAACCTTACACTACAATTAAATCAATTACATTAATTAAATACAATTAACTAAATTACAAAAAAAAAATAAACACTAAATTACACAAAATAAAAATGAAATTATCAAATATTTAAACTAATTACACCTAATCTAATAGCCCTATCAAAATAAAAAAAGCCCCCAAAATAAAAAAAAAACCCTACCCTAAACTAAACTGCCAATAGCCCTTAAAAGGGCATTTTTCGGGGGCATTGCCTCAAAGAAATCAGCTCTTTTACCTGTAAAAAAAAATACAAACAACCCCCCAACAGTAAAACCCACCACCCACACAACCAAACCCCCTAAATAAAATCCTATCTAAAAAAACCTATGCTCCCCATTGCCCTGAAAAGGGCATTTGGATGGGCATTGCCCTTAAAAGGGCATTTAGCTCTTTTTGAGCCCAAACCCTAAGATAAAAATAAAACCCACACAATAAACCCTTAAAAAAACCTAACACTAACCCCCGAAGATCCACTACAGTTTTTGAAGACCGGACATCCATCCTTAACAAACCCGGGAGAAGTCTTCATCCAAGCGGCAAGAAGTGGTCCTCCAGGCGGGCAGAAGTCTTCATCCAGACTGCATCTTCTATCTTCATCCTTCTGATGCGGAGCGGCTCCATCTTCAAAACATCTGGCGCGGAGCATCCTCTTCTTTCGACGGCTACTGAAGAATGAAGGTTCCTTTAAGGGATATCATCCAAGATGGCGTCCCTTGAATTCCGATTGGCTGATAGAATTCTATCAGCCAATCGGAATTAAAGTTGAAAGAAATCCTATTGGCTGATCCAATCAGCCAATAGGATTGAGCTTGCATTCTATTTGCTGATTGGAAATATTTGATCATTTCTTTTTTATTTTGTGTAAATTAGTGTTTATAATTTTTTTTGTAATTTAGTTAATTGTATTTAATTAATGTAATTGATTTAATTGTAGTGTAATATTAGGTCTTAGTGTAAGACAAGTTAGGTTTTATTTTACAGGTAAATTTGTATTTATTTTAACTAGGTAGCTAGTAAATAGTTAATAACTATGTACTAACTAGTCTGCCTAGTTAAAATAAATACAAACTTAGCTGTGAAATAAAAATAAAACCTAAGATAGCTACAATGTAACTATTAGTTATATTGTAGCTAGCTTAGGGTTTATTTTACAGGTAAGTATTTAGCTTTAAATAAGAATTATTTAGGTATTAATTGTAATTTTTATTTAGATTGATTTTAATTATGTTAAAGTTAGTGATGTTAGGGTTAGGTTTAGGGGTTAATAACTTTAGTATAGTGGCGGCGACGTTGGGGGCGGCAGATTAGGTGTTAATAAGTGTAGGTAGGTGGTGGCGATGTTGGGGGCAGCAGATTAGGGGTTAATAACTGTAATGTAGGTGGCGGCGACATTGAGGTGGCATATTATGGGTTAATAACTGTAAAGTAGGTGTCGGGCGGCAGATTAGGGGTTAATAACTGTAATGTAGGTTGCAGCAACATTGGGGGCGGCAGATTAGGGGTTAATAAGTGTAATGTAGGTGGCAGCGATGTCGGGGGCAGCAGATTAGGGGTGTTGAGACTCAGGGTTTATGTTAGGGTGTTAGGTGTAAACATAACTTTTTTTTCCCCATAGGAGTCAATGGGGCTGCGTTACGGAGCTTTACGCTCCTTTATTGCAGGTGTTAGGCTTTTTTTTAGCCGGCTCTCCCGATTGATGTATATGGGGAAATCGTGCACGAGCACGTAAAACTAGCTCAAAGCAGCGCTGGTATTTGGGTGCGGTATGGAGCTCAATGGAACTCAACGCTGCCATATTGCCTGCTAACGCCGGGTTTTTGCAAACCTGTAATAGCAGCGCTATCGGGAGGTGAGCGGTGGAAATAACTTGCAAGTTAGCACCGAGCCGCTCATAACGTAAAACTCGTAATCTAGCCGTATGTCACATAAAAGGTGACACTGGTTATGGCTGCAGACCATTGCTGCTAACCCCATTGGCCTGCCGTGTTACAGAGGCACATCTCAGGTACCAGGAGGCCCACATTCGGACATGTAATGTAATTGAAGGGAGCTTTGGTCTACTCAAAACCAGATTGAGATGTCTGGATATGATAGGCAGAGCTTTACATTATAACCCCACAAATGTGTGTTCCATCGTCAATGCATGTTGTATTCTACACAACATTGCTGTGGACAAACGTCTACTGGGGGACATTCAGCTGCAGCAACATTATGTGGTGCCTGTACCTGAGTGTGTGGACAGGGGTACCCTGATGGGTGACCAAATATGAAACTTAGTTATTCAAGAATACTTCATATGTAAGTGACATGTTCCTAATCCCACTAAGCCATATAGGTCACATATATTATGATGTATGACTGTACCTCACCTACCATTGTAAGTGTATATTTCATGTATGGCAGGATTCCCTACTGAGGATTCCCATTCAATATAAGTGAATCAACAACATCCTTCTGTTAACCCACTATTTTCTGCATATGTCTCATTGTGTTATCATGTTTAGATGACACTGAGAATATTCTGTTGTCCTGACCAGGTTCCAAACAGATGCCACATCTCCAATTTCCCTGATCTTGTCAATAAACCTGTATTATATGTACCCCCGTTTAAACTAATTTTGTGTGTGATACATGTATTAAAATTTTCTAAGTTAAAGGGACGCTGAACCCATTTTTTTCTTTTGTGATTCTGATAGAGCATGCCATTTTAAGCAACTCTCTAATTTACTCCTATTAGCAATTTTTCTTCGTTCTCTTGCTATCTTTATTTGAAAAAGAAGGCATCTAACTTATTTTTGGGTTCAGACCTCTGGACAGCACTTTTTTATTGGTGGATGAATTTATCCACAAATCAGCAAGAACAACCCAGGTTGTTCACCAAAAATGGGCTGGCATCTAAACTTACATTCTTGAATTTCAAATAAAGATACTAAGAGAATGAGGAAAATTTGATAATATGAGTAAATTAGAACATTGCTTAAAATGTCATGCTCTATCTGAATCACGAAAGAAAAAAAATTGGGTTCAGTGTCCCTTTAATATTACAATCCGTGCCCTTGATACACATCTATGCGATGTGAGTTAGAGTACAATAATATTGCATACAGATGATATTACCTGTGGTTTAGTGCCACTTCAACACAGGTCATATCATCATGTTTATTCAATATTAGTGTACTCTTAACACCTATCACATGGTTGTGTATGACATTCGCATGCTAAATAACAAAGGACAATGGTTATGGTGAAATAGAAATGTGTTTATTTTTTATGTGGGTTTTTGGATGAGGGAGCTGAGGTGCCTGTGGTGGATAGCCTGGTCCTCCTTGTTCCTGCAGATGCAGGTGTTTAAGCTGGTGTGCTGTTGGCAGATGATACGCTTGAGGATGTGTCTTGCTGGTGTGTAAAGTGTTTCACCAACACACCCAAAAGCTGATTAAGTTCTCGGAATCTATTGTCCACCTGTAGCTGTATATAAACCTGCCATCTCACCATCTGTGACTGATGGGCCGTAGTTGCACTGAACAATGATATGTCTCTCTGCAGCTCTAGGCTCCATCTGTGGAACCTATCTGTGCTTCTAAGGAGCCTCCTCTGGATCCTAATGTATTTGGAATCTAGGGGGATACTCTAATGCATACACAGACTGTTGAGCAACAGGGCTGGAAGTTGGTGGAGGGCCAGGAGGTCGGAGAACAGGTCATGCTGGTTGACATGCTGCTACTGGTGGAGGAGGCATTTCTGCTGCTACTGGTGGTGGAGGAGGAATTTCTGCTGATGATGATGCTGGTGGAGGAGGCATTTTTGCTGATACTGCTAGTGGAGGAGGCATTTCTGCTGATGCAGATGGTGGAGCTCGTCCTAATGCTGCTGATGGTGAAGCTCATCCTAATGCTGCAGATGGTGGAGGTCAGACAGATGCTTCAAAGTCCCACTGTGGAAAGTGTGTGCGACCACCCAGCCTCTTCAATAGCCACATCCTGTGAAAGTATCTCTGCATAATTTGTCACTGCCTTGAGCCTGTGATTGTGGTTGTGGGGGGTATATACACATATATTCCTTTGTGCCCGTGTTGGCTCCCCATCAAAACCAAACTGAGGATAATCCTTGGGCCGTGGCTGGTGCAATGTTGGTGGCATCAGTTCAGGGTCCTGCATTGAAGCCAGCCAACCATGCTCCTGACTGGGAGCCAACTGTTCCTGTGGTGGTGGGCTGGCATCTGGAGCATGGTGTTTGTAGCCTTGTCACAGGTGGTGCAGGAGGCGGTTCTGTGGAGGCGTTAAAGGATGAGAGGGATTAGTGCAGTCAGTTATATGTACATGTGGGGATTCTATTTACTTTGATACATGCTAGGGCCTATACTGATTCACATGTCAACCTCTATTACATGCATGTGCACCTTGTGAGGTGGTCTAAGTGTGGTTGGAATAGAATCAGTATACAGGGATGTGTTTCCTACAATGGTTATATGTGTAAATGATGACCTAATGGGTACTTCAAGGGACACTATAGTCACCAAAATTACTTAAAGGGACAGTCTACACCAGAATTGTTATTGTTTAAAAAGATAGATAATCCCTTTATTACCCATTCCCTAGTTTTGCACAACCAACACAGTTATATAAATATACTTTATACCTCTGTGATCACCTTGTATCTAAGCCTCTGCAAACTGCCCCCTTATTTCAGTTCTTTTGACAAACATCCATTTTAACCAATCAGAGCTGGCTCTCCTGAACTCCACGTGCATGAGAACAGTGTTATCTATATGACACACATGAACTAACACCCTCTAGTGGTGAAAAATTGTCAAAATGCCCTGAGAGAAGAGGTGGCCTTTAAGGGCTTAGAAATTACCATATGACCCTCCTAGGTTTAGCTTTCAACTAAGAATACCAAGATAACAAAGCAAAATTGGTGATAAAAGTAATTTGGAAAATTCTGTAAAAATTACATGCCCTATCTGAATCATTAAAAAACGTTTTGGACTAGACTGTCCCTTTAAGCTTGATCTAGGCAGCCAAAGTGATTTATTAAGCTGCATTTTTTGGATGCCTATAGTGTCCATTTAAGGCTTAGGGGCCTATTTATCAAATGTCTGTCTGACATGATCCGATCAGCGGATCATGTCCAACAGACATCGCTGAAAGTGGACAGCATTATGCTCTCCGCATTCAGCATTGCAGCAGCAGTTCTTGTGAACGCTGCCCCCCTGCAGATTCACGGCCAATCGGCCGCTAGCAGGGGGTGTCAATCAACCCAATCATATTCAATCAGGTTGATTTCTGGCAATCGCTGTCTGCCTCCTCAGAGCAGGCAGACATGTCCTCCTCTGCTGGGCCACGCTGTTCACAACATCCTCCACTTCATCCCATGCAGTCTTCCTTCTTCTGGCACAGCCTTTTCCCTTCTCCTGGCTGAAGAGGTCAGCATAGTTGTCCAAGATGGTCTGAACAATGGCAATGTTCTCTTCAAAAGAGAAGCTTGGACACCTCATCCTCTCCCCATCCATGGCCACTTGGCTTCCTCCTGAGCTGGCCCTTGCAGTGTGTGTTCCTGCCTATCCTCCCCCTCCGACACCCTTCTATCCCCATGTGTGCCCACTGTCCCTCTCCTACATGTTCCTCTCCTCTGGGGCTCTCCGGCATCTCTCCTCCCTTCATCTCCCTTTCTGGCTCTCCCTCTCCAATTACTCCCTGTCGGGGGGCCCACTGCTCCTCCTCTTCTCTACTGTCCTCCTCTCCCTGCCACTCCTCTTCATTCCTCCATGCCATCCTACCACACACACTCCCCAGTCACTCCCATGCAGGTCCAGTCACACACAATCACAACCAATAAAATAGAAAATGTGTGAGGTGTTTGGGGGAAAAAAGTGTGGTGTGTGTATTTGTATATGTATGTATGCAATAAGTGCAATATGTACAAATATGTGTAAGTGTCCAAATACTGCTCATTCAAATCCGACCTAATTAACTTCAGTGTTTGCTCCTCTCTCTCACTCTCTAAAACCTCAGCCCCTGGGCTGTGTGTTGTCGCTCAAAGAACAATCCAAACACACACAAAATATGGCAGTTACGCATGGGTTTATTTAGGGATTTTGAATGGCGTTTTGACTTGTCGGTTTATTCATTTCTTTTGGTTTCGATTTTTATGTGTAAATTTAACATTTACATAAAACTACTCTTTCTTTTTAACTTACGCATGCAATATTCTGGCTTAAGTTACGAAATGTTTAGTTGTGCACATTTCTGAACATCGCCAGTTTGGCCTACTTATGCCAGTGTATCATATGGCGGCGTGTGTTATGTGATTCACCCGATGTGCAAGGTGAATGTGGATTTCAGCAGTTGCGCTGAAAAATATGCTGCATATGTAATTGTGCCCCAGATTGGCCAGGGGACCTCTACATGTGGCCTTGAAACTCTGGGACAACCAATTGCACCAGGCAGATGCAGACCCTGAAATGAAGCCTGTCCGAGTCTTAGGATTGACAAACTTTTAAAACAGAAATTAAAATACATGTGTAATATAAAGAGAATTTTTGGAGAAAAAATAGTCAAGAGAAGGACCAAAATGTGTAAAGGTATAGCAAAGCATTGTAGGAATGTTGTTAATCCCTTGTGTTGTAAGTGCAGCATTCACCCTGAATACCCTGTACGAATAATACATTAGTAATTCACAAAGGTCAGTGTCAGTGTGGTTGGCACACAGCATATTTCTTTTTTTTTAACCAGTATGATTTTTTTTTCTTTACTTTTTTTTTGTCCCTTTTGATAATTTGCTGTTTCGGTGTCTTCGCCATTTTTTTACTGATACTTTGCTTTACCCCTGATTTTTTTAGAGATCCTCATTATTACTTATTTATGCTTCCTCACAATTGTATTGTTCTTAATACTGCTGTAGTTTCTTTTTATTTTATTGTAATACCAACAAGAACCAACACTCGGTCTGCATCGCAACACTGTTTGGGTGACCTCCACTTACCCAATATTTGAGTTCACTTATGAGAAAAAAAAACATTAGCCATTAAAAAGTAGCCAAAGTGTTTTTAATACTGAATGATGCCACATATATTGGAAGGATATTTCATGCAATGATTATTATTTTGTATGGAAACGGTGGCGCCGGCAACTCCCAGGGTAAGATGTGTAGCCTCCCAAGTATTCACCTCACTGCATTCCTGATGAAAGATTGGTTTCTGCAGAATTGTTTGAATCAGTTCATACAATACTAGAGGCGATACCAAAATGCTGTATCTTGAACTGTCTCCAAATAACCTCAAGGCATATGTAGCAATGAGCAAATGATTCAGAGACTTTTAAACAAGAATTGCTACATATTTTGGTATCGCCTCTAGTATTGTATGAACAGATTCAAGCAGTTCTGCAGAAACAAATCTTTCATCATGCAAGCAGCGAGGTGAATACTTGGGAGGCTACACATCTTACCCTGGGAGTTGCCGGCGCCACCGTTTCCATACAACACATTTATACATAAAAAAAACAGCTAAAAGGAGAAGCTGAGGTTGGTTGCGACTACTATCCTAAGGGAAGTTATTTTTTTAACATTAATCATAACCTTTTCTTCCTTTTATATACAATGTTTATTCTGCGAAGGGACAGTAAAGTCAAAATAAAACTGTCATAATTCAGATATAACATGCAGGTTTAGACAACATTCCAATTTACCTCTATTATTTAATTTTCTTTGTTCTTTTCCTATACTTTGTTGAAGTGCATACCTAGGTGGACGCTGAAGCAGCAATGAACTATTGACACAATAAATACTGCCCAAACAGAGAGCTCAGCTCTTTTTCTTACCTAATTTGCTTGGCTATATGTTAGGTTGAGATACATGTAAGGTGGGAGAGGGGTTTTATAGAGCTCTTGGGGTTTGGGAATCTTTGCCTCCTCCTAGTGATAAGAACGAGTATTTTCCAGGAGTAATGGATTGTGGACTCTCACCACCATAAAAGAAATTAATTTATTAGGTGAGCATAAATTAGGTTTGTTTAATGTACTTCTATTATCAGATTCGCTTCATTCTCTTGGTATTCTTTGTTGAAGGAACAGCAATGCATTTCTAGATAATAGGTGAACACATATAGTTAATCAATAACATGGAGTATAAATGTGTCACCAATTAGTAGTTATGTTACTGATGATGTGTGTGTTGTGTTGGGGATACACACTGACCTTGCTGAGCAAAAGGCAGAATAGTCCGACTCCGAACGGTTTCATTTTTTAAAGAATGAATCCTTACAAACTTGTTCAGAGCTTTCAAATAAAAAAAACTGGTCTGAAAGTACCTTCCAGATCTGAAACTGACTAGAAAAAAAGCTTGAGCCTTCACAGGATTCATTTGAACATTGGACAGAAAAAAAAACCTTCCTCTCAAAGTCTTGTTCTGAAACCTATCCGATTACCCAGGAAACTATATTCAGAACCCAGGGATCTGGGACAGACTGAAACCAAGCATCCTGAAACAGGCTTAACCTGCCCCCTACCAGGACCTTTGGATCGGGGGCTGCACCTTCATGCAAATTTAGAAGTAGGGATAGATTTCTTAGCCTCATTTGACCTGTTCCAGTTAGAACTAGGTCTCCAGACTGGGCCAGAGGAGCCTTGCTTCTGAGCAGAGGAATCAACCTTATCGCCTAGATTTAGAGTTTGGCGGTAGCCATCAAAACCAGCGTTAGAGGCTCCTAACGCTGGTTTTTACCGCCCGCTGGTATTTGGAGTCAGTCAGGAAAGGGTCTAACGCTGACTTTCCAGCCGCGACTTTTCCATACCGCAGATCCCCTTACGTCAATTGCGTATCCTATCTTTTCAATGGGATCTTTCTAACGCCGGTATTTAGAGTCGTGGCTGAAGTGAGCGTTAGAAATCTAACGACAAAACTCCAGCCGCAGAAAAAAGTCAGGAGTTAAGAGCTTTCTGGGCTAATGCCAGTTTATAAAGCTCTTAACTACTGTGCTCTAAAGTACACTAACACCCATAAACTACCTATGTACCCCTAAACCGAGGTCCCCCCACATCGCCACCACTCTATTAATTTTTTTAACCTTTAATCTGCCGACCGCAAACCACCGCCACCTACGTTATCCCTATGTACCTAATCTGCTGCCCCTAACACCGCCGACCCCTATATTATATTTATTAACCCCTAATCTGCTGCCCCCAACGTCGCCTCCACCTACCTACAATTATTAACCCCTAATCTGCCGACCGGACCTCACCGCCACTATAATAAATGTATTAACCCCTAATCCGCCTCACTCCCGCCTCAATAACCCTATAATAAATAGTATTAACCCCTAATCTGCCCTCCCTAACATCGCCGACACCTAACTTCAAGTATTAACCCCTAATCTGCCGACCGGACCTCACCGCTACTCTAATAAATTTATTAACCCCTAAAGCTAAGTCTAACCCTAACCCTAACACCCCCCTAAATTAAATATAATTTAAATCTAACGAAATAAATTAACTCTTATTAAATAAATTATTCCTATTTAAAGCTAAATACTTACCTGTAAAATAAACCCTAATATAGCTACAATATAAATTATAATTATATTGTAGCTATTTTAGGGTTTATATTTATTTTACAGGCAACTTTGTATTTATTTTAACCAGGTACAATAGCTATTAAATAGTTAATAACTATTTAATAGCTACCTAGTTAAAATAATTACAAAATTACCTGTAAAATAAATCCTAACCTAACACTACACTAGCAATAAATTAATTAAATAAAATACCTACAATTATCTACAATTAAACCTAACACTACACTATCAATAAATAAATTAAATTAAATACCTACAAATAAATACAATTAAATAAACTAACTAAAGTACAAAAAATAAAAAAAGCTAAGTTACAAAAAATAAAAAAATTAATTACAAACATAATAAAAATATTACAATTTGAAGCTAATTACACCTACTCTAAGCCCCCTAATAAAATAACAAAGCCCCCCAAAATAAAAAAAAATGCCCTACCCTATTCTAAAATTAAAATAGAAAAGCTCTTTTACCTTACCAGCCCTTAAAAGGGCCTTTTGCGGGGCATACCCCAAAGAATTCAGCTCTTTTGCCTGTAAAAAAAAACATACAATACCCCCCCCCCCAACATTACAACCCACCACCCAGATACCCCTAATCTAACCCAAACCCCCCTTAAATAAACCTAACACTAAGCCCCTGAAGATCTTCCTACCTTGTCTTCACCATGCCAGGTATCACCGATCGCTCCAGGCTCTGAAATCTTCATCCAAGCCCAAGCGGGGGCTGGAGATCCATCATCCGGCTGAAGTCTTCTATCAAGCGACGGCTGAAGAGGTCCAGAAGAGGCTCCAAAGTCTTCATGCTATCCGGGCAGAAGAGTAGATCCGGACCGGCAACCATCTTCTTTCAAGCGGTGACAAGCGGCTCCATGTTGAAGACCTCCGGCGTGGATCCATCCTCTTCTTGCGACGTCCTAAGTCCGAATGAAGGTTCCTTTAAATGACATCATCCAAGATGGCGTCCCTCGAATTCCGATTGGCTGATAGGATTCTATCAGCCAATCGGAATTAAGGTAGGGAAAATCTGATTGGCTGATTAAATCAGCCAATCAGATTGAGCTCGCATCCTATTGGCTGTTCCGATCAGCCAATAGAATGCGAGCTCAATCTGATTGGCTGATTGGATCAGCCAATCGGATTGAACTTGAATCTGATTGGCTGATTCCATCAGCCAATCAGATTTTCCCTACCTTAATTCCGATTGGCTGATAGAATCCTATCAGCCAATCGGAATTCGAGGGACGCCATCTTGGATGACGTCATTTAAAGGAACCTTCATTCGGACTTAGGACGTCGCAAGAAGAGGATGGATCCGCGCTGGAGGTCTTCAACATGGAGCCGCTTGTCACCGCTTGGAAGAAGATGGTTGCCGGTCCGGATCTACTCTTCTGCCCGGATAGGAGGAAGACTTTGGAGCCTCTTCTGGACCTCTTCAGCCGTCGCTTGATAGAAGACTTCAGCTGGATGATGGATCTTCAGCCCCCGCTTGGGCTTGGATGAAGATTTCGGAGCTGGAGCGATCGGTGATACCTGGCATGGTGAAAACAAGGTAGGAAGATCTTCAGGGGCTTAGTGTTAGGTTTATTTAAGGGGGGTTTGGGTTAGATTAGGGGTATGTGGGTGGTGGGTTATAATGTTGGGGGGGGTATTGTATGTTTTTTTTTACAGGCAAAAGAGCTGAATTATTTGGTGTATGCCCCGCAAAAGGCCCTTTTAAGGGCTGGTAAGGTAAAAGAGCTTTTCTATTTTAATTTTAGAATAGGGGGCTTTGTTATTTTATTAGGGGGCTTAGAGTAGGAGTAATTAGCTTAAAATTGTTGTAATATTTTTATTATGTTTGTAATTATTTTTTTTATTTTTTGTAACTTAGCTTTTTTTTATTTTTTGTACTTTAGTTAGTTTATTTAATTGTATTTATTTGTAGGTATTTTATTTAATTTATTTATTGATAGTGTAGTGTTAGGTTTAATTGTAGATAATTGTAGGTATTTTATTTAATTAATTTATTGCTAGTGTAGTGTTAGGTTTAATTGTAACTTAGGTTAGGATTTATTTTACAGGTAATTTCGTAATTATTTTAACTAGGTAGCTATTAAATAGTTCTTAACTATTTAATAGCTATTGTACCTGGTTAAAATAAATACAAAGTTGCCTGTAAAATAAATATTAATCCTAAAATAGCTACAATATAATTATTATTTATATTGTAGCTACATTGGGGTTTATTTTACAGGTAAGTATTTAGCTTTAAATAGGAATAATTTATTTAATAAGAGTTAATTTATTTCGTTAGATTTAAATTATATTTAACTTAGGGGGGTGTTAGGGTTAGGGTTAGACTTAGCTTTAGGGGTTAAAAAATTTATTAGAGTAGCGGTGAGGTCCGGTCGGCAGATTAGGGGTTAATACTTGAAGTTAGGTGTCGGCGATGTTAGGGAGGGCAGATTAGGGGTTAATACTATTTATTATAGGGTTAGTGAGGCGGATTAGGGGTTAATAACTTTATTATAGTAGCGGTGAGGTCCGGTCAGCAGATTAGGGGTTAATAATTGTAGGTAGGTGGAGGCGACGTTGTGGGAGGCAGATTAGGGGTTAATAAATATAATATAGGGGTCGGCGGTGTTATGGGCAGCAGATTAGGGGTACATAGGGATAATGTAGGTTGCGGCGGTGTACGGAGCGGCAGATTAGGGGTTTAATAATAATATGCAGGGGTCAGCGATAGCGAGGGCGGCAGATTAGAGGTTAATAAGTGTAAGGTTAGGGGTGTTTAGACTCGGGGTTCATGTTAGGGTGTAAGGTGCAGACTTAGGAAGTGTTTTTGCAGGTGTTAGGTTTTTTTTCAGCTCAAACTGCCCCATTGTTTCCTATGGGGGAATCGTCCACGAGCACGTTTTTGAAGCTGGCCGCGTCCGTAAGCACCGCTGGTATCGAGAGTTGCAGTGGCGGTAAATTATGCTCTACGCTCCTTTTTCGGAGCCTAACGCACTGAAAACGCAGCCATTCTGTGAACTCTAAATACCAGCGGTATTTAAAAGGTGCGGGGAAAAAAAGCATGCGTTAGCTACGCGGGTCGTTACCGACAAAACTCTAAATCTAGCCGTTTGTTCCTTATCCTGACAAAAGGAGCAAAAATGATTACAAGCATTAGATTTCCCTCTAGACTTCTGGTCTTGAGAAACAAATACCCTTTACCACCAGTAACAGTAGATATTAAAGAATCTAAATAAGAACCAAACTGTTTTTTCCCCCTGAAAAGAAAGAGGCAATAATCTGCATTTTGACATCATGTCAGCAGACCAGGATTTATGCAACAAGGCTCTCCTAGCAAGGACTGTCAAATGCATGCTTTTGCTATTGATCTTCTTAATATCAAATACAACATCACAAACATAAGAATTGAAATCTATGAGCAAACCTATTAACCCCTAAACCACCGGCCACCCACATTGTGACTACCTAAATTAAAGTAGTAACCCCTAATCCGCCATCCCCCCCGCATCGCTAACACTAAATAAAGCTATTAACCTCTAAACGGCCGACCCCCCCCCCCACATTGTGACTTCCTAAATAAACCTATTAACTCCTAAACTGCTGACCCCCCACATTGCGACAAACTAAATGAACCCCTGAACCTAACACCCCTAACTTTAAATTAATGTTACAATATAACTACCTTAAAATAAATAAAAACTTAGCTGTGAAAAAAAAACCCTAACATTACAAAAAATAACAAAATCTAAAATTAAACAAAATAACAAAACCTAACTTTACACAAAATAACAAACTCTAAAATTACGAAAAATAACAAAAGCTAAGATTACAAAAATAATAAACTAAAATATCCAAAATAAAAAATTAAACCTAATCTAATACCCCTATAAAAACAAAAAAGCCACCCCAAAATAAAAACACCCCCTAATCTAACACTAAACTACTAATAGCCCTTAAAAGGGTCTTTTGTAGAGCATTGCCCTAAGTTTAACAGCTCTTTTACTTAAAAAAAAATACTAAGTCCCCCCTAACAGTACAACTCCCCCAAATAAAAAAGACCTAACTATAAAAAAAAACCTAATCTACCCATTGGCCCTAAAGGGGCATTTGTATGGGCTTTGCCACCTGGAAGAAGACCTTCGCCACCGGACTTCAGGAATGGTGAGTACCTATTTCGGGGTTAGTGTTAGTTTTTTGGGGGGGTTTGGGTGGGTTTTTTTCCAATTAGGGCTTTTTATTTTTTTAATGGGCACTAAAAGAGCTGATCGCCCTTTTAAGGGCAATGCCCATACAAATGCACCTTTAGGGGCAATGAGTAGATTAGTTTTTTTTATAGTTGGGTCTTTTTTATTTTGGGGGGATTGGGTAGGTGGGGGGTTGTGTTAGCATTTTTTTAAGTAAAACAGCTGTTAAACTTAGGGCAATGCCATACAAAAGGCTTGTTTAAGGGCTATTAGTAGTTTAGTGTTAGATTAGGGGTTGTTTTTATTTTGGAGTGTCTTTTTTGTTTTGTATAGGGGTATTAGATTAGGTTTAATTTATTGTTATCTGTAATCTTAGCTTTTGCTATTTTTCGTAATTTTAGAGTGTTATTTTGTGTAATGTTAATTATTTTAAGATAGTTATATTGTAACTTTAATTTAAAGTTAAGGGGGCGTTAAGTTTAGCGGTTAATAGTTTAATTTATTTTGTTGCGATGTGGGGTGCCGATGCGATGGTTTATGGGTTAATAGTTTTATCTAGGGAGTCGCGATGTGGGGGGGCAGCGATTTAGGGGTTAATAGATTTATTTAATGAAGGTGATGTGGGGGGATGGTGGTTTAGAGGTTAATAGGTTTATTTAGTGTTGGCAATCTGGGAGGACTGCGGATTAGGGGTTATTAGACTAGGGGTTTATGTTAGGGTGTTAGGTTTTTAAACAATTTCCTTTTATCCATAGACTTCAATGGGGAATGCGTTAATGCGATCCCCATTTCGCAAATTGCAGGTGTTAGGTTTTTTACTATATTTTTTCTCCATTGATCTCTATGGGGGAAAACATGTACGAGCACGCCAAGTCAGAACTTTGTTATTGTGCGGTCTGTAGCTTACCGCACCATATCGCACAACAAAATAAAGTTTTAGGGTGACTTGTAATACCGGCGGTATGGAAATAGCGTGATGTTTGCGCTATGGCTATACAGCACAACTTGTAATCTCGGTCCATATCAGAAGCAGCATCAAGGATATGAAAAACCTCAGGAAGTTTAGCAACAGTTTTAAACACTGAATTTAAACAATTACAAGGCTTATAATCAGAAACCTTAGAATCATTAAAGGGACAGTATACTGTAAAATAGTTTTTCCCTTAATGTGTTTACAATTGCTTTTTTTACCAAATGCAGAGTAAAAAATTTATGAAAATTAGCTTTTTAAGGTTTATTTCTGTATATTAAAGCTCTGATTTTGTGTTTTGAAGCCACAGCCTAATAAAATAGGTTGAGCTTGTAGGTATAATCAGATCTCATTACTGTATCACATTGTGCACATATACCTGCTTCTTTATCTTATATCTGTCCTTAAAACAATCACCAATACTTTGAGAGAACAATGGAAAATCAACATTTTATTACCTTATATCTGCTTTATCACACTGGGAGTGTAATTTCTTCTGCTGGCTGTGTTTACAAAGCTTATCTATAGCTGGTACGCGCGGCCACAAACTTTCAGAATAGGTGGGGATACCACATGCTAAATCAACAATTTCAAATGCCAATATAAGGGTAAAGGAGCTACTTGTAAACAATTTAATACACTCCAGCAGGTAAAGTGGATCATTGGGAACAAATTAAAGGGGAGAAAATTTTTGAGTAAACTGTCCCTTTAAACCCTAAAGTAATTAAAACCTCTTTTAAAAGAGAATATGTTAAATTTTAAATAAAAAAGAGGAAGTATTAGGTTCAACATCAGAGGCAGACTCCTCATTACAAGAGGAAACCTCACCTTCTGAAAATATAACAGTATCCCTGACTATAGGGGGCACAGTACTAGTAGAAGGTAAAATCTGAACTGACCTTTTACACTTATTTGAAGATGGGAGAGCAGCCAACGCTTCAGAAACAGCAGCTTTGATAAGATTTTTTAGACTGGGTGAAACAGTAGCATTCTCCTGTAATGAGCAAACAGAAGGAGCAGTAATACCCATCGAAGCAGCATTAGGTTGGTCTGATTGCAATAACATAGGCAAACATGAGTTACATAAATAAACTGGAGGAAAAATATCAGTTTTTTTATAATAAACACTCAGCTTCTAGGGTAGATCTAGGAACAGAATCAGAAAGCTTTATTACAGCATTTGACAAAACAATAAAAACAATTTATTTCATGTAAATGGCAAGAGTCTATGAGCTAGTGACGTATGGGATATACAATCCTACCAGGAGGGGCAAAGTTTCCCAAACCTCAAAATGCCTATAAATACACCCCTCACCACAATTCAGTTTTTACAAACTTTGCCTCCTATGGAGGTGGTGAAGTAAGTTTGTGCTTAGATTCTACATTTATATGCGCTTCTCAGCATTTTGAAGCCTGATTCCTCTCAGAGTACAACGAATATCAGAGGGTTGTGAAGGGAGTATCACCTATTGAATGCAATGGTTTTCCTCACAGGAGATCTATTTCATAGGTTCTCTGTTATCGGTCGTAGAGATTCATCTCCTACCCCCCTTATTCAGATTGACAATATACTCTCATATTCCATTACCTCTACTGATAACTGTTTCAGTACTGGTTTGGCTATCTGCTATATGTGGATGGGAGTCTTTTGGGAAGTATGTTTTCATTACTTAAGACACCTCAGCTATGGTTTGGCACTTTATGTATTAATATAAAGTTCTAAATATATGTACTGTACTTATATTTGCCATGAGTCAGGTTTATCTATATTTCCTTTTGCAGACTGTCAGTTTCATATTTGGGAAAAGCATATTTAGGAAAATATTTTTTCTTACCTGGGGTATAGTCTTTTTTCTATTGACTGTATTCTCTTTAAATTTTGCGGGCAAAATTAGGCTTGCGAGGGCACAAAGTGCTGAAGTTTATTGCGTCATTCTTGGCGCGATAATTTTTTTGGCTTGAAGTTACGTCTAATGATGCAAATTCGTAATTTCCAGCGTCTTAGTTGACGCCGAGTTCCTTGTTCAAGGTTGCGTCACCAATGACGCGAGTGTGTCATTTCCGGATGTTGTTAGCGCCAACATTTTTTCAGTTACATTGTGCGTCATACTTGCCGCCAAATAATTTCATTATTTAAAACCCCATTCCTATGTGCCTCTTGCCTTTTTCTATGTTAGAGGGCTATGTGTTTGCATTTTTTTCCCATTCCTGAAACTGCCATATAAGGAAATTGATAATTTTGCTTTATATGTTGTTTTTTCTCTTACATTTGCACGATGTCTCAATCTGATCCTGTCTCAGAAACCACTGTTGGAACCCTGCTGCCTGATAACAGTTTTACCAAAGCTAAGTGCATTTGTTCTAAATTTGTGGAGATTATATCTCCAGCTGTGGTATGTAATAGTTGTCATGATAAGCTTTTACATGCAGAGAATGTATCCATCAGTAATTGTACTATGCCTGTTGGTCCTTCAACATCTAATGTACAAGATATACCTGTGACTATAAAAGATTTTATTGCTGATGCGATTCAGAAGGCTTTGTCTGCCATCCCGTCTTCTAATAAATGTAAAAGGTCTTTTAAAACGTCTCATAAAGTTGCTGAAATTTCTAATGACCGACAACATACTGAATTATCCTCATCTGACGAGGATCTATCTGATTCAGAAGATCCTTCCTCAGATATTGACACTGACAAATCTACTTATTTATTTAAAATGGAGTATATTCGTTCCTTCTTAAAAGAAGTGTTGATTACATTGGATATTGAGGAAACTAGTCCTCTTGATATTAAAACTAGTAAACGTTTAAATTCTGTTTATAAACCTCCTGTGGTTACTCCAGAGGTTTTTTCCCAGTTCCCGATGCTATTTCTGATATGATTTACAAGGAATGGAATAGGCCTGGTACTTCTTTTATTCCTTCTTCAAGGTTTAAAAAAATTGTATCCTTTGCCAGCGGTTAGATTAGAGTTTTGGGAAAAGATCCCCAAAGTTGATGGAGGTATTTCTACTCTTGCTAAATGTACTACTATTCCTATGGAAGATAGTACTTCTTTTAAAGACCCTTTAGATAGGAAACTTGAATCTTATCTAAGGAAAGCTTATTTATATTCTGGTCATCTCCTCAGGCCTGCCATTTCTATGGCTGATGTTGCAGCTGCATCAACTTTTTGGTTGGAAAGTTTATCCAAACAGGAAACGGATCCTGATTTGTCTAGCATTGTTCATTTGCTTCAACATGCTAATCATTTTATTTGTGATGCCATTTTTGATATCATCAAAATTGATATTAAATCTATGTCTTTAGCTATTTTAGCTAGAAGAGCTTTGTGGCTTAAATATTGGAATGCTGACATGGTATCTAAATCTAGATTACTATCTCTTTCTTTCTAAGGTAATAAGTTATTTGGTTCTAAGTTGGATTCGATTATTTCAACTGTCACTGGGGAGTTTTTTTGCCTCAGGATAAAAGACCTAAGGGTAAATCTAAAGCTTCTAACCTCTTTTATTCCTTTCGACAGAATAAGGAGCAGAAACCTAATCCTTCCCCCAAAGAATCTGGTTCCAATTGGAAACCTTCTTCAAGTTGGAGTAAATCAAACCGTTTAAGAAACCAAAGCCAGCCCCCAAGTCTGCATGAAGGTGCAGCCCTCATTCCAGCTCAGCTGGTAGGGGGCAGATTAAGATTCTTCCAAAACATTTGGGCAGATTCTGTCCAAAATATTGGATTCAGAGTATTGTCTCTCAAGGGTACCGAATAGGTTTCAGAGTAAGACCTCCTGTGAGAAGATTTTTTTCTCTCACGCATCCCAGTAAATCCAGTAAAGGCTCAAGCTTTTCTGAAGTGTGTTTCAGACCTAGAACTTTCAGGGGTAATCATACTAGTTCCGTTTCAGGAACAGGGTCTGGAGTTTTATTCAAATCTATTCATTGTCCCAAAGAAAGAAAATTGTTTCAGGCCAGTTCTGGATCTGAAAATTCTGAATCTTTATGTAAGAGTGCCAACTTTCAAAATGGTGACTATAAGGACTATTCTGCCTTTTGTTCAGCAAGGGCATTGTATGTCCACAATAGACTTACAGGATGCTTATCTTCATATTCCGAATCATCCAGACCATTATCAGTTTCTGAGATTCTCTTTTCTAGACAAGCATTACCAATTTGTCGCTCTTCCGTTTGGCCTAGCGACAGCTCCAAGAATCTTTTCAAAGGTTCTCGGTGCCCTACTCTTTGTAATCAGAGAATGGGGTATAGCGGTATTTCCTTATTTGGACGATATATTGGTACTAGCTCAGTCTTTACATTCTGCAGAATCTCACACAAATCAACTAGTGTTGTTTCTTCAAAGACATGGTTGGAGGATCAATTTACCAAAAAGTTCTTTGATTCCTCAGACAAGGGTCACCTTTTTAGGTTTCCAGATAGATTCAGTGTCCATGACTCTGTCTCTAACAGACAAGAGATGATTAAAATTAGTTTCAGCTTGTTGGAACCTTCAGTCTCAGTCATTCCCTTCAGTGGCTATGTGCATGGAAGTTTTAGGTCTCATGACTGCAGCATCGGACGCAATCCCCTTTGCTCATTTTCATATGAGACCTCTCCAGCTTTGTATGCTGAACCAGTGGTGCAGGGATTATACAAAGATAACACAATTAATATCCTTAAATCCCAATGTTCGACTCTCTATGACTTGGTGGTTAGATCACCATCGTATAGTTCAAGGGGCCTCTTTTGTTCGTCCAACCTGGACTGTGATCACAACAGATGCAAGTCTTTCAGTATGGGGAGCTGTCTGGGGATCTCTGACAGCACAAGGGGTTTGGAAACCTCAAGAAGCGAGGTTGCCAATCAATATTTTAGAACTCCTTGCTATCTTCAGGGCTCTTCAGGTGTGGCCTCTGTTGAAGAGAGAACCGTTCACTTGTTTTCAGACAATATCACATCTGTGGCATATGTCAATCATTAGGGTGGGACTCGCATTCCCCAAGCCATGAAAGAAGTATCTTGGATACTTGCTTCGGTGGAATCAAGCTCCTGTCTAATTTCTGCGGTTCATATCCCAGGTATAGACAATTGGGAAGCGGATTATCTCAGCCGTCAGACTTTACATCCGGGGGAGTGGTCTCTCCATCCGGATGTGTTTTCTCAGATTGTTCAGATGTGGCAATTTCCAGAAATAGATCTGATGGCTTTACATCTAAACAAGAAACTTCCCAGGTACCTGTCCAGGTCCAGGGATCCTCAGGCGGAAGCAGTGGATGCGTTAGCAGTTCCTTGGTGTTACCAACCTGCTTATATCTTCCCGCCTCTAGTTCTTCTTCCAAAAGTGATTTCCAAAATCATCATGGAACAATTGTTTGTGTTGCTGGTAGCTCCAGCATGGCCTCACAGGTTTTGGTATGCGGATCTTGTTCGAATGTCCAGCTGTCAACCTTGGCCACTTCCATTAAGGCTAGACCTTCTGTCTTAAGGTCCGTTTTTTCCATCAGGATCTCAGATCATTAAATTGGAAGGTATGGAAATTGAACGCCTAGTGGTTAGTCATATAGGTTTCTCTGGCTCAGTGATTAATACTATGTTATAGGCTCGTAAATCTGTTTCTAGGAAGATTTATTATTGAGTTTGGAAGACTTATATTTCATGGTGTTCTTCTCATAAATTCTCCTGACATTCTTTTAGAATTCCTAGAATTTTAATGTTTCTTCAGGATGGTTTGGATAAAGGTTTGTCTGCAAATTCCTTAAAAGGACAAATCTCTGCTCTTTCTGTTTTATTTCACAGAAAGATTGCTAAGCTTCATGATATTCACTGTTTTGTGCATGCTTTGGTCCGTATCAAGCCTGTCATTAAATCAATCTCTCCTCCTTGGAGTCTTAATTTGGTTTTGAAGGCCTTACAGGCTCCTCCTTTTGAGCCTATGCATTCTTTGGACATTAAACTAGTTTCTTGGAAAGTGTTGTTCCTTTTGGCCATCTCTTCTGCTAGAAGAGTTTCTGAATTATCTGCTCTTTCTTGTGAATCTCCTTTTCTGATTTTCCATCAGGATAAGGCAGTTTTGTGGACGTAATTTAAATTCTTACCTAAGGTTGTGAATTCTAACAACATTAATAGAGAAATTGTTGTCCCTTCTTTGTGTCCTAATCCTAAGAATTCTTTGGAGAAATCCTTGCATTCTTTGGATGTGGTAAGAGCTTTGAAATATTATATTGAAGCTACTAAAGATTTCAGGAAGACTTCTAGTCTATGTGTTATCTTTTCTGGTTCTAGGAAAGGTTAGAAGGCTTCTGCCATTTCCTTGGCATCTTGGTTAAAGCTTTTGATTCATCAGGCTTATTTGGAGTCGGGTCAGGCCCGCCTCAGAGAATTACAGCTCATTCTACTAGATCAGTCTCCACGTTGTGGGCTTTTAAGAATGAAGCTTCAGTTGATCAGATTTGCAAAGCAGCAACTTGGTCTTCTTTGCATACATTTACTAAATTCTACCGTTTTGATGTATTTGCTTCTTCAGAAGCAGTTTTTGGTAGAAAAGTTCTTCAGGCAGCTGTTTCAGTTTGATTCCTCTGCTTATGTTTTAAGTTTTTTTCTTTCATTTATGAGAAAAACTTATTTTTTTTGTTTGTGGATTTAATTTTCTCAGAGGAAAATGGCTGTTATTATTTTATCCCTCCCTCTCTAGTGACTCTTGTGTGGAGTTCCACATCTTGGATATTTCTATCCCATACATCACTAGCTCATGGACTCTTGCCAATTACATGAAAGAAAACATAATTTATGTAAGAACTTACCTGATAAATTAATTTCTTTCATATTGGAAAGAGTCCATGAGACCCACCCTTTTTATGGTGGTTATGATTTTTTTGTATAAAGCACAATTATTTCCAAATTCCTTTGTTGATGCTTTTTACTCCTTTCTTTTTCACCCCACTACTTGGCTATTCATTAAACTGAATTGTGGGTGTGGTGTATTTATAGGCATTTTGAGGTTTGGGAAACCTTGTCCCTCCCGGTAGGATTGTATATCCCATATGTCACTAGCGCATGGACTCTTGCCAATATGAAATAAATTAATTTATCAGGTAAGTTCTTACATAAATTATGTTATAACCCCCAAAAATCTCTTGAGGAATGGTAACTTTAAAGTAGCTTTCAAAATTTGCAAGTACAATGTCCGCTAAGCCGAACTGTAAAATAAAGCAGAGGGCATATAACCTTCACATCTGAATGCTAGGAAGCCCACAGCAGACTGAGATAAGGCACGTGAAAAAAAATACATTTATAAAGTAATTTAGCATGCCAAATCCGATGTGCACGAGGACCTATGTGTGCTAAAGCGTTGTGCATAATCTTGCCGAAGTGCAAAAAAAGTAAAACCCGATGTGCTCTGAGTGTTAAACCCGATGTGCTCTAACTCGCTGCATGTAAAGACGAAATTCGGCATGCAAAATTTAAACTAAGAGCACCAAAAAAAACTACACATGCAGACAGCAAGGGGAATAATATAAAGATTCTGTCCCAGGGCTATATATATTAAACATATATATATAAACTATAAGTGCCCATAATAAGGCTATGGAGTGTCTAAAATTATACTTACCAATAGACATTCATCCACCAGAAAACAACCAGTAGGCAGCCAAACCAGTACTGAAACATATCATCAGAGGTTTTGGAATAGGAGTATATTGTTGATCCATAGAAGGAAGCAAAAGACAAGTCCCTGCAACCAATTATGGAGGGCCTGTAACCAATTTCCCATGAAGTGAAAAAGGAGCCACAAACCATACCCCATATATATCCCTCTGACAAGCACTGAACTCTGAGGGGAAACCAGGCCACAATATAAACTGAGAACATCTCTCCCTGAAGAATCAAATGCACATCTTAATTCATAGGCCACCTCCAACACAAAGTAGCGACTGAGGTATATGTGAGATGGAAGGGATTTTTTAGAGCTCCTAGTAGTAAGGAGTAATTCCCAGGAGAAATTAATCATGGACCCTCATCACCTGTATGAAAGAAAGCTTTTTAAAATGATCTGCTCTATCTGAACTATGAAAGAAAAGTTTGGTTTACGGGTCCATTTAATCACTTAAGTGTGGATTATGACATGTGATCATCATTTGCATAATGTATTTAGTGCAGTTGAAAACCATGTGTCGTCATTGCAGGGCCGCTTTCTGAGCTCATCCCAGTCCCCCTTCACTTATCCCCCGCATACCTGGTGGTCAAGTGTTCTGGCATTGCCTAGGGAATTCTGGGAAGGCCAAGACCTACAAATCCCTAAGAACTACTGTTTTAAAAGCAATAAGTCTGCTCTTTCAAACTGTGTTTTGGGGGTATAATGCTTAAGCACATATTTTTTTATAAATAAAATAAAAACACCCACACTGTTTTCAGGCTGGGGGTCTCTAGGTACTTACACCCTGTTCCAAATTAGTATGCCAATGATATCTTTCTCATTTACCTAAATAATTGATGTAAACAGTCAGCATAATTTTCATGTTATCAACTATTAAGAGTACAATTCAAATTGTATTGAACAAACCTCCTAATGATAACAGTATTTTTTTTTCAAAATAAAAAACTTAGGCCTAGATTTAGAGTTCGACGGTAAAAGGGCTGTTAACGCTCCGCGGGCTTTTTTCTGGCCGCACCATAAATTTAACTCTGGTATCGAGAGTTAAAACAAATGCTGCGTTAGGCTCCAAAAAAGGAGCGTAGAGCATTTTTACCGCAAATGCAACTCTCGATACCAGAGTTGCTTACGGACGCGGCCGGCCTCAAAAACGTGCTCGTGCACGATTCTCCCATAGGAAACAATGGGACTGTTTGAGCTGAAAAAAAACCTAACACCTGCAAAAAAGCAGCGTTCAGCTCCTAACGCAGCCCCATTGATTCCTATGGGGAAACACTTCCTACGTCTGCACCTAACACCCTAACATGTACCCAGAGTCTAAACACCCCTACCCTTACACTTATTAACCCCTAATCTGCCGCCCCCGCTATCGCTGACCCCTGCATTACACTTTTAACCCCTAATCTGCCGCTCCGTAAACCGCCGCAACCTACGTTATCCCTATGTACCCCTAATCTGCTGCCCTAACATCGCCGACCCCTATGTTATATTTATTAACCCCTAATCTGCCCCCCACAACGTCGCCGACACCTACCTACACTTATTAACCCCTAATCTGCCGAGTGGACCTGAGCGCTACTATAATAAAGTTATTAACCCCTAATCCGCCTCACTAACCCTATCATAAATAGTATTAACCCCTAATCTGCCCTCCCTAACATCGCCGACACCTAACTTCAATTATTAACCCCTAAACTTCCGATCGGAGCTCACCGCTATTCTAATAAATGGATTAACCCCTAAAGCTAAGTCTAACCCTAACACTAACACCCCCCTAAGTTAAATATAATTTTTATCTAACGAAATAAATTAACTCTTATTAAATAACTTATTCCTATTTAAAGCTAAATACTTACCTGTAAAATACATCCTAATATAGCTACAATATAAATTATAATTATATTATAGCTATTTTAGGATTAATATTTATTTTACAGGCAACTTTGTAATTATTTTAACCAGGTACAATAGCTATTAAATAGTTAAGAACTATTTAATAGTTACCTAGTTAAAATAATAACAAATTTACCTGTAAAATAAATCCTAACCTAAGTTATAATTAAACCTAACACTACCCTATCAATAAATTAATTAAATAAACTACCTACAATTACCTACAATTAACCTAACACTACACTATCAATAAATGAATTAAATACAATACCTACAAATAAATACAATTAAATAAAATAGCTAAAGTACAAAAAATAAAAAAGAACTAAGTTACAGAAAATAAAAAAATATTTACAAACATAAGAAAAATATTACAACAATTTTAAACTAATTACACCTACTCTAAGCCCCCTAATAAAATAACAAAGCCCCCCAAAATAAAAAATTCCCTACCCTATTCTAAATTAAAAAGGTTACAAGCTCTTTTACCTTACCAGCCCTGAACAGGGCCCTTTGCGGGGCATGCCCCAAGAATTTCAGCTCTTTTGCCTGTAAAAGAATAAATACAATACCCCCCCCCCCCAACATTACAACCCACCACCCACATACCCCTAATCTAACCCAAACCCCCCTTAAATAAACCTAACACTAAGCCCCTGAAGATCTTCCTACCTTGTCTTCACCATCCAGGTATCACCGATCCGTCCTGGCTCCAAGATCTTCATCCAACCCAAGCGGGGGTTGGCGATCCATAATCCGGTGCTCCAAAGTCTTCCTCCTATCCGGCAAGAAGAGGACATCCGGACCGGCAAACATCTTCTCCAAGCGGCATCTTCGATCTTCTTCCATCCGGTGCGGAGCGGGTCCATCTTGAAGCAGGCGACGCGGATCCATCCTCTTCTTCCGATGTCTCCCGACTAATGACGGTTCCTTTAAGGGACGTCATCCAAGATGGCGTCCCTCGAATTCCGATTGGCTGATAGGATTCTATCAGCCAATCGGAATTAAGGTAGGAATTTTCTGATTGGCTGATGGAATCAGCCAATCAGAATCAAGTTCAATCCGATTGGCCGATCCCATCAGCCAATCAGATTGAGCTCGCATTCTATTGGCTGATCGGAACAGCCAATAGAATGCGAGCTCAATCTGATTGGCTGATTGGATCAGCCAATCGGATTGAACTTGATTCTGATTGGCTTGGGAGCTTGTAACCTTTTTAATTTAGAATAGGGTAGGGAATTTTTTATTTTGGGGGGCTTTGTTATTTTATTAGGGGGCTTAGAGTAGGTGTAATTAGTTTAAAATTGTTGTAATATTTTTCTTATGTTTGTAAATATTTTTTTATTTTCTGTAACTTAGTTCTTTTTTATTTTTTGTACTTTAGCTAGTTTATTTAATTGTATTTATTTGTAGGTATTGTATTTAATTCATTTATTGATAGTGTAGTGTTAGGTTAATTGTAGGTAATTGTAGGTAGTTTATTTAATTAATTTATTGATAGGGTAGTGTTAGGTTTAATTATATCTTAGGTTAGGACTTATTTTACAGGTAATTTTGTTATTATTTTAACTAGGTAACTATTAAATAGTTCTTAACTATTTAATAGCTATTGTACCTGGTTAAAATAATTACAAAGTTGCCTGTAAAATAAATATTAATCCTAAAATAGCTATAATATAATTATAATTTATATTGTAGCTATATTAGGATGTATTTTACAGGTAAGTATTTAGCTTTAAATAGGAATAAGTTATTTAATAAGAGTTAATTTATTTCGTTAGATAAAAATTATATTTAACTTAGGGGGGTGTTAGTGTTAGGGTTAGACTTAGCTTTAGGGGTTAATCCATTTATTAGAATAGCGGTGAGCTCCGATCGGAAGTTTAGGGGTTAATAATTGAAGTTAGGTGTCGGCGATGTTAGGGAGGGCAGATTAGGGGTTAATACTATTTATGATAGGGTTAGTGAGGCGGGTTAGGGGTTAATAACTTTATTATAGTAAAGCTCTTGTCCGCTCGGCAGATTAGGGGTTAATAAGTGTAGGCAGGTGTCGGCGACGTTGAGGGGGGCAGATTAGGGGTTAATAAATATAATATAGGGGTCGGCGGTGTTAGGGGCAGCAGATTAGGGGTACATAGGGATAACGTAGGTGGCGGCGATTTGCGGTCGGAAGATTAGGGGTTAATTATTGTAAGTAGCTGGCGGCGACGTTGTGGGGGGCAGGTTAGGGGTGAATAAATATAATACAGGGGTCGGCGGGGTTAGGGGCAGCAGATTAGGGGTACATAAATATAACGTAGGTGGCGGTCGGCAGATTAGGGGTTAAAAATTTTAATCGAGTGGCGGCGGTGTGGGGGGACCTCGGTTTAGGGGTACATAGGTAGTTTATGGGTGTTAGTGTACTTTAGGGTACAGTAGTTAAGAGCTTTATAAACCGGCGTTAGCCCAGAAAGCTCTTAACTCCTGCTATTTTCAGGCGGCTGGAATCTTGTCGTTAGAGCTCTAACGCTCACTGCAGAAACGACTCTAAATACCGGCGTTAGAAAGATCCCATTGAAAAGATAGGCTACGCAAATGGCGTAGGGGGATCTGCGGTATGGAAAAGTCGCGGCTGAAAAGTGAGCGTTAGACCCTTTAATCACTGACTCCAAATACCAGCGGGCGGCCAAAACCAGCGTTAGGAGCCTCTAACGCTGGTTTTGACGGCTACCGCCGAACTCTAAATCTAGGCCTTACAATGCACTGTACCAAATTATTACGCACAGTAAGTTTCAAAACACTTTATAGGTTGTAAAGAACTGAAAATGGTCATTTGTCGTGTTTGCAGCATATTTACTAAAATCAAAAGCTATTTCAATCAAACTTTGAACATTTTAACTTTTTAAACATTTTAACAGGTCACGTTACATTTTAACATAGGACCCCTTATTTGATAGCAGCTTCACAAGTCTTGCATCCATTGAACTTGTGAGTTTTTGGACAGTTTCTGCTTGAATTTTTTTGTAAGATGTCAGAATAGCCTCCCAGAGCTGCTATTTGGATGTAAACTGCCTCCCACCCTCATAGATCTTTTGCTTGAGGATGCTCCAAAGGTTCTCAATGGGATTGATGTCAGGGGAGGATGGAGGCCACACCTTGACTTTCTCTCATTTTATCGCCATAGCAGCCATTGATGCAGAGGTATTCTTTGCAGCATGAGATGGTGCATTGTCATGCATGAAGATTATTTTATTACGGAAAGCATAGTTCTTCCTTCTGTGCCAGGGAAGGAAGTGGTCAGTCAGGAACTCCACATACTTTGCAGAGGTCCTCTTTACACCTTCGGGGACCCTAAAAGGACTGTCCAGCTCTCTTCCCATGATTCTGGCCCAAAACATAACTTCACCACTGCCTTGCTGACGTCGCAGCCTTGTTGGAACAGGGTGGCCGTCCACCAACCATCCACTACTCCATCCATCTGGACCATCCAGGGTTGCACGGCACTCATCAGTGAAAAGGACTGTTTGAAATTTAGTCTTCATGTATTTTTCTGCTCAATGCAGCCATTTGTGCTTGTGAGCATTGGTTAGTGGTGCCCGAATGGAAAGTTTATGCACAGTTGCAAGACTCTGGAGGACTCTACACCTTGATGTCCGTGGGACTCCAGAGGCGCCAGCAGCTTCAAATATCTGTTTGCTGCTATGTAATGGTATTTTAGCAGCTGCTCTCTTGATCCAATGCAAATCTTCTTCAATTTGCCTTTATCTGCACAAACCCGTCTGTGCTCTGAATCAGCCACAAATCTCTTAATAGTGCGATGATCACGCTTAAGTTTTCGTGAAATATCTAATGTTTTCATACCTCATCCAAGGCATTTAAATATTTAACTCTTTTCGGCAGCAGAGAGATCCTTTTTCTTACCCATATTGCTTGAAAAATGGTGCTCTGCTTAATAATTTGGAACACCCTCCTTTAGTAGTTTTTCCTTTAATTGGGCTCAGCTGGCAATTTAATTATCACAGGTGTCCGAGATTGTTTTCAGTGATCAAAAGAGCCCTGAGAGACAATGCCATCCATGAGTTAAACTGAAGAAAAAAATATTTAATCTTTGTGACACTGAAACAGAATTTGCATAATAATTTGGAACAGGGTGTATAACAGGTCATCAAAAAGGCCTATAAACCCCCATGGCCTCTTGTATTAAAGCTCAGAAGCTCTTCCTTAAAATAAAGTCTCTATATAGGTTTTTATAGTCAGGTGATCACTGTAGTAATAGCGATCACCTGGTGTGTATAAATGTGCATTTATTTAAGTAGAGGCTCATGGGAGCCACTTTGTGCACATAAAAGTTATATACATATAACTTATTTATATAAGAATAACTCCTTTTTTGACTGTAGAGTTTTGAAAAACAAACACACACATTCGGCTAGATTACGAGTTTTGCGTTATGAGCGACGTGGTGCTAACTTGCAAGTTATTGTTACCACTCAACTCCCTACAGCGCTGGTATTACAGGTTTACAAAAACCCGGCGTTAGTAGGCAATATTGCAGCGTAAAGCAAAATTAAGCTCCATACTGCACTCCAATACCAGTGCTGCGGTGAGCTGCGGTGAGCTGCGGTGAGCTGCGGTGAGCTGGTTTTACTTGCTCATGCACGATTTCCCCATAGACATCAATGGGGATAGCCGACTGAAAAAAAGCCTAACACCTGCAATAAAGCAGCGTAAAGCTCCGTAACACAGCCCTATTGATTCCTATGGGGAAACTAAATTTATGTTTACACCTAACACCCTAACATAAACCCTGAGTCTAAACACCCCTAATCTGCTGCCCCCAACACCGCCACCACCTACATTATACTAATTAACCCTTAATCTGCCGCCCCGACACCGCCGCCACCTACTGTACATTACAGTTATTAACCCCTAATCTGCTGCCCCCAATGTCGCCGCCACCCACCTACACTTATTAACCCCTAATCTGCCGCCCCTAACGTTGCCGTCACCTATCTACATTTATTAACCCCTAATCTTCCGCCCCCAACGTCGCCGCCACTATACTAAAGTTATTTACCCCTAACCCTAACACCCCCTAACTTTAATGTAATTAGAATAAATCTAAATAAAACCTACTATTAATAACTAAATTATTCCTATTTTAAACTAAATACTTACCTATAAAATAAACCCTAACCTAGCTACAATATAACTAATAGTTACATTGTAACTATCTCAGGTTTTATTTTTATTTCACAGGCAAGTTTGTATTTATTTGAACTAGGTAGAATAGTTAGTAAATACTTAATATTATGTAATTGTCAGGGTGCCAGGAATCAGACTGAGACGAGAAGTGCAAAAATAATCACACCTTTATTAATAGCAAAAAATAATAAAAAGTCCACAAGTCAAATAACAAGCCAGGAGTCAAAACCAGAGCTGGTAGTCAGACAAGCCGAGTCAGGAGCCAAAGCGAATAGTCAGACGAACCGGAATCAGGAACAAGGAAAACAGCAGAGTCAGGAACAAGCCAGGGATCAGGAACCAGGAAGAACGTCAGGCAGCCAGGTAATACACAGGAACTCTCACAAACAGGACAATGCAAAGGCAAAGCATACTGAACAGAGGCCCTTTTAATAAATGATGACATCGTAATTCTGAGACTGCATCCTGTCTCAAATGGATGATGCACACCAGTCTGGCCATAAAAGGAAGTGCAGGAAATGAGCAGCATCCCCCACAATGCACCACAGTCAGGAAGAGAGGTGAGTAAAATGGCTGCCAGCAGCACATGGCAAACACAACAGGGAAAAAACCCTGACAGTAATACACCAATGAGTGTACCTATGATATGTTACTTTACCTCTCCACCATCTTGGAAACCACCATCCTGAATGCAACTTATACATTTCAAATGAAGCATCTTACAGGTATTAATGTTGTCAATGATACAGCATCACTTACACCTCATATTCAAAATATTCTATTTGGCCTGTGGCATTTAAGCCTTACCTTCCCCATATTGAAGCCTAAATGTACTCTATGAGTTGCATCTAACTCTGATATCAACTCCAGAACAAACAAGCCAGGTTTTCTTGGGACACATTTTTTATGTGACCCTAATCAGAATAACAAAATTACAAGCAAAAGTAAATATTGAGTGACATATTAAGGGTCAAATTCCATTTGTCATTTATATAATCCAAGAAACATATCAAACAGTTCAGTGATTTTCTAGTACAAATTAACATGATTTAGTGGACTAAACCCAGTGTGTAAATTGTGTTTTTGACAAGAAAGTCTGACTATACCTGGCTGCAGCAGTCAGTATACTCTACATCACCATGATGCTGTTGATCTACATCACAATTTGTGTTGTACTTTTATTCTATCTTGTAAATCATTTTAAAAAAACAGGTATGAAAATGCATCCCGGACCCAGACCTCTTCCTTTCATTGGCAACCTGCACCTGCTGGATCTGAAAAAGCCTTACCAGTCCCTGATGGAGGTACGACATGATTTTATAAAGACTTTTTCACACACTTTACACAGGGGCACTTAGCTAAATTAAATGTTATAATCATATACAATAATTGGTTTGTACTTTAAATGCAATAGTGTTTAATTAAATTACAGGTGGATAAAAATGAAGGTAGATAAAGGGTTGGTTGTAAACCCTCATTTTGAGGTGTGAAAATGTGATCATCTTCAGCTCCTTATTCCTGCTCTGAATATTTTAACTCCAGTGACTCTCTAACCTTTCCCCTTGCTCTGCGCAGAACACTGGGCATATAATGTACTAACTTGAAAATTATTGCAGCTAGCACTCTTGGAGGTTTGTGGGTGCTTTAGTAAGGAACTTCAGTACTCTCCTGGGTAAATATCCGAATAGTTTTGAATATATTCAAAAGATCAAACCTGCTAAGGAGAAAATGGGCAAATATTTTCTAGTGTAAAATGATATCTTAAAAGTTCAAAAACTTATGTAATCTTTATCTTTTTATGTTTGATTTACATTCTGTATATTTAATGCTTGTAGCTTCTACTGAAAATGATGATTTTTAAAAATGAAAACAGTAATAATTTCATTATTCAAATGTAAACTGTCTGTTGTAAAAGCAGAAGAAACACAGTACATAGCATATGAAAAGTTTTGTTCTATTTGATTGACAGTTATACAGATCAACTAATATTGTAACTGCCCTTCAATGAATTTCAAAACTGTACAGAAATTTAAATTACTTTCAAAACAATGGAAGCTAAACAAATTGCTAGTGGGTATAAGCCAAAAACCACTACAGGCCATATTTTTCCTTTCCTTTTTTTTTTTTCCATAAAACTATTATCTATATGTATTTATTTTAGGTAGCATCATATACAGAAATATTTCAGCCAAAGTATTGTTGATTGTTTTTATTGGTACATCTCTTTTAGATAATAATTCTGCATTTATATTGTTGTCCTCATTTTTTCAGCCAGCTGGTAGTCATTCTGTCTGTCAAAAAAAATAACACTATCAGGTCGTCTGATTGCCAAACTGTGACTTCTAAAGGCTGTTTTTGGCATCCAGCTCTGGCCTAGTTTCCATTGAGGTGGTAAAGTTTGGAAACTGGTGGTAATATAAAAATTCTTCATAGACAGATAAATATTTTTACCAACAGTTTCCAAATTTTACCACTTTAATGGAAACGCCTGAAATTTAAGTTAAGAAGCAGTGATCGTAAGACCACCTTAACTCATCCGCCACCTCTGAGACGGCGGACAGAAATCATTCAGATTGGATACGATCGGAATGATTGACACCACCTGCTAGCGGCTGATTGGCCACGAGTGTGCAGGGGGCGGCATTGCACAAACATTTCACAAGAAATGCTTGAGCAATGATAAAAGCAGACAGCCTCTGATGTCTGCATTTTTCAATGTCAGGTGGACATGATCCGCTACATCGCATCATGTCCGCCCGACATTTGAGAAATCTACCCCCAAGCCTCTATCGTACACAAGAAATGTCTTATTTGGCAATTAATGGACTCAAAATGTGGAAGCCTCTCCTAGACATAAACGCTAAAAATGCCTTGTACAACTGAAATATACAATTGTGAAAACATTTTAAACAAAACACACATATTTAATAAAATCAATTAAAACCATAATGAACCATATATCAACTAACCATAGGAGTCTGACATAGATTATTAGATTGGTACATAAAGGGAGAATTAAAATCAACATTAAATTCTCATGATTCAGTTAAAATCATGCAGTTTTAAAAGACTTTCCAATATGCTTAAATTATCAAACTGTGCACAGTCTTTTATATAGACGCTTTCTGAGGCACCAGACATATATATATGGAGCAACAAAATACTTGTCACGCCGCGCCGCTCTAGCCGTTGCTTGGGGCATGGCGTCTCCTTCTCTGCTCGTTGTCAGGGGCAGTGTCGGCTCTGGATGCATGCAGCGCTGACATCATTGCCGCACCCTCCGGATGCCGGACGGACGGACCTCAGAGGCGTGAATCTGCGTCTATTTAAACCAGGAGAGAGCGATCTGTCACTGCCCAAGTATAGGTGTTGCTTTGTGTGCTCTTGGGTGGGACAGATCGTTCTTTCCTGTGCCTCTTATCGTTGCTGAACCTGCCTGCCTGACTACTCTACCTGCCTTAACTCTTACTCTGCTGGACTATTTTACTGTTGCCAAACCCTGCCTGCCTGCCTGACCATTCTAGTGGTATGCCCTTGGATGGCTTTACTTTTGCCAAACCCTGCCTGCCTGACTATTCAAGTGGTTTATCTTTGGTCTGCTTACTGTTGCCAAACCCTGCCTGCCTGACCATTCTAGTGGTATGCCCTTGGATTGCTTTACTGTTGCCAAACCCTGCCTGCCTGACTATTCAAGTGGTTTATCTTTGGACTGCTTACTGTTGCCAAACTCTGACTGCCTGACCATTCTAGTGGTGTGACCTTGGATTGCTTTACTGTTGCCAAACCCTGCCTGTCTGACTATTCTAGTGATTCATCCTTGGACTGCTCCACTGTTACCGCTGGGGAATGTCCTGCCTGTGGTGAGTGCCGCTCTCCTCATCTCATTAACTTTCTCTGCTCTGGGATATTCCCTATCATTCCGGCTCAACGCCGGGATAACAAGACTACTGGCGGAGTTCGGTCTGATAGAGGAGTATCCCACGAGCATTACAATACTGAGGTAATAGCCCCTCAGAAAAAAAGGCTGCGCTGATAGCATTAAGAGCTTGGACTTATGGTGGAGAAACTGGGAATAATAAAATATAACTTTTATTATGGTTACATTAAAATCTCGGGACCCAGTGTATGAAAACACAATTAAAAACACCTAAAGACTTGTGTGGCTAGATTCCTGCTAGTTAATAAATGTTGCCTTTGAGATATTATATATATCCAAACAGGAATCAGCACTGGGAGGATGTGTCTAGTATAGAGATCATATATATACTATAGGAGGTAAATGAAGCTACAATAATGGTGCTAGGATCGTACTGAGGAGGCTGTGATTAATAGAGGGTTAAACCATAAATATATTCACTAATAGGCAATAGAATATTTAGATATTTGTCGATCAGTTTTCATATCATGGTAAAAATAATTGAATTTGCCATGATATAATACGAGGATCATGCTGTATCAACATCTTATTGTTATATCCTTAAATAAACTATTATTTGTATAGATGTCGGATTCTGTATGTTTGACCGTATATATATTGTCTGACTAGTAATATATCTCGAGTAGAATATCAACTTGGGGCTTGAATAGCCAAATAGGGTAGTCGTAGTTTAATATATGGTCTTAATACAGTTAAAGGGACACTGTACCCAATTTTTTTCTTTTGGGATTCAGATAGAGTATGCAATTTTAAGCAACTTTCTAATTTACTTCTATTATCAATTTTTCTTCGTTCTCTTGATATCTTTATTTGAAAAAGAAGGCATCTAAGCTGAGGAGCCAGCAAATTTGTGGTTCAGAACCATGGACAGCAATTGTTTATTGGTGCTGCCCAATCAGCAAGGACAACCCAGGTTGTTCACCAAAAATGGGCCGGCATCTAAACTTAAATTCTTGCTTTTCAAATAAACATACCAAGAGAATGAATAAAATTTGATAATAGGAGTACATTAGAAAGTTGCTTCAAATTGCATGCTCTATCTGAATCACAAAAGAAATTTTTTTGGTACAGTGTCCCTTTAAATAAACTATTATTTGTATAGATGTCGGATTCTGTATGCTTGACCGTATATATATTGTCTGACTAGTAATATATCTCGAGTAGAATATCAACTTGGGGCTTGAATAGCCAAATAGGGTAGTCGTAGTTTTTATATATGGTCTTAATACAGTTAAGCATTCTATTTGTGGTTAATACAATGTAATGCTTCAACACATGGATTTTGTTACAAAGTATCGTTATGTAGCTTGCTGCTCTATACGTTGTGGGTTTAAACAGATCTACAAATCCTTAATACTAATGGGATAACACAAATGGCTGTGGAGGTTTGATGACTCTAGGTCACTAACACAAGTTTATTAATCCAATTGCGGCTCTGAGTTACTGCTGGATATATGTGTCAAAGTGTAACTGTGTTTCTTAAATAACGATTTGGTTAACATTAACCAATCAGTGGTTTTTGTCATATATTGTGAAAATAAATGTTAATCTGGCTCCTATTAACAGAGATACGGTAGTGATTTCTTGCTATATGTAATTGTGCCAGTATATGATAGGTCTCAATTGGCTAATGCATTCCTGTTGATAATTACGGTAAATGGCGGATACTTGGGCAGCCAAGTAAAGTCATAAAACAAATACTGTTTATATTAGATAAATGCTGGATATTCTATTTAGCCACTTTACCTTATACTTGTTTACCAGATAAATTGTTAAGTTGCAATAGCTATTTAAGCTAATGCTCTATAAGTGTTAGGTGTCACTGAGACAACTTTCACAGCCACTTAATCTGATAAAACTAAAAGTTTACACATTCCTTATAGGTTACTAACTTTTCACAGAATACTGAAAGAGCAAACATATATGGTCTGTGTTAGGAACTGTATAGAGTTGTGGGGTTAATCCCTCTAAAAACAGTACTAAGGAGTGATCGCTAGCCTCCTCCTTAATCTAAACGCTGCTGGCACAAGTTGCACAGTAGTATGTGAACTACCATTTAGGAAAGCTCAAACGTTACTGAAATTTCTACGATCCTTGCAACTTAATGTAATACTAGGTATGTGTCTATGTGAATATAATTATCGTGTTAATACTAGGTAACGTTCACATAGACTCAGATATAAATTTGAATATATATCATCAAGGATAATGGCTATGTAAGGAGAGCCGTCATATAGTAAATACCGCCAGTGCGGTCAACAAGTCTAAAGTGCACTAAAAGATGGAGCTCCCATGTGCTCCTAACCCCCTGACGCGTTTCACCCGTAAAGGGCTTTTTCAAAGGTGGGGAGCCGCCGGATCTGCGGGTTTAAGTGACAACACTAAGCTCGGTAAAACGTTTTTCAGGTAGTAGTGATTGAATAGCTGATCTGTCAATCAAGTCCTATGGCCCAATAGGGATTGAGACAGCTTCCATGTTTAGCAACCACTGTATTACTACAGAATTTGTGTCTAATTCTGCCAGTGTATAGGTTGGTAATTAGATTTTATAATTATAATGTTACCAGGGAACCAACATAATACTGGTGAGTATTATGATCAGGTTTGCATTATATTACCATCATCGATTAGCTAATCTAAAGGGGAGATTATCTGAATTTAAATGTCTGATAAAGACTGACGGCTAGATTATGAGTTTTGCGTTATGAGTGAAAAAGCAGCGTTCTGGCTCTTTTTCACCACCGCCGGTATTACGAGTCTTGTAGGTATAGCTGTACCGCACACCTTTTTGGCTGAAACGCAACGTAACTACCGCACTTTTCAAAAAGTCATTTTTCAATGGGACTTCCATAGCGCCGGTATTACGAGTTTGCCTGTCTGGCCAAAAAGTGAGCGTTACAGCCTATAGCTACAAGATGTGTACCGCCACCTGAAAGTCAGTAGTTATGAGTTTTACGCTACAAAGCTCATACAAAGTACACTAACACACATAAACTACCTATTAACCCCTAAACCTGAGGCCCTCCCACATCGCAAACACTAAAATAAAATGATTAATCCCTAATCTGCCGCTCCGAACATCGCCGCCACGATAATAAACATATTAACCCATAAACCGCCGCACTCCCGCATCACAAATACTAGTTAAATCTTATTAACCCCTAATCTGCTGCCCCCAATTTCGCTGTCACTATACTAAAGTTATTAACCCCTAAACCTAACCCTAAGTCTAACCCTAACACCCACTAACTTTAACCTAATTAAAATAATTCCCAAAAAAATTTACAATTAATTCCTAAATAATTCCTATTTAAAACTAAATACATACTTACCTGTAAAATAAAACCTAAGCTAGCTACAATATAACTAATAGTTACATTGTAGCTATCTAAGGTTTTATTTTTATTTCACAGGTAAGTTTGTATTTATTTTAACTAGGTAGACTAGTTAGTAAATAGTTATTAACTATTTACTAACTACCTAGTAAAAATAAATGCAAATTAACCTGTAAACTAAAACCTAACCTGTCTTACAGTTAAACCTAACATTACACTAAAATTAAATAAATTAAATTAAAAAAATACATTTATCTAAATTACAAAAAATAATAAACACTAAATTACACAAAATAAAAAAGAAATGATCAAATATATAAACTAATTACACCTAATCCAATAGCCCTATCAAAAAAAAAAAAAAAAAAAAATAGCCTACACTAAACTGCCAATGGCCCTTAAATCAGCTCTTTTACCTGTAAAATTAAAAATAAAAACAACCCCCCAACAGTAAAACCCACCACCCAAACAACCAACCCCCCAAATAAAAACCTACCTAAAAAAACTAAGCTCCCCATTGCCCTGAAAAGGGCATTTCGATGGGCATTGCCCTTAAAAGGGCATTTAGCTCTTTTACGGTGCCCAAAGTCCCTAATTAAAAAATCAAAGCCATCCAATAAACCCTTAAAAAAACACCAACCCCCAAATATCCACTTACAGTTTTTGAAGACAGGACATCCATCCTCATCCAGTCGGGAGAAGTCTTCATCCAAGCGGCAAGAAGTCCTCAACGAAGCTGGGAGAACTCTTCATCCAAGAGGCAAGAAGTCATCCTCCGGGCGGGCAGAAGTCTTTATCCAGACGGCATCTTCTATCTTCATACTTCCGATGCAGAGCGGCTCCATCTTCAAGACATCCGGAGCGGAGCATCCTCTTCATACGGTCCCAGCCGTACACTGAAGGTTCCCTTTAAGGGACGTCATCCAAGATGGCATCCCTTGAATTCCGATTGGCTGATAGAATTCTATCAGCCAATCAGAATTAAAAGGTAAAAAATCCTATTGGCTGATGCAATCAGCCAATAGGATTGAGCTTGCATTATATTGGCTGATTGGAACAGCCAATAGAATGCAAGCTCAATCCTATTGGCTGATTGGATCTAAAGACTGCTGCTCCATAACCTGTCCACCTGCTCTGAGCAGGCGGACAGATATCGCCGAAAATCAACCCGATCAAGTACGATCGAGTTGATTGACACCCCCCTGCTGGCGGCCCATTGGCCGCGAATCTGCAGGGGGTGGCGTTGCACCAGCAGCTCACAAGAGCTGCTGGTGCAATGCTGAATACGGAGAGCGCATTGCTCTCTGCATTCAGCGAGGTCTGGTGGATCTGAACCGCACTGTCAGATCAGGTCCACCAGACCTTTGATAAATATCCCCCATAGTATATATATATATATATATATATATATATATATATATATATATATATATATAATAAATACAGATATTAGACTCCGCACTAAATATGAATAAATGATGAAATGCAAAAATAAGAAAATATTTTAATGTTCACAGAGAAAAAAATAATAACAAAAAAATTGTTGCATACACCAAATCACAATACCACAAACATCCATACAACCATACATACAAACTGGGCGTCCCCAGTTATCAAGCAAATTTGGAGTGGAGGAAGTCAGATAGAGAGCAAAAAAGCAATCCGAGGTTATATATGCAAAAGCATTAGAAAATCTGTACAGGATACAAATACTTTTGAGGCAGTTCATGCACTATAAGCAGTTCATGCAAATGTCAAAGAAAGCAATGGTTAGGTAGCTGGCAATTGCAGAGATGAAAGATGCAGCAAAGAATCACAGATGAAGCAGTTCATGCACTTTAGAAAGTTCATACATCCCATAGATGGTAAACGTTATCAGGATAACACGTGATCTCAAGTATCACCAAGATGTAATAAAGTGTTTCCTTTTTTATATAGACTTTGTTGCCATATGTATGTTAACTTTGAAGATATGTAATATTGCCACTCCGGCACTCAAGGACAAAAGTCCGCCATGAGGATAAAAGACTGTGCAAATGTAGCGCTCTCAGAGCGATCTCACCCAAACCGTGAGCGTCCATATCACAGCAGAGAGCGTCTGTATCACAGGTAACAGTGGTGATTCAAGCTGTGCTCCGCATCAATCAAAGTGTCGGCAACCCAATGCAGCATGTGAGTATCCAACTCTCTTGGCGTCTGACGTCACATCCACCAGTCAGGCAACGCGCGTTTCGGGCTCCGCCCTTCAACTTGGCCTGTCGTGATCTGGATAGCCACCTCCTTTTCAAGCTTGCAACTTGTTACTACGGAGTACGCCCACTCTGCGTCATTATTCCACAATCCATTCATAAAAGGAACAGCCATATCACAGACATGCGAAAATGTATTCAATGAATTCTACAAGTTATAACGAAACTTATGCATGATATATGTTTGTGTGATTAGGCTATACTCACATGCTGCATTGGGTTGCCGACAATTTGATTGATGCGGAGCACAGCTTGAATCACCACTGTTACCTGTGATACGGACGCTCTCTGCTGTGATACGGACGCTCACTGTTTGGGTGAGATCGCTCTGAGAGCTCTACATTTGCACAGTCTTTTATCCTCACGGCGGACTTTTGTCCTTGAGTGCCAGAGTGGCAATATTACATATCTTCAAAGTTAACATACATATGGCAACAAAGTCTATATAAAAAAGGGAACACTTTATTACATCTTGGTGATTTTTTTGTTATTATTTTTTTCTCTGTGAACATTAAAATATTTTCTTATTTTTGCATTTCATCATTTATTGATATTTAGTGCGGAGTCTAATATCTGTATTTATACTATTTCCTGGTGTAATTGGTAGTAGTACACCATAGTCTCGAGCACTTATTACTTTTCATTGATATTTAAGTATATATATTTACTTGTTAGTGCTTATCCTCCGATCTGATATATATATATATATATATATATATATATATATATATATATATATATATATATACAGTTGCAAGAAAAAGTATGTGAACCCTTTGGAATGATATGGATTTCTGCACAAATTGGTCATAAAATGTGATCTGATCATCATCTAAGTCACAACAATAGACAATCACAGTTTGCTTAAACTAATAACACACAAAGAATAAAATGTTGCCATGTTTTTATTGAACACACCATGTAAACATTCACAGTGCAGGTGGAAAAAGTATGTGAACCCCTAGACTAATGACATCTCCAAGAGCTAATTGGAGTGAGATGTAAGCCAACTGGAGTCCAATCAATGAGATGAGATTGGAGGTGTTGGTTACAGCTGCCCTGCCCTATAAAAAACACACACCAGTTCTGGGTTTGCTTTTCACAAGAAGCATTGCCTGATGTGAATGATGCCTCGCACAAAAGAGCTCTCAGAAGACCTACGATTAAGAATTGTTGACTTGCATAAAGCTGGAAAGGGTTATAAAAGTATCTCCAAAAGCCTTGCTGTTCATCAGTCCACGGTAAAACAAATTGTCTATAAATGGAGAAAGTTCAGCACTGCTGCTACTCTCCCTAGAAGTGGCCGTCCTGTAAAGATGACTGCAAGAGCACAGCGCAGACTGCTCAATGAGGTGAAGAAGAATCCTAGGCCTAGATTTAGAGTTCGGCGGTAGCCGTCAAAACCAGCGTTAGAGGCTCCTAACGCTGGTTTTGGGCGCCCGCTGGTATTTGGAGTCAGTGATTAAAGGGTCTAACGCTCACTTTTCAGCCGCGACTTTTCCATACCGCAGATCCCCCTACGCCATTTGCGTAGCCTATCTTTTCAATGGGATCTTTCTAACGCTGGTATTTAGAGTCGTTTCTGCAGTGAGCGTTAGAGCTCTAACGACAAGACTCCAGCCGCCTGAAAATAGCAGGAGTTAAGAGCTTTCTGGCTAACGCCGGTTTATAAAGCTCTTAACTACTGTACCCTAAAGTACACTAACACCCATAAACTACCTATGTACCCCTAAACCGAGCTCCCCCCACATCGCCGCCACTCGATTAAAATTTTTAACCCCTAATCTGCCGACCGCCACCTACGTTATACTTATGTACCCCTAATCTGCTGCCCCTAACCCCGCCGACCCCTGTATTATATTTATTAACCCCTAACCTGCCCCCCACAACGTCGCCGCAAGCTACTTACAATAATTAACCCCTAATCTTCCGACCGCAAATCGCCGCCACCTACGTTATCCCTATGTACCCCTAATCTGCTGCCCTAACATCGCCGACCCCTATATTATATTTATTAACCCCTAATCTGCCCCCCTCAACGTCGCCGACACCTGCCTACACTTATTAACCCCTAATCTGCCGAGCGGACCTGAGCGCTACTATAATAAAGTTATTAACCCCTAATCCGCCTCACTAACCCTATCATAAATAGTATTAACCCCTAATCTGCCCTCCCTAACATCGCCGACACCTACCTTCAATTATTAACCCCTAAACTTCCGATCGGAGCTCACCGCTATTCTAATAAATGGATTAACCCCTAAAGCTAAGTCTAACCCTAACACTAACACCCCCCTAAGTTAAATATAATTTTTATCTAACGAAATAAATTAACTCTTATTAAATAACTTATTCCTATTTAAAGCTAAATACTTACCTGTAAAATAAATCCTAATATAGCTACAATATAAATTATAATTATATTATAGCTATTTTAGGATTAATATTTATTTTACAGGCAACTTTGTAATTATTTTAACCAGGTACAATAGCTATTAAATAGTTAAGAACTATTTAATAGTTACCTAGTTAAAATAATAACAAATTTACCTGTAAAATAAATCCTAACCTAAATTATAATTAAACCTAACACTACCCTATCAATAAAATAATTAAATAAACTACCTACAATTACCTACAATTAACCTAACACTACACTATCAATAAATTAATTAAACACAATTCCTACAAATAAATACAATTAAATAAACTAGCTAAAGTACAAAAAATAAAAAAGAACTAAGTTACAGAAAATAAAAAAATATTTACAAACATAAGAAAAATATTACGACAATTTTAAACTAATTACACCTACTCTAAGCCCCCTAATAAAATAACAAAGCCCCCCAAAATAAAAAATTCCCTACCCTATTCTAAATTAAAAAAGTTACAAGCTCTTTTACCTTACCAGCCCTGAACAGGGCCCTTTGCGGGGCATGCCCCAAGAATTTCAGCTCTTTTGCCTGTAAAAAAAAACATACAATACCCCCCCCAACATTACAACCCACCACCCACATACCCCTAATCTAACCCAAACCCCCCTTAAATAAACCTAACACTAAGCCCCTGAAGATCTTCCTACCTTGTCTTCACCATCCAGGTATCACCGATCCGTCCTGGCTCCAAGATCTTCATCCAACCCAAGCGGGGGTTGGCGATCCATAATCCGGTGCTCCAAAGTCTTCCTCCTATCCGGCAAGAAGAGGACATCCGGACCGGCAAACATCTTCTCCAAGCGGCATCTTCGATCTTCTTCCATCCGGTGCGGAGCGGGTCCATCTTGAAGCAGGCGACGCGGATCCATCCTCTTCTTCCGATGTCTCCCGACTAATGACGGTTCCTTTAAGGGATGTCATCCAAGATGGCGTCCCTCGAATTCCGATTGGCTGATAGGATTCTATCAGCCAATCGGAATTAAGGTAGGAATTTTCTGATTGGCTGATGGAATCAGCCAATCAGAATCAAGTTCAATCCGATTGGCTGATCCAATCAGCCAATCAGATTGAGCTCGCATTCTATTGGCTGTTCCGATCAGCCAATAGAATGCGAGCTCAATCTGATTGGCTGATGGGATCGGCCAATCGGATTGAACTTGATTCTGATTGGCTGATTCCATCAGCCAATCAGAAAATTCCTACCTTAATTCCGATTGGCTGATAGAATCCTATCAGCCAATCGGAATTCGAGGGACGCCATCTTGGATGACGTCCCTTAAAGGAACAGTCATTAGTCGGGAGACATCGGAAGAAGAGGATGGATCCGCGTCGCCTGCTTCAAGATGGACCCGCTCCGCACCGGATGGAAGAAGATCGAAGATGCCGCTTGGAGAAGATGTTTGCCGGTCCGGATGTCCTCTTCTTGCCGGATAGGAGGAAGACTTTGGAGCACCGGATTATGGATCGCCAACCCCCGCTTGGGTTGGATGAAGATCTTGGAGCCAGGACGGATCGGTGATACCTGGATGGTGAAGACAAGGTAGGAAGATCTTCAGGGGATTAGTGTTAGGTTTATTTAAGGGGGTTTGGGTTAGATTAGGGGTATGTGGGTGGTGGGTTGTAATGTTGGGGGGGGGTATTGTATGTTTTTTTTTACAGGCAAAAGAGCTGAAATTCTTGGGGCATGCCCCGCAAAGGGCCCTGTTCAGGGCTGGTAAGGTAAAAGAGCTTGTAACTTTTTTAATTTAGAATAGGGTAGGGAATTTTTTATTTTGGGGGGCTTTGTTATTTTATTAGGGGGCTTAGAGTAGGTGTAATTAGTTTAAAATTGTTGTAATATTTTTATTATGTTTGTAAATATTTTTTTATTTTCTGTAACTTAGTTCTTTTTTATTTTTTGTACTTTAGCTAGTTTATTTAATTGTATTTATTTGTAGGAATTGTGTTTAATTAATTTATTGATAGTGTAGTGTTAGGTTAATTGTAGGTAATTGTAGGTAGTTTATTTAATTAATTTATTGATAGGGTAGTGTTAGGTTTAATTATATCTTAGGGTAGGATTTATTTTACAGGTAAATTTGTTATTATTTTAACTAGGTAACTATTAAATAGTTCTTAACTATTTAATAGCTATTGTACCTGGTTAAAATAATTACAAAGTTGCCTGTAAAATAAATATTAATCCTAAAATAGCTATAATATAATTATAATTTATATTGTAGCTATATTAGGATTTATTTTACAGGTAAGTATTTAGCTTTAAATAGGAATAAGTTATTTAATAAGAGTTAATTTATTTCGTTAGATAAAAATTATATTTAACTTAGGGGGGTGTTAGTGTTAGGGTTAGACTTAGCTTTAGGGGTTAATCCATTTATTAGAATAGCGGTGAGCTCCGATCGGAAGTTTAGGGGTTAATAATTGAAGTTAGGTGTCGGCGATGTTAGGGAGGGCAGATTAGGGGTTAATACTATTTATGATAGGGTTAGTGAGGCGGATTAGGGGTTAATAACTTTATTATAGTAGCGCTCAGGTCCGCTCGGCAGATTAGGGGTTAATAAGTGTAGGTAGGTGTCGGCGACGTTGTGGGGGGCAGATTAGGGGTTAATAAATATAACATAGGGGTCGGCGATGTTAGGGCAGCAGATTAGGGGTACATAGGGATAACGTAGGTGGCGGCGTTTTACGGAGCGGAAGATTAGGGGTTAATAATATAATGCAGGGGTCAGCGATAGCGGGGTCGGCAGATTAGGGGTTAATAAGTGTAAGGTTAGGGGTGTTTAGACTCGGGGTACATGTTAGAGTGTTAGGTGCAGACGTAGGAAGTGTTTCCCCATAGGAAACAATGGGGCTGCGTTAGGAGCTGAACGCTGCTTTTTTGCAGGTGTTAGGTTTTTTTTCAGCTCAAACAGCCCCATTGTTTCCTATGGGAGAATCGTGCACGAGCACGTTTTTGATGCCGGCCGCGTCCGTAAGCAGCTCTGGTATCGAGAGTTGCATTTGCGGTAAAAATGCTCTACGCTCCTTTTTTGGAGCCTAACGCAGCATTTGTTTGAACTCTCGATACCAGAGTTAAATTTATGGTGCGGCCAGAAAAAAGCCCGCGGAGCGTTAACAGCCCTTTTACCGCCGAACTCCAAATCTAGGCCCTAGAGTGTCAGCTAAAGACTTACAAAAGTCACTGGCAAATGCTAACATCCCTGTTAGCGAATCTACAATACGTAAAACTATAAACAAGAATGGATTACATGGGAGGATACCACAGAGGAAGCCACTGCTGTCCAAACAAAACATTGCTGCACGTTTACAGTTTGCACAAGAGCACCAGGATGTTCCACAGCAGTACTGGCAAAATATTCTGTGGACAGATGAAACCAAAGTTGAGTTGTTTGGAAGAAACACACAACACTATGTGTGGCGAAAAAGAGGCACAGCACACCAACATCAAAACCTCATCCCAACTGTGAAGTATGGTGGTGGGGGCATCATGGTTTGGGGCTGCTTTGCTGCGTTAGGGCCTGGACGGATTGCTATCATCGAAGGAAAAATGAATTCCCAAGTTTATCAAGACATTTTGCAGGAGAACTTAAGGCCATCTGTCTACCAGCTGAAGCTCAACAGAAGATGGATGTTGCAACAGGACAATTACCCAAAGCATAGAAGTAAATCAACAACAGAATGGCTTAAACAGAAGAAAATACGCCTTCTGAAGTGGCCCAGTCAGAGTCCTGACCTCAACCCGATTGAGATGCTGTGGCATGACCTCAAGAAAGCGATTCACACCAGATATCCCAAGAATATTGCTGAACTGAAACAGTTCTGTAAAGAGGAATGGTCAAGAATTACTCCTGACCATTGTGTACATCTGATTTGCAACTACAGGAAACGTTTGGTTGAAGTTATTGCTGCCAAAGGAGGTTCAACCAGTTATTCAATCCAAGGGTTCACATACTTTTTCCACCTGCACTGTGAATGTTTACATGGTGTGTTCAATAAAAACATGGTAACATTTTGTTCTTTGTGTGTTATTAGTTTAAGCAGACTGTGATTGTCTATTGATGTGACTTAGATGATAATCGGATCACATTTTATGACCAATTTGTGCAGAAATCCATATCATTCCAAAGGGTTCACATACTTTTTCTTGCAACTGTATATATATATATATATATATATATATATATATATATATATATATATATATATATATATAAAAGTTTAAAAATGAAGAGCTGAGTCATATGTGAATATACTAATACTTGATAGAAGCTCTAAAAGTAAATCAGAGAGTGCAGTCGCATATGGATAAGTGTATATATATATATTGTATATATTGTATATATATATATATATATGTGTGTGTGTGTGTATACATAAGTATATATGTGTATTTATATCTGTAACATATAAAAACATATATACCAATACATATATACAAATGTACAAACATATATATATATACATAAATATTCATCTTTAGACATGTATATATGTATGTATCTCTATATTTTAAATCACTTTGCAGTCCTTTTTTTAGAAAGTTTTATTATGAGTGTAACTGTACTTTCTAATGTATTTTTGATGTGTTTTGTGACACTTTTTTGTCAAACATAACAATTAACCATAGCTCTGAGGTTGCAGCAATCATTCTAGCGTAAATCATGAATGCTCTTACACATTCACATTTACTTTCAACTTGTAATATGAGCTGAATTTAACTCGCGCGCAAACAACCTCGAAAAAAAACAATGTCGCTCTTGTGCAAACAATAGCGCTCCATTTGTGATCTAATGTAATGTATTTACTGTAGACAGCATATAACACTCACACACAAACAATGAAACATGAAAGATGTATTTACCTAAATTAGGTATCCCATGTCACTTTAGATATCAGGTGATTGCCATATACAGTCATGGCCAGAAATATTGGCACCCCTGCATTTCTGTCAGATAATGCACCATTTCACCCAGAAAATTGTTGCAATTACAAATGTTTAGGCATTCTCCGGTTTATTTCTTGTGTTTGTATTGTATTGGTATGACACAAAAAAAGTGGAGAAAAAATAATTTATGTAAGAACTTACCTGATAAATTAATTTCTTTCATATTAGCAAGAGTCCATGAGCTAGGGACGTATGGGATATACATTCCTACCAGGAGGGGCAAAGTTTCCCAAACCTTAAAATGCCTATAAATACACCCCTCACCACACCCACAATTCAGTTTAATGAATAGCCAAGCAAGTGGGGTGATAAGAAAGGTGCGAAAGCATCAAAAAATAAGGAATTGGAATAATTGTGCTTTATACAAAAAATTCATAACCACCACAAAAAAGGGTGGGCCTCATGGACTCTTGCTAATATGAAAGAAATGAATTTATCAGGTAAGTTCTTACATAAATTATGTTTTCTTTCATGTAATTAGCAAGAGTCCATGAGCTAGTGACGTATGGGATAGCAGATACCCAAGATGTGGAACTTCCACGCAAGAGTCACTAGAGAGGGAGGGATAAAATAAAGACAGCCAATTCCGCTGAAAAAAATAATCCACAACCCAAATCAAAAAGTTTTAATCCTTATAATGAAAAAAACTGAAATTATAAGCAGACGAATCAAACAGAAACAGCTGCCTGAAGTACTTTTCTACCAAAAACAGCTTCAGAAGACGAAAACACATCAAAATGGTAGAATTTAGTAAAAGTATGCAAAGAAGAAGTGGCCGCTTTGCAAATCTGATCAACAGAAGCTTAATTCCTAAAGGCCCAGGAAGTAGAAACTGACCTAGTAGAATGAGCCGTAATTCTTTGAGGCGGGGACTTACCAGACTCCACATAAGCATGATGAATCAAAGACTTTAACCAAGATGCCAAAGAAATGGCAGAAGCCTTCTGACCTTTCTTAGGACCAGAAAAAACAACAAAAAGACTAGAAGTCTTTCTAAAATCTTTAGTAGCTTCAATATAATATTTTAAAGCTCTAACTACATCCAAAGAATGTAACAATCTTTCCTTAGAATTCTTAGGATTAGGACATAACGAAGGGACAACAATTTCTCTACTAATGTTGTTAGAATTCACAACCTTAGGTAAAAATTTAAATGAAGTCCGCAACACCGCCTTATCCTGATGAAAAATCAGAAAAGGTGATTCACAAGAAAGAGCAGATAACTCAGAAACTCTTCTAGCAGAAGAGATAGCCAAAAGGAACAATACTTTCCAAGAAAGTAATTTAATGTCCAGAGAATGCATAGGCTCAAATGGAGGAGCCTGTAAAGCTGTCAAAACCAAATTAAGACTCCAAGGAGGAGAGATTGGCTTAATAACAGGTTTGATACGGACCAAAGCCTGTACAAAACAATGAATATCAGGAAGATTAGCAATCTTTCTGTGAAAAAGTACAGAAAGAGCAGAGATTTGTCCTTTCAAAGAACTTGTAGACAAACCTTTATCCAAACCATCCTGAAGAAATTGTAAAATTCTAGGAATTCTGAAAGAATGCCAGGAGAATTTATGAAAAGAACACCAAGAGATGTAAGTCTTCCAAACTCGATAATAAATCTTTCTAGAGACAGATTTCCGAGCCTGTAACATAGTATTAATCACTGAGTCAGAGAAACCTCTATGACTAAGAATTAAGCGTTCAATCTCCATACCTTCAAATTTAATAATTTGAGATCCTGATGGAAAAATGGGCCTTGAGATAGAAGGTCTGACCTTAACGGAAGTGTCCAAGGCTGGCAACTGGCCATCCGAACGAGATCCGCAAACCAAAACCTGTGAGGCCATGCTGGAGCCACCAGCAGTACAAATGAGCGCTCCAATAGAATTTTGGAGATTACTTTCGGAAGAAAAACTAGAGGCGGAAAGATATAAGCAGGATGATAATTCCAAGGAATTGACAACGCATCCACTACTTCCGCCTGAGGATCCCGGGATCTGGACAGATACCTGGGAAGTTTCTTGTTAGATGAGAGGCCATCAGATCTATTTCTGGAAGTCCCCAGATTTGAACAATCTGGAGAAAAACCTCTGGATGAAGGGACCATTCGCCCGGATGTAACGTCTGGCGACTGAGATAATCCGCTTCCCAATTGTCTACACCTGGGATGTGAACCGCAGAAATTAGACAGGAGCTGGATTCCACCCATACAAGTATCCGAGATACTTCTTTCATAGCTTGAGGACTGTGAGTCCCCCCTTGATGATTGACATATGCCACGGTCATGACATTGTCTGTTTGAAAACAAACAAACGATTCTCTCTTCAAAAGAGGCCAGTACTGAAGAGCTCTGAAAATCGCACGGAGTTCCAAAATATTGATTGGTAATCTCGCCTCCTGAGATTTCCAAACCCCTTGCGCTGTCAGAGATCCCCAAACCGCTCCCCAACCTGATAGACTCGCATCTGTTGAGATCACAGTCCAGGTTGGACGAACGAAAGAGGCCCCTTGAATTAAACGATGGTGATTCATCCACCACGTTAGAGATGATCGAACATTGGGATTTAAGGATATCATTTGTGATATCCTTGTATAATCCCTGCACCACTGGTTCAGCATACAAAGCTGGAGTGGTCTCGTGTGAAAACGAGCAAAAGGGATCGCGTCTGATGCAGCAGTCATGAGACCTAAAATCTCCATGCATAATGCTACCAAAGGGAACGATTGAGACTGAAGGTTTCGACAGGCTGAAACCAATTTCAGACGTCTCTTTTCTGTCAGAGACAAAGTCATGGACACTGAATCTATTTGGAAACCTAAAAAGGTTACTCTTGTCTGAGGAATCAAGGAACTCTTTGGTAAATTGATCCTCCAACCATGTCTTTGAAGAAACAACACAAGTTGATTCGTATGAGATTCTGCAGAATGTGAAGACTGAGCAAGTACCAAGATGTCGTCCAAATAAGGAAATACCGCAATACCCTGTTCTCTGATTACAGAGAGAAGGGCACCGAGAACCTTCGAAAAGATTCTCGGTGCTGTTGCTAGACCAAATGGAAGAGCAACAAACTGGTAATGCTTGTCTAGAAAAGAGAATCTCAGGAACTGAAAGTTATCTGGATGAATTGGAATATGCAGGTATGCATCCTGTAAATCTATTGTAGACATATAATGCCCTTGCTGAACAAAAGGCAGAATAGTTCTTATAGTTACCATCTTGAATGTTGGTATCCTTACATAACGATTCAATATTTTTAGATCCAGAACCGGTCTGAAAGAATTCTCTTTCTTTGGTACGATGAATAGATTTGAATAAAACCCCAGACCCTGTTCCAGAACTGGAACTGGCATAATTACCCCAGCTAACTCTAGGTCTGAAACACATTTCAGAAACGCCTGAGCTTTTACTGGATTGACTGGAATGCGTGAGAGAAAGAATCTTCTCACAGGCGGTCTTACTTTGAAACCTATTCTGTACCCTTGTGAAACAAGGTTCTGAATCCAAAGATTGTGAACCGAATCGATCCAAACATCTTTGAAAAATCGCAACCTGCCCCCTACCAGCTGTGCTGGAATGAGGGCTGCACCTTCATGCGGATTTAGGGGCTGGCTTTGACTTTCTGGAAGGCTTAGATTTATTCCAGATTGGATTAGGTTTCCAACCGGAAACCGTTCCTTTAGGGGAAGGATCGGGCTTCTGCTCCTTCTGACGAAAGGAACGAAAACGATTAGCAGCCCTGTAATTACCTTTAGATTTTTTACCCTGAGGCAAAAAGGCACCCTTTCCACCAGTAACAGTTGAAATTATAGAATCCAACTGAGAACCAAACAATTTATTACCTTGGAAAGAGAGACAAAGCAAAGTTGATTTAGAACTCATATCTACATTCCAGGATTTAAGCCATAAAGCTCGTCTAGCTAAAATAGCTAAAGACATATACCGGACATCAACTCTAATGATATAAAAAATGGCATCACAGACAAAATTATTAGCGTGTTGAAGAAGTTTAACAATGCTATAAGTGTTATGATCTGTTACTTGTTGCGCTAAAGTCTCCAACCAAAAAGTTGAAGCCGCAGCAACATCAGCCAAAGAGATAGCAGGTCTAAGTAGATTACCTGAACATAAATAAGCTTTTCTCAAAAAAGATTCAATTTTCCTATCTAAAGGATCTTTAAACGAAGTGCTATCTGCCGTAGGAATAGCAGTACGTTTGGCAAGAGTAGAGATAGCCCCATCGACTTTAGGGATTTTATCCCAAAATTCCAGCCTATCAGATGGCACAGGATACAATTTCTTAAACCTTGGAGAAGGAGTAAATGAAGTACCCAGACTATCCCATTCCCTAGCAATCACATCTGAGATAGCATCAGGAACGGGAAAAACTTCCGGATTTAACACATGAGGTTTATAAACCGAATTTAAACGTTTAGTAGTTCTAGAATCAAGAGGACTGGACTCCTCTATATCTAGAGCAATCAAAACTTCTTAAGCAATGAACGAATAAACTCCATTTTAAATAAATATGAAGATTTATCAGAATCAATATCTATAGTAGAATCTTCCGAACCGGAAAAAACCTCATCAGAAACAGATAAGTCAGAATGATGGTGGTCACTTAAAAATTCATCAGAAAAATGAGAAGTTTTGAAAGACCTTTTACGTTTATTGGAAGGAGGAATAACAGACAGAGCCTTCTTAATAGAATTAGAAACAAATTCTTTAACATTAACAGGAACATCCTGAACAACAGATGTTGAAGGAACAACAACAGGTAAAGGATTATTACTAATAGAAACAGAATCCGCTTTGGAAAGTTTATCATGACAGCTTTCACAAACCACAGCTGGGGGAACAGATACCACAAGTTTACAACATATACACTTAACTTTGGTAGGTCCAGCATCAGGCAGCGTCTGTTCATTAGAGGATTTAGATCCGGGGTCAGGATGAGACATCTTGCAATATGTAATAAAAAGATAAAACATATAAAGCAAAATTATCAAATTCCTTAAAAGACAGTTTCAGGAATGGGAAAGAATGCCAAAATAATAAGCTTCTGGAAACCAGAAGTCATGATAAAAAAATGTTTAAATAAAGTGAGTAAAAGATAAGCCCACATTTTTTTGGCGCAAAAAAATGTCTGAATACGCATGCGTAACAGAATACAACTTCCGGTGTAACGTCACCGGAAATGACAATTTTTTGCGCCAAAAAAAGTACGCGCCAAAAAATTACGTAAAAAGAAACATTTTCTGCCCCCGCGAGCCTAACAGCACACGGGAAAAAATGGTCAAATGAAAATTTTTCAAGGTAAGAAAAAATAAAGTAATGCATTATCCCAATAATGAAACTGACAGTCTGTATAGAAAAGGAATACTGAAAACCCTGAATCAAGGCAAATATAAGTTTATAGACATATATTTAGAACTTAACCAATAAAATGTCCAACCATTAGCGCAGAGTGTCACAAAGAATAAGATTTACTTACCCCAGGACACTCCTCTACATGTAGTAGATAGCCAAACCAGTACTGAAACGAGAATCAGTAGAGGTAAAGGTATATAGGGTATATCGTCGATCTGAAAAGGGAGGTAGGAGAAGAAATCTCTACGACCGATAACAGAGAACCTATGAAATTGATCCCCTAGAGGTAGACCATTGTATTCGAATAGGCAATACTCTCTTCACATCCCTCTGACATTCACTGCTCTTCGAGAGGAAAACCGGGCTTCAACCTGTTGCGAAGCGCATATCAACGAAGAATCTTAAGCACAAACTTACTTCACCACCTCCATGGGAGGCAAAGTTTGTAAAACTGAATTGTGGGTGTGGTGAGGGGTGTATTTATAGGCATTTTAAGGTTTAGGAAACTTTGCCCCTCCTGGTAGGAATGTATATCCCATACGTCACTAGATCATGGACTCTTGCTAATTACATGAAAGAAAGTCAAATCTGACACATTCCATGCAAAACTACAAAAAAATGGACTGGACAAAATTATTTGCACCTTCTCAAAATTGTAAGAACCAATTGCATTCCAAGTTTGTGATGCTCCTGTAATTTGTAATTAAACTCACCTGTATCAATTAACAGGTGCTGACAATATAGAAACCACAGAAACAAATAGAGAGATGCACTCAACTAGGCTTAGAACTAAAGCTGGAAATACTTTCTTGCTTAGTCAGGCACACATGCCTTAGAGGGATGCAACTGCACCTCACTGACGAGGCCCATAGAGGTCGAAACGTACGTCTGGGGTTTGTTTGCTTTCCCTTGTTCAAAGGAGATTAGCCTGGTATTTCGGCTCTGGACTGTCATTTGGCAGGGTCAGACTGATATGCTACAGGAGATTTTACCTTTGTGAAAGCCATATTGTGCAGAATGAGTGTGTACCCTGGGAGTAAGGAGAGACTAAGCAAGGAAATATTTCCAGCTTCAGTTCTAAGCCTAGTTGAGTGCATCTCTCAGTTTTTTCTGAATATAGAAATCACACCGGCAACCAGTTAAAATGGTGAAATATTGACTCAACCTTTCAGTTGTGTGTCTTTGTGTGCCACACTGAGCATGGAGAAGAGAAAGAGCAGCAAAGAATTGTCTGAGGATTTGAGAACAAAAATTGTGGAAAAGCATGGACAATCTCAAGGTTACAAGTCCATCTCCAGAGATCATAATGTTCCTGTGTCCACTGTGCGCAATATTGTCAAGACGTTTACAGCCCATGTCACTGTAGCAAATCTCCCTGGACATGGACAAAAGAGACAGGGGTGCCAATATTTCTGGTCATGACTGTAAATAGCAATCACTTCTTTTCTAGGTAACTTTTAAGGTGCTCCGTCTTTTAAAGGAGGGTAGATATGCTTATGCCCAAGCAGGTATAGGATGATCACAATCTCAACAATGATCGCCTGAGCATAAGCATATGGAACAACAGCAGGGGGTGAGCATACCTTAAATTGCCTCACATAGTACAGTGACAAACTTGAGATTCCTTATTTTAAAGCAGAAATCTTGTTCTTTCAAACAGTCAAGTGGTACTATGTTCATGCAGTTGTCAGGTTATTGTCATTACAATGACAAATACCTTGCAGCGTTGGTTGGTTCTATTTGGGGAAGTCTAGGAACTTTGAAGAGGCTTTTATTACCCTCCAAGAGAGGCCAAAACGTACGTCTGGGGTTTGTTGTTTGTCTTGTTCAGAGAAGAATTGCCTGGTATTTCGGTGCTGGACTGTCATTGGGCAGGATCAGACTGATATGCTACAGGATATTTTTTTCTCTGTGAAAAGGCATAGTGTGCAAAAAGAGACTGCACCCTGAGTGGCACTGGCCTTGTGGACAAGCACGGAAGTTTTCCTAACTATTGTTCTGTCTCAGTGAGTGCGTCTCTCTATTTTCTTGATTTTATGTAAATTGCTCTTAGGTCTCCCTAAGAGTAAAAGGAGGAAACCAGACGTGGACTCCTTGCACACATGCCCTAGAGATATGAAACTGCACCTCACTTCTGTCTCAGTGAGTGCGTCTCTCTATTTTCTTGATTTTATAGAAATATATCATGACACCTTCTTTAAAAAATTGATGTTCAATTCTTCAAATAATGGGGTATCATGTCTTTATAGCTATCAAGAGATCGCCTTAAAGGGACAGTCTACTACAGTCTACAGAATTTGTATTGTTTAAAAAGTTAGCTAATCCCTTTATTACCCATTCCCCAGTTTTGCAAAACCAACACACTTCTAATAATACACATTTTACATCTGTCATTAACTTGTATCTGCCCCCTTATTTCAGTGCTTTTGACAGACTTGCATTTTGGGCCATTAGTGCTGATTCTTAAATAACTCCACAGGAGTAAGCACAATGTTATTTATATGGCACAAATGAACTAGTGCTGTCTATCTAGCCTTTAAGGGCTTAGAAATTAGCATTTGAGGCTACCTAGGTTTAGCTTTCAACAAAGAATACAAAGAGAACAAAACAAATTTGATGATAAAAGTAAATTCGAAAGTTGTTTAAAATTGCATGCTCTATCTGAATCGTGAAAGTTTCATTTTGACTAGACTGTCTCTTTAATAATAATAATCTGTGAATAAAATCACAAAATAAGGGTGCTCATAGTGTAACACTGATATGACACAGTACCCAAATGTGCTAAGTGTGGCAAGAGAAGCCTGAGGAAACAGCCAGGAGAACTAAGAAACGCGTTGCTTTTTGTTTTTATGGTATATTGGGTTGAAATTATACCCTATACTTTTATATATGTTTTAATAAACCTATGTTTTAACTAAACACTGAGAGCTGGAGCAGTTATTAGCATCTGAAGGTATTGAGAGTACAATACCTTCTGCACCAGAGACCAGTGAGCTGCCACACTTGTGAGTACAAGTTCACACACGCATATTTGGGTACTGTGTCATATCAGTGTTACACTATGGGCGCCCTTGTTTTGTGATTTTATTCACAGATTATGCCTGATATTTGAATATTTGGAGACCCACAAGGTGCGGCCGTTGCTTTCAGAGGATACCTTTCCACGGAAAAGGCAACCACTGTGATCCCACATTTGGAGGACTATTCCAGACTGTCCTTGATAACAGATAAGATACTTTTCAGCTGCAACTATATTAAGCAGTTTTATTGTATGCTTGAATTTATAGATTAATTATTGTATATTCTAATACAAGTTGGTTATATATAACATGTGTTGCCATTTATAGACGCAAATGGTGATTTTGCGCCCCCTTAAGTTGAGACAAGTTTGTGTCATCAACAGACTGGGTGTTTTCTTTAATAATAAGGATCACCTGGCAGTAACGGCTAGCCTGAGCCTCATTTTGTTTTGTTGTTGAGAATTAGGAGAACAGAGTATAAAAATGAAAGTTTTTTGGTGTGAAATTGAACACAGGACAATTGTTTTTGTACAATTTGTATATGTATGAACTATGAATGTATAGAATGTATAGAAGCATGCATACATTCTCAAAATGGATTAAGCCAAATTGCAAAAGAATGCAAATATAATTTAGCAAAATTGCAAACGACTGTCATGTTGTTTGCTTTTGAAATGGTGACATTTTCCTATATTATGAAATTTCTGCAAATTAAAGTTATTTTCTACAAAATGGCTTGTCTGTTGAATAAAAACAAGGTATGATTTGTGTGGGTACCTCATATTAAAACTCTGAAACTTATGTTTAAATAAAATGAGCATGGAACAGCTAAAAAACAAATCTTAGCATAGTGATGTGAAATGGTTTAGCACTGAAGGGGTTAAAATATGTGCCTGCGAATTGAGGGCTCATTTTTATTAAGTTGCAATTGAGTTTGTGGGAAGTTTCAAATTACAAAGATTGCTGTCTGAAGGCATTACAATTACCAACAGTTCCCGGAGGCACATTTTCCTCCATTGGCCTAGTTTCCAATGACGTAAAATTTGTAAACTGGTGGTATCATAAAAATTCTTCACAGAGTTTAATAGAGATAAGTTTTTACCAACATTTTCTAAACTTTACCAACTCAATGGAAACTAGCCCATTACCAGCAGTCAAGATATAGCTGCTGAATACAAATACGTGTCACATAGAAAATAATAGAAGCAGAAAATCACAAATTAATACTCATTGTGCATTTAACACATAAAAAGGTAAACACTGACCTAATTTCCATTGAGGTGGTAACGTTGGAAACTGGTAGTAAAACATTTATCTCCATGAAACTTTATGGAGAAATTTTATGTTACCACTAGTTTCCAAACTTTTCCACCTCATTGGAAACTAGGCCAAAGGTGGAAAATACACATTCGGAAACTAGATTTTAATGGAGATAAATGTTTTTAGCATCAACTTCCAAAATTTACCACATCAATGGAAACAAGGCCTGGATGTAAAGAGGAAGGATAAGCTTTTTGAGGCCTAGTTTCCATTGAGATAGTTAAGTTTGCAAACAATGCAAGCATTTCTCTTTTTAAAAGGTTACAGCAAAAGCAAAAGGCCTCTTTTCTCTGTTAATACTTCTCAGTCTGTCTGCAGTCCTTGTCACTCTTGACCACCCTCTCTTGCTCCAATCCCTCCAATTTTTCATCATCTGTGACACAGCCCTCTCTTGGTTCTCCTCCTACCCTCTCTTGCTCCAATCCCTCCAATTTTTCATCATCTGCGACACAGCCCTCTCTTGGTTCTCCTCCTACCTGTTTAACCGGACCTTTAGTGTAGCCTTCTCTGGCACATCCTCTGACCTATTACCAATTTCTTTTGGGTTTTCACAAGGCTCTGTCCTTGGCCCCCTTCTCTTCTCAATTTATACATCATCCTTAGGTTCCTTAATAAAGTCCCACAGGTTTCAATGTCATTTGTATGCTGATGATGATACCCAAATCTACCTCTTTGCACCAGATCTATCTCCTTCCTTATTAACTTGTATCACTCACTAACTGTCTTTCTAACATTTCATCCTCAATGTCCTCTCACTACCTTAAGCTAAATCTCTCTAAAACTGAGCTACTTAATTCCCCCTCACACAAAATATCTACACCCAACTTTCCATAACTCTTGATAATAACATCATTACCCCAATCCCGCATTCCCAATGTCTTGGGGTCACACTGGACTCAGATCTGTCTTTCACTCCCAACATCCAGTCTTTGGCCAATTCCTGCCCATCCACCTTAAAAACATCTCCAAAATTTGCCACTTCCTCACACAAGACTTAACTAAGACTTTAATCCACTCTCTCATAATTTCCTGCCTTGACTATTGCAACTTCATCCTCTCTGGCCTCCCTAGATGCTGTCTATCTCCCTTACAGTCCATAATAAATGCCTCTGCCAGGCTGATCTTCCTTAAACGTAACTCCTCATCTGTGGCACTTCTCTATCAATCTCTTCACTGGCTTCCTCTAGCCTCCAGAATAAAACCTAAAATCCTGACTCTGACATTCAAGGTTCTCAATAACACTGTTCCCCCCAATATCTCTGACCTTTTCTCTAGATACTATCCCTCCCTTCTCTTCGCTCAGCCCATGGCCACTTCACTCCTCCTCTCTTGTTTCCTTTCCCATTCCCGTAAAGTTTATAAACTGTTGGTAACATAAAAATTCTCTATATTTATCTCCATTAAAGCCTATGGAGAATTTTTATGTTACTACCTGTTTCCAAACTTTACTACCTCAATAGAAACTAGGCTTTTAATGGAGATAGATGTGTTTATTACCAGTTTCCACAATTTACCACATCAACAGAAACAAGGCCTCAATGGAAACAAGCCCTGAGGCATTGTTTGGTTGTATAGCCTGAGGAAACGGTGATGTGACACCGAGAAACGCATTGCTGAATGGTTTTAACTGTGTTTTAATAAAACATTTTAACCCTATCTTGCTGCTACATTATTCATGTTTGGATACGGTACCGGAGAAGTCTTTTGAATTGTCTGGCGGGACATTATAGAAGAGTGGCCTCATTTCTGGTATCTCCTTATCAGCTGGGAATGTTCCCCTATTTCCACCACTTGCCTGAGAAGAGATTTGGTGAATTGTTGGACTGTGTCCATATATACGCTTGTGTGCATTCTCGCACATATTGTTTCCATTTGCATCACATTGTATGCTCAATTGGACTTATTTATTGCCATTGATTGTATCATTTATTATTGTATTTTACATTGCCACTTTTATTTATTATTTTTTATCTTTTATTTTTTTTTTTTTTTTTTTTTTTTTTAACTTTTATTTATAACCATGAAGGGGTGCAGAGTTACAAGTTGCCTCACCAACCCATCACGCAGGGTGGGTCAGGAGGGCAGGTAAGGTAAAACAAACAGCTGCATTTTCATACAATAACATACATATGACTTCAAGAATTTTTCAGTAGGCAACTATTGTTCTAAGCGATATGGATCTGCACCGCCACATTGGGGTTTTTTAACCTTAATAACAAACAAACAAACAAACATAGGGAGAGAGGGGAAAGGGAGGGGGAAGAAACAAGGGGACCGGAAAAAAAAAAAAAAAAAAAGAGAGGGGTGGGGGAATAAACAAACATGGGGCCAGGAGCAGGGGGACAAGAATAGGTGGGGGAAGTGAAGCTAGGGGAGAGGGAGGGGCAGAGTGGTGAGGGACTGAGGGGGTACAACAAGGGGACAGTAACATACTAAAGCAAACTTCGAACTTCAAACAGCACCCTCTCCTATTTGGGGTGAGTATCCCCCTGTGGAATGAATGTGGAGAGTCTCTACTTATTTAGAGTTTTAGCTTGCGATGAATTAAACTACTGCAAGAACACTAGTCAGCATAAAATGCAATATGGTCTGTAATTTAGAAACTTGAGTAGTTAGTCATAGTTATACAGGGCGTTAGATTATTATAATGTCCTATGGGGGCTACCCAATATGTCTGTATATTATCCCCGAACCCCAGAAATGATACCAAGATTGATTTCAGGCCTCTTATTCGGATATAATGCTAAAATAGCGGCTGAGAATTAAGTCCCGTGAGCTATGTTGATAATACCACTTAATGCTCCCCCCCCCCAGTGAGGGATTAGTATATCATTGGTTATTGTCAAGAGGGCCTATTTAAATTATTTCAATACAGGAAATTATGGTATGTTCACTACCCACATTATATATCACATTCCTTAATACTTCAAGATTAGTGTGGTAGATTAGGTTTGCTTGGTTTGTATGCCAAGGTTAAAAGTAGAGTTGTAAAAAGGCACTAAAGAAAAAGAGGGTATCCTTGCCACAGCAATCATATATCAAATAGGGTTGTATTAGTCGTAGAATTAATGGTGAGCCTTTATGAAACCTCTGCCAAGTTGGGGGTATCAGTGAGTTTAAGTAGGGAGGTGCGAGTGTCACCTGCTGGCTACATTTTAGGAAGCAAAGTGCTTGCTGCTTCTGGGGAGAAATTTTGAGTGTAGTGAGCAGGCCTACATCCATCAGCGCAATAGAGGGCATGAGTAGGTGCATAGAAAGGATTGATCTCACTTCAGGGGAATAAGTACCAGCAAGATAATCTTTCAGGCAGATACAGATTACTAAAACAATATACATACATCTAAGTAGTGGTACTCTTGAAATACATCAGTCATAAGATTATAATATAGATTTCTCTATTAAAAATTGGTAGGATATATCCAAATCAGGAATTCTGCAATGTGAGTTATTTTTAGCTTTGCCTATATGAGGGCGTAAGGCCTTGGAACCCATTAAAGATTTTCTGGGCAGCTTATGTGACGTATACATAACAGAACGGCACTTATACAGACAGCAAATGACATGCCTGTCTCCTGATACATGATAAAAGTTAAAGCATAGGTTCAGATTTGTGGCTAAACTAATAGCTGACTAGGTATAGCCTAAGTAGAGAAATAAAATCATTGGGCCTGTCAGAGAGTTACCCTAAGTGACAAAAAATAATAATTAAGCTAAAAGCAATAAGCACTGCATAAAAAGAGGAGAAGATATCTATCAGTCTGCCGTTAGAGCACTGTTGCAACCTCAGGGGTTATAGCACAGTTAGTTGGATTACATCTCATACCGCACCAGTGCTTCCCAGTTGCAAAAATAAAAAAAAAACAGTAAAACACAACATCACAAACAACACCTATCTAAACCAAGAAAGAAAGCATTGCTGTCCTGCTATTGTGCAATATGTCCAGGAATTCTCTTATAAACAGCTGGGATGATAGGATGAAAACAGTACCAAATCCTACAAAGTGATCAGTTAGCAAAATGGTATAGATTAAAATGTCACCATTGTGGACCTGGAACCGCTGATATGATTAGCCAATACCCGTAGCCAAACGGTTCTTGAAAGCCTGCCAGGTGAGCTTTGGATCCGTCAAATTCTGAAAGGAACGGGCGTGCAACAGCACCGAGTGTCCCGTGGCAGATGAAGTCAGGCCATAGTCAGATCCCTGTCTCAAGTGTGAATAACCTGTCTCCAACCAGAGCCTGAACTGCACAAGGGTCCATTCCACTGTTCGTGCAGAGTAGCGCTGAGCGTCGGCATTCCGCAGCACCTCCACAGTGCTCTCTCTCCCTGTTAATGCGGGATCATTGTAGATGACTGCAATGCTGGGCGATACTTCGTCGTAGTTTGATTTCCGCGGTGCGTCTTCTGGCCCCATTGTGTCACTAAAATCCGAGTCAAAATTCTCGCGGGGTAAGTCAGCTTCAGGTCGGCGCCATCTTGGTGGAGCAAGCAGGGATCTTGGTGTCTGAATCTCCGCCAACAACTGCTGCATGGTAGTCTCAAGCTGGGTCAATGCTGGAAGTAGTAGGTTCTGTAGCGACTCCAGAATTTGAAGATCTTCTGGTGGTAGGTTATCCATTTTACAGTAGAAAACCTGTTGTGGCTTTAACATGCGGTTTTTGCGCCACTAAGCTAGTTATGAGCCCTCCGGGGGCAAGGGCGATGTTTTAACCCTTCGCAAAATAAATAAGCGGCCGGCCCACCGTTAAGATACAGTGCCCAGCAAGCTAAAGCAGCGGGGATACGGTAGCTGTATATATTTAGGCAGTTTTATTTAGAGTCTACACGGAGCTCTTCAGCCATGCTACCGTTCGTTGATCCCGCCCACCGGAACTCTATTTTTTATATATTTTTATATTTTATGATATATTTCCTTACATTTTGGTAGGCACCTATTTTAGATATAGTCTAGGACATAGGGATTGCTACAGGTTCTCTGCATACAACATACATTTGAAGATCCCACAGCCTTTCTTCAAAAATACATTTGAAGACCTCACATCAACAAGCAGTCCTACAGGCTCTCTGCACGCACTAGCCCACCAATCCTCCCTCCACCTCCCACCCTGGTGTTTCTGGGGTAGACTGTCCCTTTAATGGAGATGTTTTTATTACCAGTTTCCAAAATTTTCCACACCAATGGAAACTAGGCCAGAGTCGCAAGAGCCATGGTTATTTCCTCTTAACCCTTTAACTGCTGAGCCATTGCCACCCTTGTGTTGAGCCGTTTTGGAGATTTTAGATGCTGCTTATATTGAGGCCCTACTGTAGGTAATTTTTCAGTGAGAAACCCACACATATTATATATCTTTTTTTTTTTTCGAGACCCAGAAGATTAAAATTCATATATATGATTTTTTTATTAAAATTTTACTAAACAAGGTTAAAAACAATAGTGGGTGGGTGTTTTTCCCCTCAAAACATTATAGGAAAAAAAGGAGTTATCTAGATATAAACTGATGGCTTTCGGTATAGTTATGTAACATTGATCTGCACAAAGCTCCCATGAGCCTCTGTGCAAATAAGTGCACATTTATTCATGCCAGGTGATCCCTATTACCATAGAATTACCTGGCTATTAAAACTTATATAAGGGCTTTTTTTAAGAGGAGTTATGGGCTTTAAAACAAGGGGTCTTGGGGGTCTCTACGCTCTAGGTCTTTTTGATGGCCTTTTAGAGAGGTGTTTATATGTTGTGCTTAAACACAAGTATGCTTTTTTAAGATACAATGAGTCCACTGATTTCATCCTTGTGGGATATCGCCTCCTGGTCAGCAGAAGGAGGCAAAGAGCACCACAGCAGAGCTGTATAAATAGCTCCTCCCTTCCCTCCCACTCCAGTCATTCTCTTTGCCTTGTTAGTGATAGGAAGAGGTAAAGTGAGGTGTTAGTTTAGATTCTTCAATCAAGAGTTTATTATTTTTAAAATGGTACCAGTGATTGCTATTTTATTTAGGGTATAGCCATATGCCTTGTCAGCTTCTAGTGTAGAAGCTACAGGTGGCTTTAAAGCATTGGGAACTGGTGGGATTTTTTATTCTCACTGCGCCTCCTATTTTTTATGCTGCACTTCAGATTATGGCCTTAGCAATTATTATCTAAGACCCAGTATGTCTTCACAGATCTGCAGGATGAAGGATCTCCTGTTATGTGGGACTGTTCATGCTGTCGCTCAGCATTAAGGTATGTGCAGCTTTTTTTTTTGTTCTGGGACATCCATTACCTCAGGCATGGCTGTATTTTTTACCTTTCAGGTTGGGGGATATATAGACCTTTATTTAGGGCTATCCTTGTCACTTGTTCACTTTCAGTTTATGCTACTTGAAAGTGTAGGTTTCGTTCAGGGGCTATTTACGAGTCCTTCTGTGACGATTTATGTGGTGCTGTGGGATGTGACGCTGGGGATAAGTGCGGTGGCTTATTATATGCTTTGGGGTATTACTTTTTTAATAGGCTGTGTTTTGGTGTACTTTAGTCCGGTGATCGCATAGGCTTCCATGCTAATTCAGGCCTGAGTGTGGGCAGGGTTATTTTCGTGCGCTTATTTGACGCTGCGCATCTCGCTCCCGGCTTCAGGCTGACTTCCGTTCTGATGTTTATTCAGCTGGTTGCTGCACGTTGCTTAGTTCGCATGCCGCAATTGTAGATGCGGTCTTAGGCGTTCTGAAACTTAGAGGCAGTGGACGATGTTACGTGGGGGCAGGTAAGCGCCTCAGCAGAGCTGTTGAGGCGCAGAAGTGCTGTTTAGTGATGTTATTATAACTGTTTTTGCCTATAATTATTTCTGCCTATTACTAAGATTGTTTGTTTAAATTTAAAGATACAGTACTGTTTAAAATTTCTTTTTTATATTTAAAGAGACACGGCCAAACTTTGTTTTATCATGGATAGTCGCAAAGTGTGACATGTTCCGTGTATTTGAATGCCAATGTGGAACCCCCTGATACTTTTTGTCCCCCATGTATTGAGAGGGCATTACAATTTAGAGAGCAGATTTTCTTTGATAAAATTTTCCACAAATGGATGTTTCTCTTACTGATGAGATTCAGAGTGTGTCACAACTTTCACCCCAAGCGTCACAGCCCCTAACGCCTGCTCAAGCGGAGCCAAGTACCACTACAGCTTCTGCTGTAATCACTTAAAAAGACATAGCTACAGTTATGTCTTCTACTCTTTCAGAGGCGTTATCTGCTTTTCCTGTATTTCAGGGCAAGCGTAAGAGGAATGAAAACCACATGGTTAATACAGCCTCTGATGTTCTGATGGCAATCTCTGATGTACCCTTCCAGGGCTCTGAATTGGAGGGTATGGAGGTTCTGTCTGAAGGTGAACTTTCTGATTCGGGTAATGTCTTGCCAGTGACAGATTCAGAAGTGGTTTCTTTCAGGTTTAAACTTGAACACCTCCGACTGTTATTGAGGGAGGTTTTAGTTACTTTGGACGACTGTAATTCTATTGTAGTTCCTCCAGAAAAATTGAGTAAGCTGGACAGATATCTTGAAGTTCCTTCTTATTCTGATGTTTTTCCAGTTCCTAAATGAACTTCAGAAATTATTGCTAAGGAATGGGAGAGTCCAGGTATTCCTTTCTCTCTTTCTCCTATTTTTAGGAAAATGTACCCTATAGCTGACGCTATCAGGGACTCTTGGCAAGCGGTCCCCAGGGTGGAAGAGCTATTTCTACCTTGACTAAACATACTACTATTCCCATTGAGGATAGTTGTGCTTTTAAAGACCCTATGGATAAGAAATTAGAGGGTCTACTTAAGAAAATCTTTGTTCATCAGGGGTTGCTTTTACAACCAGCAGCCTGCATTGTTATGGTTACAAGTGCGGCAGCTTATTGGTTTGATGCTCTGGAAGAGTCTCTTAAAGTTGAGACTTCTAACTTTGGAAGAGATACAGGATAGGATTAAAGCTCTTAAATTGGCTAATTCCTTTATTACAGATGCTTCTCTGCAGATTACTTAACTGGCGGCTAAGAGTTCGGGGTTCTCCATCTTAGCACGCAGAGCCTTATGGTTAAAATCGTGGTCTGCGGATGTGTCGTCAAAATCTAAGCTTCTAGCTATTCCTTACAAGGGGAAGACCCTGTTCGGACCTGACTTAAAAGAAATTATTTCTGACATAATGGGAGGCAAGGGTCATCTCCTCCCTCAGGATAAGAAATCCAGACAGAGAGGTAGACAGAGTAATTTTTGTTCCTTTTGAAATTTCAAGGGTATCCCCTCTTCCTCTTCCTCTAAACAGGAAAGGAACTATTCGCAAGCTAAGTCTACCTGGAGGCCCAATCAATCTTGGAACAAGGGTTAACAATCCAAGAAACCTGCTGCTGCCCCCAAGTCAGCATGAAGGGTTGGCCCCCGATCCGGGACCGGATCTAGTAGGGGGCAGACTGTCTTTCTTCATCCAGGCTTGGATGAGAGATGTTCAGGATCCCTGGGCAATAGAAATAGTGTCGCAGGGATACAAACTGGAATTCAGAAATTCTTCCCCCAGAGGAAGGTTTCTTCTTTCTCGATTATCTGTAGACCAGATAAAAAGAGGCATACTTACGCTGTGTAAAAGACCTCTTCTCTATGGGAGTAATTTGTCCTATTCCAATTCAGGAGCAGGGACATGGGTTTTATTCAAATCTGTTTGTAGTTCCCAAAAAAGAGGGAACTTTCAGACCTATCTTAGATCTCAAGAGTCTAAACAAATTTCTCAGAGTTCCATCTTTCAAGATGGAAACTATTCATACCATTCTTCCATTGGTCCGAGAGGGTCAATTTATGGCAACAGTGGATCTAAAGGATGCGTACCTTCATGTTCCTATCCACAGAGATCATTTCAAGTTCCTGAGATTTGCGTTTCTGGACAAACACTTTCAGTTCGTGGCTCTTCCTTTCGGTCTAGCCACAGCACCCAGAATCTTCAAAAAGGTTCTGGGGTCTTTACTGGTGGTTCTATGGCCACAGGGCATTGCAGTGGCGCCTTATCTGGACGATATTCTGATCCAGACATCAACATTTCAACTGGCAAGGTCCCATACCGACATTGTACTTTCCTTCCTAAGAACCCATGGGTGGAAGGTAAACCTGGAAAAGAGTTTGTTAGTTCCTCAGACAAGGGTGCCCTTTCTGGGAACTATAATCGACTCTATTTCAATGAAGATTTTTCTGACGGAGGTCCGAAAGTTAAAAATTCTGAATACATGTCGAGCCATTCAGTCCAATCCTCGTCCGTCAGTGGCTCAGTGCATAGAGGTAATCGGATTAATGGTGGCAGCAATGGACATTGTTCCATTTGCACTGTTTCATCTCAGACCCCTGCAAATGAGCATGCTCAGGCAGTGGAATGGAGATTATACAGATCTGTGTCCTCTAATACTTCTAGATCAAGAGACAAGGGATTCTCTTCTATGGTGGTTGTCACTGGATCATCGGTCTCAGGGGACATGCTTCCACAGACCCTCATAGGTGATAGTGACAATGGATGCCAGTCTGTTAGGTTGGGGAGCAGTTTGGAACTCCCTAAAGGCTCAGGGTGTATGGACTCCGGCGGAGTCTCGACTTCCAATCAATTTCCTGGAGTTGAGAGCAATATTCAATGCTCTTCGGGCTTGGCCTCAGTTGGCTTCAGCCCAATTCATCAGATTTCAGTCGGACAACATAACGACGGTAGCTTACATCAATCATCAGGGAGGAACAAGAAGTTCCTTAGCGATGACAGAAGTAGCCAAGATCATACAGTGGGTGGAGTCTTACTCCTGCCATCTGTCAGCAATCTACATTCCAGGGGTGGAAAACTGGGAGGCAGACTTTCTGAGCAGGCAGACATTTCATCCAGGGGAATGGGAACTCCATCCGGAGATATTTTCCAACCTGGTTCTCAGATGGGGCAGGCCAGAGTTGGATCTCATGGCATCTCATCAGAATGCCAAGCTTCCAAGATACGGGTCCAGGTCCAGGGATCCCCAGGCGGAGCTGATAGATGCCCTGGCAGTGCCTTGGTCTTTCAGCCTAGCTTATGTATTTCCTCCGTTTGCTCTTCTTCCCAGGGTGATTGCTCGAGTCAAACAGGAGAGGGCGTCGGTAATTCTCATTGCTCCTGCGTGGCCTCGCAGGATTTGGTATGCGGATCTGGTGGACATGTCATCTCAGCCACCGTGGAAGCTCCCATTGAGGAAAGACCTTCTCGTTCAAGGTCCCTTTCATCATCCGAATGTAGTTTCTCTGCAGCTGACTGCATGGAGATTGAACGCTTAATTTTATCTAAGCGGGGGTTTTCTGATTCGGTCATAGATACCTTTATTGAGGCACGTAAGCCTGTTACTCTGAAAATTTATCATAAGATATGGCGTAAATATCTTTATTGGTGTGATTCCAAGGGCTACTCATGGAGTAGGGTTAGGATTCCTAGGATTTCGTCTTTTCTCCAAGAAGGATTGGAGAAGGGGCTGTCAGCTAGTTCCTTAAAGGGTCAGATTTTTGCTTTATCTATTTTGTTACACAAGCGTCTGGCAGGTGTTCCAGATGTACAATCTTTTTGTCAGGCTCTGACTAGAATCAGGCCTGTATATAGACCAATTACTCCTTCTTGGAGTTTAAATTTAATTCTTAGAGTTCTTCAAGGGGTTCCGTTTGAACCTATGCATTCCATTGATATTAAGTTATTATCTTGGAAAGTCTTATTCGTGGTTGCTATTTTTTCTGCTCGAAGAGTTTCTGAGCTTTCAGCATTACAGTTTGATTCTCCTTATTTTTTTTTTCATTCTGATAAGGTGGTGTTACGTTCTAATCTTGGTTTTCTTCCTAAAGTTGTTTCGAACAAGAATATTAATCAGGATATTGTTGTTCCTTCCTTGTGTCCTAATCCTTCTTCTAAGAAGGAACGTCTGTTATATAATTTAGACGTAGTCCGTGCTTTAAAGTTTTATTTACAAGCAACTAAGGATTTTCGACAATCATCTTCTTTGTTTATTGTTTTTTCAGGGAAACGTAGGGGTCTGAAAGCTACGGCTACTTCTCTTTCTTTTTGGCTGAAGAGTATCATCCGTTTTGCATATGAGACTTCTGGACAGCAGCCTCCTGAGCGAATTACGGCTCATTCCACTAGGGCTGTGGCTTCCTCATGGGCATTCAAAAATGATGCTTCTGTTGAGCAGATTTGCAAAGCTGCAACTTGGTCGTCTCTTCACACTTTTTCCAAATTTTACAAATTTGATACTTTTGCCTCTGCTGAGGCTGCTTTTGGGAGGAAAGTTCTTCAAGCAGTGGTGCCTTCTGTTTAGGTTCCCTGTCTTGTCCCTCCCTTTTCATCCGTGTACTATAGCTTTGTTATTGTATCCCACAAGTAAGGATGAAATCCGTGGACTCATTGTATCTTAAAAAAGAAAACAAAATTTATACTTACCTGATAAATGTATTTCTTTTTGGATACGATGAGTCCATGGCCCGCCCTGTTCTATGAGACAGGTTATTATTTTTATTATTTGTTTTTGTTAAACTTCAGACACCTCTGCACCTTGGCTTTTCATTTCTCTTCCTAACTTCGGTCGAATGACTGGAGTGGGAGCGAAGGGAGGAGCTATTTATACAGCTCTGCTGTGGTGCTGACCAGGAGGCGATATCCCACAAGTAAGGATGAAATCCGTGGACTCATCGTATTAAAAAAGAAATACATTTATCAGGTAAGTATAAATTTAGTTTTTTGCTTTTATTTTAAGTGCTTATACTTAAAGGGACAGAAAACCCAAATTTTTCTTTCATGATTTAGAAATAGTATGCAATTTTAAACAACTTTCTAATTTACTTCTATTATCTAATTTGCTTTATTCTCTTAATATCCTTTGCTAAAAAGCATATCTAGATAGGCTCAGTAGTTGCTGATTGGTGGTTGCACATAGATGCCTCATGTGATTGGCTCACCCATGTGCATTGCTTTTTCTTCAACAAAGGATATCTAAAGAATGAAGCAAATTAGATAATAGAAGTAAATTGGAATGTTGTTAAAATTGTATTCTCTACCTGAATCATGAAAGCAAAATTTGGGGTTTAGTTTCCCTTTAAACCCCCAAGACACATGAAAAAGCATGAAATACCCTTTCAAACTGAGGGTCTTGGAAGTTTTTAGGGCTTAACAGCTGAGATTGAGGGATTTGAACACTTACCCCCCTCCATCCAGCTCCCTTTTCACCTTGATGATACTTCTGGGTTTTCAGTGCTTGGTTTTCAGTGCTTGGTGATGTCATCCGGCTTTCCCGGGCGATGCTCAGCCCTAGAGCACCATCCCAGTAAGCAGTAAATACATTGTTCGGATTATTTCCACTTAAAGGGTTAAAAATTACGAAGATGCTGGATGTTAAATGAAAATAGTGGGAATGGTTATCCTTTACACAAAACAGTTGTGCAGTTGTAAAACACAACATGGAAAGCATGTGAATGGTGAACTGGTGCAAAATGGAATCTGATCTTACTTTACACCAGCCAAAAATGTTAACACTTTGGTGAAGATTATTCTCTCTCTCTCCCCCTTTTTTTGCACGCACTCTCTCCCCCTCTCTTTTACGCTCTCTCCCCCTCTCTTTTGCGCTCTCTCTCTCCCCCTCTTTTGCGCTCTCTCTCCCTCCTCTTTTGCGCTCTCTCTTTCCCTCTCTTTTGTGCTTTCTCTCTCCCTCTCTCTTTTGTGCGCTCTCTCTCCCACTCTATTGCGCTCTCTCCCCCTCTCTTTTATGCTCTCTCCCCCTCTCTTTTGCGCTCTCTCTCTCCCCCCTCTCTTTTGCGCTCTGTCTCTCTCCCCCTCTCTTTTTGCTCTGTTTCTCCTTTTTTTGCTCTCTCTCTCCATTCCTCTCTTTTGCTCTTTCTCTCCATCCCTCTCTTTTGCTCTCTCTCTCCCCCCTCTTTTTTGCTCCCTCTCTCCCCCCTCTCTTTTGCTCTCTCTCTCCCCCCTCTCTTTTGCTCTCTCTCTCCCTCCTCTCTCTTGCTCTCTCTCTTCCCCCCTCTCTTTTGCTCTCTCTCTCCCCCCTCTCTTTTGCTTTGTCTCTCTCCCCTCTCTTTTGCTCTCTCTTCCCCCTCTCTTCTGCTCTTCCCACTCTCTTTAGCTCTTTCCTATCTCTTTTTGTCTCTCCCCCTCTCTTTCTATTTCTCTCTCCTCTCTGTCGTGCCGACCATGCCCCCACCACGCCCTGACCATGCACGGCCACGCCCACGCTTCCGCTCGGCCGCGCCCATTTTCGCCACAAACAGCATGCCATGGATTGTCAGGTAAGGCCAGGTGTGTTTGTCCTCGTGTTGTCCTCGCTGTCTCTTCTACTGTGCATGACAGCTTCGGACAAACACACTTGGCCTTTTATATAATAGGATATATATATCTATATACATACTGTACATACATATACATCTTTAGACATGCATATGTATGTACAGTATCTCTATGCTAAAGCCCTTTGCCTGCCTTTTTTTCTAACACCTGAGACCTCATATGCTTGAGCCCTCATAACTCTTTTGTGCAATATTTTTTTAATAATTTTTATTAGATATTATTTGTAATGTATTTTTGATGTGTTTTGTGACACTTTTTTGTTTCGTAAAACAGTTTACCAGAGCATTCTAGCGTGAATTTTGATTGTACTCAAGTGATCACATTTACTTTCAACTTGTAATACGAGCGGTAAACCCAACAAGAGCGAACACCCGCAATAAACCCCTTATCACTCGCGCGAAACTGTTTCCCCTTATATGTCGTTCCTGCTGAGGACTATTATATGGGGACAGGTATAAAACAGGCAATAAAAGAGACTGTCCAATCAAGGCTTTGCAGAACATAGGGTTTTTAAAATAGGTTTGCACAAAGCCCTGTTTGTAGAAACAGTGAGAAATAGAAAACTAGTTCAAACATGGCGGAGCACGTTACTTTATAGAAACTAAAAGTGCCTTACAAAAACAAGTAATATAATTGTAAAATTGTAAAATACATCTACATATTATTCTAATGCTGATCCATGCTTTGAATACATTATTTTGTCTAGCATGTATTTACTGTTTAAAGTCTCTAATAGTAAAGTCAAAATTAAACTTTCATGATTCCAAAAAGAGCATGCAATATTAAACAACTTTTAAATTTACTTCTGTTATTAATGATGCTTAGTTCTTCTGGTATCGTCTGTTAAAGAGTAATTATAGGTGATCTCAGGAGCGTGCACGTGCCCATAGCCATCAGGCAACAATTTTTAAATCAGTGTTATATATTGTTGCAAACTCTGCTGTCAAAGCGTGTCAGTAGCATTATATGGCAGCTGTGTTTGCAACTATGTATAACATTACTATAAACATTGTTACAAACACTGCTTCCAGATGGCTTGACACGTGCACGCTCTTGAGCTTACCTATGATTACTCTTTAGCAAATGATACCAAGAGAACTAAGCAAAATTGGTATATTGGACAGTTTTTTAAAATGTCATGCTCTATCCAATCCATATAAATTTAATTTTGACTTTACTGTCCCTTTAAATGAGATTTCCTTGTTATACTAATACAAATGTGAGTAACAGCTCTTCTAATGGGTAAATGACACCCCCAAAAAATAACCCCAGGTTGACTGCAATGTGTTATCTTTGCTATGATGTATTGGAATATGACAGGAAGTAATCTCTTTTTGTCGCCATGCCGACCAGTGTGAGTATCATATTTAATTATTGTAATTCAATACAAATTTTTCCACAACAAAAAACTTAAATTACCATTTGTATTACAGATGTCTGAAACATATGGAGATGTATTTACTGTACATTTTGGTCCTATGAAGATGGTGGTGCTTTCTGGATACAAGACAGTGAAGGATGCTCTAGTCAACCAGGCTGATGACTTTGGAGATAGAGCAGACATGCCGATATTTACAAATTTAATAAAAGGAAATGGTAACTAAACATCATTGGATCAAACACATTTAAAGTGACACTAACTTTTTTCTCAGTTTCCCCTAAAAATATTTTAAAATGTAAAGCAGTTATTTGGATGTCTCTGTACTTCATAAATCTATGTTTTTATGTCAATGGAAGCATTTTCCTTCCAATAGCAGAGGTCTAGTTTCCATTGAGGTGGTAAAGTTTGGAAACTGGTGGTAAAAACATTTATCTTCATTTTTATTTTACCAACATTTTTCAAACTTTATCACCTCAATGGAAACTAGGCCAGAGTTGTTAGAGTTGTCCTTATTAACGAGTGAGAAATCAGTTGTTTCTGAGCTTTTTGTTGCTATGGGTATAAAATTGTGTCCCTCTTCTTAGGCCTAGTTTCCATTGGTAAATTGTTGAAACTGTTGATAAAAACCATCTATCTCCATGAAAGTCTATGGAGATTTTTTGTTACTACCAGTTTCCAAACTTTGCCACCTCAATGGAAACTAGGCCTTAGGCCTAGTTTCCATTGATGTGGTAAAGATTGGAAACTGGTGGTAACATAATAATTCTCCATAGACTTTAATGGAGATAAATGTTTTTACAAGTAGAAACAAACGGCACAGCTCTAGATCCGGGCTTGATCCTCAATTCTCACAGCAAAGGGTGAAGCGAGGCTACTACGGGTAGCCAAACATACCACAACAATGAGACGCGGTGCACATCCAATGGCTGAGCAAATCGTAAGTACAGATTCGAAAAATATTAAAACATAACTTTATTTGGACGTATTAAAAAGCTGTTTGGCAAAAGTAAAGAAGGTCTAATCCTTATGAGTTTTGTGCCCTACAGCACTTAATCAAAGGATACACTATTCATGATCTCCTTACTATTTAAACCCCATACAACCAATCAGAAGCTACAAAGTTGCCATGGTAACCGTGGCTTACAAAATAGTTTTAAAATTAACAACATTAAAAAAATGATGCTTTACAAAGCAAAGCTCATTTGCCTAAACACACAAAAATAGTCCTTAATTATACAAAATGGAGCAATCAATATATATTAAATCATGTATTAAATAATGCAAAAAGGAAAATAGATACTTAACAGGTGACCCATAAATTAGTGAACCAAAGATATACCACCAGATATAATTGTGAAACGTTTGAGCTAATAACCTCCACTAGGGTTTATGTGAAATCTGGTGTATATGCATATATCCATGAGAGATGGTTGCATATTCTCCAAGTAGTATCTCATATCCAGTTAAAGAGATTTTTTTAGGGGCTGTTTTTTTATTTTTTATAAGAGAATGGCAGTACTTCTATAACTAATCTCCTAAAATTAAGCAGTATTAGAGGTTAGCAGCCCAAACTGCTTAAACAGGCTTGGAAAAAGGAAATAAATCTGGAGGAGAGCCTTATGGGGACTTTCTGTAGGACATAAAGTATGCATGGGAGGATAGTCATTTTCAGGGCTTGAACCCAGCCCCGCCAGGAGAGGGGTCTATCTTTCCAGTGTCCCTCCAAATGACTCCAAGTCCCTCTTCCCTTCAGTTAAGAGGGTATTATAGTTAAGGTCAAAAACTTTATGGGGATCGGGTGTTAAGGCAATGCCCAAGTATTTTATATGTAAAGTCTGTAACTTGTACGGGCATGTATTACGTAATGAGAGAATTGGGTCTGGTCTAAATGTATGTTCAGTATTTTGGATTTTTGAGGATTGACTAAAAAAGTTAGAGAGGCTTCCAAACCTTTCAAACTCACCATTAGAGCCTGTAGTGAGGTTTGGGGAGAAGGGAGGGTAACTAAAATGTAATCTGCAAATAATGTTAACTTGTATTAGTTTGGTCCCTGTTTAAGGACCTGTATCTTTTGGTTTTTCCTTATATGTGCAGCCCTTTCTTGTCTCATTCATAATCTTTTTTAGAGAATGTGGCATTTGCCCTGACCCTGGCAGTGGGACATGTATAAAGGCTAAGGATTCTGGTGGTCATGCGAAGTCCAAAGTGGTTAAGAATTGCGGATAAGTAACAAGATTAGTTTTTAAGTTAGACATTTTAGCCTACTCCATTAATTGAAGCAGTCGGATAGTGTTGACCCTGACCTCACGACCCATAACAAGTCCAGGGAGGACTGAATTTAACCTATTAGCTCTAATTTTAGCGAATATTTTTAGATCTTTAAGTTAGAAGGGAGATGAGACAGTAGCTACTTGGGGACATTGTAGGTTTACTCCATTTTGGTATAAACGTAATGTCTGTGTCAAGCATTATCGGCGGGAAATTAAAGTTCTCATCAATGGCTTGGACAATTGAGACCAAATTGGGAGCCAGGATCATTTTAAATGTCTTACAGTTTTTGTTTGTGAACCCATAAGGGCCTGGGCTCTTTTCAGCTTGTAAGTCTTCAAAAGCTTTGAGAACTTCTTGAAGGGAGATGGGTTAATGAAGAGATAAGGATTTGCCCCTAGGAAGCGAGGGTAAGTCTGCTTCCTCAAGATAGGACTCCACTTGGAGGTCAGTGTGAGGAGGTGTAGGGCTGGGGAGCTCATAGAGGTTTTCATGAAAACTACAAAACTCAATGCTAAATAGCAAAAGAAAAAGTGGTCCTTATTAGAGAAAATGAAAAGAATCTGTGTAGACAGAAAACAGAGGCGCCTTATGGGACAGTATCGTCCAACAATATAGGAGCAAGGATAACAAAGCGGCTCAAAGTGGGAGTACTCACAAGTGTAGCGGCATAACGTATGCCTCACAGCACAGGACGGGACCTTTGGTCGCCCAACAGACACAAACGCTGGATCAACACATGGAATCCAGAAGCCAATCAGCAGCAGCTTGCGGGACCACGTCACAGAGGAGCTGTCTATGAATTACCAGTCACCAGCCTCGGCAAATTGAAGGACAGGTCGGCGAACCAACGATAAACATCAAAAATAGAGCAGTTAAGGTCAAAAACTTTATGGGGATCGGGTGTTAAGGCAATGCCCAAGTATTTTATATGTAAAGTCTGTAACTTGTACGGGCATGTATTACGTAATGAGAGAATTGGGTCTGGTCTAAATGTATGTTCAGTATTTTGGATTTTTGAGGATTGACTAAAAAAGTTAGAGAGGCTTCCAAACCTTTCAAACTCACCATTAGAGCCTGTAGTGAGGTTTGGGGAGAAGGGAGGGTAACTAAAATGTAATCTGCAAATAATGTTAACTTGTATTAGTTTGGTCCCTGTTTAAGGACCTGTATCTTTTGGTTTTTCCTTATATGTGCAGCCCTTTCTTGTCTCATTCATAATCTTTTTTAGAGAATGTGGCATTTGCCCTGACCCTGGCAGTGGGACATGTATAAAGGCTAAGGATTCTGGTGGTCATGCGAGGTCCAAAGTGGTTAAGAATTGCGGATAAGTAACAAGATTAGTTTTTAAGTTAGACATTTTAGCCTACTCCATTAATTTAAGCAGTCGGATAGTGTTGACCCTGACCTCACGACCCATAACAAGTCCAGGGAGGACTGAATTTAACCTATTAGCTCTAATTTTAGCGAATATTTTTAGATCTTTAAGTTAGAAGGGAGATGAGACAGTAGCTACTTGGGGACATTGTAGGTTTACTCCATTTTGGTATAAACGTAATGTCTGTGTCAAGCATTATCGGCGGGAAATTAAAGTTCTCATCAATGGCTTGGACAATTGAGACCAAATTGGGAGCCAGGATCATTTTAAATGTCTTACAGTTTTTGTTTGTGAACCCATAAGGGCCTGGGCTCTTTTCAGCTTGTAAGTCTTCAAAAGCTTTGAGAACTTCTTGAAGGGAGATGGGTTAATGAAGAGATAAGGATTTGCCCCTAGGAAGCGAGGGTAAGTCTGCTTCCTCAAGATAGGACTCCACTTGGAGGTCAGTGTGAGGAGGTGTAGGGCTGGGGAGCTCATAGAGGTTTTCATGAAAACTACAAAACTCAATGCTAAATAGCAAAAGAAAAAGTGGTCCTTATTAGAGAAAATGAAAAGAATCTGTGTAGACAGAAAACAGAGGCGCCTTATGGGACAGTATCGTCCAACAATATAGGAGCAAGGATAACAAAGCGGCTCAAAGTGGGAGTACTCACAAGTGTAGCGGCATAAACGTATGCCTCACAGCACAGGACGGGACCTTTGGTCGCCCGACAGACACAAACGCTGGATCAACACATGGAATCCAGAAGCCAATCAGCAGCAGCTTGCGGGACCACGTCACAGAGGAGCTGTCTATGAATTACCAGTCACCAGCCTCGGCAAATTGAAGGACAGGTCGGCGAACCAACGATAAACATCAAAAATAGAGCAGGTTATCAGATAACTCAAAAGTTTATTTATACACAAAATTTAAAAGGTATAAAACATCAAGCAACGCGTTTCTCGACCCTCAGGTCGTTTCATCAGTGTTTGATTAGTATTAGTAGGTGAGTGGGCTGACAAATAGTCATAGGAAATAGCATGTTTGAAAAATACCATAATTTAAGAACTAAGTGATGTTACCATGGCAATTATCATTTTTTATGTATTGGCTCATGAATGTGCATGCCATTAGACTTGGGTATATTGCCTGTGTTATAGAGGTATTAAGATTGATTACTATTAATAAATTAAATAGAATTCATTCTTATATACTGATTACTGGCAATTTTACAAAAATATTTGTTATTGTTCAAATGTTTATTTAACTATGGGAGTGCAATCGTGAAAGTGAGGTTGATTTAATGGGAGAAGATACCTGAAGTTGGGAATTTTGAAAGTGAATCAAATCAAAGGCTAAGTGATGGATATGTAAAAAAGTGATTTAAGAAAATATTAGGGTCAGCGAAAGTGGTTATGAGCGTGAGTGTGGAGTCTAAGTGATGGATATGTAAAAAAGTGATTTAAGAAAATATTAGGGTCAGTGAAAGTGGTTATGAGCGTGAGTGTGGTGGTTGTGTGTGCCGTTAAGGAGAAAATATGCAAGTGACAAGTTATGAGAGTGGTTGAATACACTGTGAATCAAAAACAAAAAGTGAAAAAATGGTGTTGATGTGGGATATAAGGGAAGTGGAAAGGGAGGTTAAGGGATGTTAATGGAAGAGGACTGAGAAGCAGAAGCAAAAATGTGGTATGAGCATAGGTATTTGAAAATCATGCCTGAATGAATGATGCTTATCTATAATCAACCATGCTGTACTATAGATATATGTTGTAGTTGTTAAAGTCATTTAAACCATGACAGAGTTCAAAAGATGTAACCATCTGCATTCCATTTGAAGTAGTACTCTTTCCAGGTTTCCTCCAAGGATACCTAGATTGGTTTCTTGGATAACAGCAAATTTTAATAATTTATCATTGTTATTGTGTGTTTTATTGAAGTGTTTTGTAACACTGGTTAGTATTTTACCATCTAGTATGTCTTTTGGGGCATTCCTAATATTACGACAATGTTCTTGTATTCGTTTGCTGACCTGTCGAGTAGTCATTCCTGTATTAAGTAAATTGCATGGGCACTTTAAGACGTACACTACTCCTGTGTAGTGATGTCGCGAACCTAAAATTTTCGGTTCGCGAACGGCGGACTCGAACTTCCGGTATTGTTCACGAACCCGTGAACCGCCATTGAATTCAATAGGCAGGTGAACTTTAAGACCTACAAGGACTCTTTCTGGCCACAATAGGGATGGAAAAGTTGTTTCAAGGGTACTAACACCTGGACTGTTGCATGCTGGAGGGGGATCCCTGGCAAAACTCCAATGGAAAATTACATAGTTGATGCAGAGTCTGCTTTTAAGCCATAATGGGTCTAAATCAACTAACATTCCCAAAGTGGCTGTCTCAAAACATCCCGGACAGAAGATAGATTGATAGTGATAGATAGGATAGATAGATATACATAGATTGATAGTTAGATCGAATCGATAGAAGAGAAATAGATAGATTTGTTAGATATATAATTACCCTAATAAATTCTAATAATCAAACATGCGTTCTTGGACCCAACTAGCTTGTGTCAATTAGTACTTTTCTTAGCACTTTAATCCCTGTTCCCCCCCCCTATCGGGGGAGTTCTATATGGCCTGCCAGATATGTGGTCTGCTACCTATTTTAAGGAGGTTGTGTTTTAAGTACTACCATTCTTAGCACTTTAATCTCTGTAACTCCCCCTATTTGGTGAGGTCTATACGGCCTGGATGATTACCCATACAAAATATAATAATAAGACATCTGCTCTTAGTCTGCGACCCATGGAAACTATGTTGTGTTAATTAGTAATGTCCTTCGCATTTTAATAGCTGTTACTCATACTCTCCCTATCGGTGGAGGTCTATATGGCCTGCATGATTACCCTTACAAAATATAACAACCAAACATATGCTCTGGGACCCATGGTAAGTAGGTTGTGTTAAGTAGTACTGTTCTTTGCATTTTCATACCTGTTACAACACCAAATGGTGGCAGGTCTATCTGGCCTTCATGATTAGCTGCACCAAAACCCCAAAAAAAGCCGAGTGGTCTTAGACTAACACCCATGGCTAACTCGGTTGTTTCAATTAGTACTATTCTTAGCACTTTCATCCCTGTTACGGGCGGTCTACATGTCCATCATGATTAGCCGAACAAAATCCTACAATCCAACCTTTGCTCAGTCTTCATAGGCCCTTCATTGTCTGTATTTTGATAGTACAGTTCTTATTATTTTTATAGCTGATACAACACCGAATGGTGGCAGCTCTATATGGCCTGCATGATTAGCCGCACCCAATACAAAAATAAATCCAAGCGGTCTTGGATTAACGCCCATGGCTAACTCTGTTGTTTCAAGTAGTACTATTATTAGCACTTTCATCTCATCATCCCTGTTACTTCCAGGACTCTCGGTGGTGGTGGTCTACATGGCCATCATGATTAGCCTAACCAAAAACTACAATCCAACCTTGGCTCAGTCTTCCTAAGGCCCTTCATTGGCTGTATTTTGGTAGTACTGTTCTTATTAGTTTAATAGCTGATAAGACACCGAATGTTGTCAGCTCTATATGGCCTGCATGAATAGCCGCACCCAAAGCCAAAAAAAAGCCAAGCGGTTTTGCACTTACACCCATGGCTAACTCTTTTATTTCAAGTTCTACTATTCTTAGCTCTTTCATCTCATCATCCCTGTTACTTCCAGGACTCTCGTGGTGGTGGTCTACATGGCCATCATGATTAGCCTAACCAAATACTACAATCCAACCTTGGCTCAGTCTTCCTAAGGCCCTTCATTGGCTGTATTTTGGTAGTACTATTCTTATTAGTTTAATAGCTGATACGACACCGAATGTTGTCAGCTCTATATGTCCTGCATGAATAGCCGCACCCAAAGCCCAAAAAAAGCCAAGCGGTTTTGCACTAACACCCATGGCTAACTCTGTTGTTTCAAATTCTACTATTCTTAGCTCTTTCATCTCATCATCCCTGTTACTTCCAGGACCCTCGGTGGTGGTGGTCTACATGGCCATCATGATTAGCCTAACCAAATACTACAATCCAACCTTGGCTCAGTCTTCCTAAGGCCCTTCATTGGCTGTATCTTGGTAGTACTGTTCTTATTAGTTTAATAGCTGATACGACACCGAATGTTGTCAGCTCTATATGGCCTGCATGAATAGCCGCACCCAAAGCCAAAAAAAAGCCAAGCGGTTTTGCACTAACACCCATGGCTAACTCTGTTGTTTCAAGTTCTACTATTCTTAGCTCTTTCATCTCATCATCCCTGTTACTTCCAGGATTCTCGGTGGTGGTGGTCTACATGGCCATCATGATTAGCCTAACCAAATACTACAATCCAACCTTGGCTCAGTCTTCCTAAGGCCCTTCATTGGCTGTATTTTGGTAGTACTGTTCTTATTAGTTTAATAGCTGATACGACACCGAATGTTGTCAGCTCTATATGGCCTGCATGAATAGCCGCACCCAAAGCCAAAAAAAAGCCAAGCGGTTTTGCACTAACACCCATGGCTAACTCTGTTGTTTCAAGTTCTACTATTCTTAGCTCTTTCATCTCATCATCCCTGTTACTTCCAGGACTCTCGGTGGTGGTGGTCTACATGGCCATCATTATTAGCCTAACCAAATACTACAATCCAACCTTGGCCCAGTCTTCCTAAGGCCCTTCATTGGATGTATTTTGGTAGTACTGTTCTTATTAGTTTAATAGCTGATACGACACTGAATGTTGTCAGCTCTATATGGCCTGCATGAATAGCCGCACCCAAAGCCAAAAAAAAGCCAAGCGGTTTTGCACTAACACCCATGGCTAACTCTGTTGTTTCAAGTTCTACTATTCTTAGCTCTTTCATCTCATCATCCCTGTTACTTCCAGGACTCTCGGTGGTGGTGGTCTACATGGCCATCATGATTAGCCTAACCAAATACTACAATCCAACCTTGGCTCAGTCTTCCTAAGGCCCTTCATTGGCTGTATTTTGGTAGTACTGTTCTTATTAGTTTAATAGCTGATACGACACCGAATGTTGTCAGCTCTATATGGCCTGCATGAATAGCCGCACCCAAAGCCAAAAAAAAGCCAAGCGGTTTTGCACTAACACCCATGGCTAACTCTGTTGTTTCAAGTTCTACTATTCTTAGCTCTTTCATCTCATCATCCCTGTTACTTCCAGGACTCTCGGTGGTGGTGGTCTACATGGCCATCATTATTAGCCTAACCAAATACTACAATCCAACCTTGGCCCAGTCTTCCTAAGGCCCTTCATTGGATGTATTTTGGTAGTACTGTTCTTATTAGTTTAATAGCTGATACGACACCGAATGTTGTCAGCTCTATATGGCCTGCATGAATAGCCGCACCCAAAGCCAAAAAAAAGCCAAGCGGTTTTGCACTAACACCCATGGCTAACTCTGTTGTTTCAAGTTCTACTATTCTTAGCTCTTTCATCTCATCATCCCTGTTACTTCCAGGATTCTCGGTGGTGGTGGTCTACATGGCCATCATGATTAGCCTAACCAAATACTACAATCCAACTTTGGCTCAGTCTTCCTAAGGCCCTTCATTGGCTGTATTTTGGTAGTACTGTCATCCTTTTGAATAATAGATTACAGGAAAGGCATTGATTTTAGAATCCCAGAGATCATTTATATGACCCGTGAAATAAAAAAAAAATTCATTAGATACCCGTTACACAATTATTTATCCTCAGGCCTTTTTAATACCAGGGTCCCGGAGCCTCAAACGAAACAACAGCATGAAAGAGGACATATGTCATCCTTTTGAATAATAGATTACAGGAAAGGCATTGATTTTAGAAACCCACAGATCATTATTTGCAACCGTGAAATTAGAAAAAAACATTGATTACACACCCGTGACACTTATTTATGCTCAGGCCTTTTTAATACGAGGGTCCCGGAGCCTCAACCGAAACAACAGCATGAAAGAGGAGATATGTCATCCTTTTGAATAAAAGATTACAGTAAAGGTATTGATTTTAGAAACCCACAGATCATTATTTGCAACCGTGAAATTAGAAAAAAACATTGATTACACACCCGTGACACTTATTTATGCTCAGGCCTTTTTAATACGAGGGTCCCGGAGCCTGAACCGAAACAACAGCATGAAAGAGGAGATATGTCATCCTTTTGAATAAAAGATTACAGTAAAGGCATTGATTTTAGAAACCCACAGATCATTATTTGCAACCGTGAAATTAGAAAAAAACATTGATTACACACCCGTGACACTTATTTATGCTCAGGCCTTTTTAATATGAGGGTCCCGGAGCCTCAACCGAAAAAACAGCATGAAAGAGGAGATATGTCATCCTTTTGAATAAAAGATTACAGGAAAGGCATTGATTTTAGAAACCCACAGATCATTATTTGCAACCGTGAAATTAGAAAAAAACATTGATTACACACCCGTGACACTTATTTATGCTCAGGCCTTTTTAATATGAGGGTCCTGGAGCATGAACCGAAACAACAGCATGAAAGAGGAGATATGTCATCCTTTTGAATAAAAGATTACAGGAAAGGCATTGATTTTAGAAACCCACAGATCATTATTTGCAACCGTGAAATTAGAAAAAAACATTGATTACACACCCGTGACACTTATTTATGCTCAGGCCTTTTTAATACGAGGGTCCCGGAGCCTGAACCGAAACAACAGCATGAAAGAGGAGATATGTCATCCTTTTGAATAAAAGATTACAGGAAAGGCATTGATTTTAGAGACCCACAGATCATTATTTGCAACCGTGAAATTAGAAAAAAACATTGATTACACACCCGTGACACTTATTTATGCTCAGGCCTTTTTAATACGAGGGTCCCGGAGCCTCAACCGAAAAAACAGCATGAAAGAGGAGATATGTCATCCTTTGGAATAAAAGATTACAGGAAAGGCATTGATTTTAGAAACCCACAGATCATTATTTGCAACCGTGAAATTAGAAAAAAAAATTGATTACACACCCGTGACACTTATTTATGCTCAGGCCTTTTTAATACGAGGGTCCCGGAGCATGAACCGAAACAACAGCATGAAAGAGGAGATATGTCATCCTTTGAATAAAAGATTACAGGAAAGGCATTGATTTTAGAAACACACATATCATTATTTGCAACCGTGAAATTAGAAAAAAAACATTGATTAGACAGCCGTGACACTTATTTATGCTCAGGCCTTTTTAATACGAGGGTCCCGGAGCCTCAACCGAAAAAACAGCATGAAAGAGGAGATATGTCATCCTTTGGAATAAAAGATTACAGGAAAGGCATTGATTTTAGAAACCCACAGATCATTATTTGCAACCGTGAAATTAGAAAAAAACATTGATTACACACCCGTGACACTTATTTATGCTCAGGCCTTTTTAATACGAGGGTCCCGGAGCCTCAACCGAAACAACAGCATGAAAGAGGAGATATGTCATCCTTTTGAATAAAAGATTACAGGAAAGGCATTGATTTTAGAAACACTGAGATAATTACTTCCAACTGGGAAATAAAAAAAAAACATTGAACAGACACCCAGTACACTTTATTATCCATAGGCCTTTTCAGCAGAGGCTCCAGGACCCTCAACAAAAACAAGAGCAGGGAGCTGGTCATAGGAGTACAATGGAGTGTGACAATAATAATCTGAAGGTGAAGATTGCATAGTTGTGGCATTTTAATTTTGTTATCGTGGGAACTTAGTACTTGCAATGACCTTGAATCCATATCGCACATGTGTTATTTAAGGCACTGTTTGTCTATTTTTTTGAATATCAGCATTTGGTAAATGAAACTCAACTTAAGGCTGGTGAGAAACGACCTTTCTTCTGGCTGTTTGCAAATGTTGTGGCTCTGGACAAACATGTGAATAAGGGGCCATCAGCCATATTCTGCAGGCAACCCCTTTGCAAGCAGAGCTCGTTACTTCTGTCTAAATCATCTTCCTGGTATGGACAGGCCACTGTTTCCCACAGCAAGTACAAATTTTGAAATACAAGATTGTCTTGAGTATGGTAGGAAACCAAAGTTTATTTAATTCTGTACTATCTATCACCACAAAAAAATGAACTTCTTGAAGCAACAAAAATGCCAGCAATTCCATGTGCTTATGGATGACAAGGACGTCATGTCCTTTGGTGCACAGAGATGGAGACGATTTTTGCCCTACCTGTACACTACCCAGATGTCTCAAACATCACCAGAAACACAATACAGCCACTCTTGTGAAGTTCCTGGAGTGTTCCGGTAGCCATCTCTTTGCGCTCCTAAAGGAATACTTTATCAGTGTTTTTGTATACATCCGACAACAGCTTCGGAGACTGTGGTGACGCACATGTTATTTACTGTTGTTCCAGCTGTGGCAATATCAATTGGCATAAAAAAGTTAGGATTTGTGGGTTGGGGAGCCTATAGCTGTTGCGGTAGGACGTGTGTTTGAGGAGCTCCAGGTCTTACAAGTTACTTCGGAGTTACTTTTCAACCTTAATTTAATTTTCTTTTTGGGATTCATAGTCACACTTTCTGGGGCTATCCAAGAGGAGCCTGGTAAAAGCAGTAGTAGTCACCCCTTATATCAACGGGTACCGAGACCTGTTTTTTGCCTTTCCAATATTGCGCCGTACCCAAAAATAATCCTGAAAAAAAAAAAAAAAATTACAATTTGGACTAGTGACACACATTTTATGCATGCTGTGGCAATTGCAATTTGCAATAAAAATAATCTGCTAACAACAACCACTACCTATGACCACACCTGACTCCTGAAGTCATGCTTCAGTTATTAAGTCAAGTTAAATAATTTATTTATTTTTTTTAAGATCAGCAGAGGCTCCAGGACCCTCGACAAAACCAGCGGAAGGAAAGAGGACATATGGCATCCTTTTGAAAAAATGATTATAGAAAAGGCATTGATTTCAGAAACACAGAGATCATTAGTTGCAAACGGTCGGTAAATAGAAAAAAACATTGATTAGACACTCAGTACACTTATTTTTCATTAGGCCTTTTTAATAAGAGGCTCCCGGAGCCTCAACAGAAACAACAGCATTAAAAAGTACATATGGCATCCTTGTGAATAATAGATTACAGGAAAGGCATTGATTTTAGAAACCCGTGGATAATTTTACTTGCAACCGGGAAATAAAAAAAAACATTGAACAGACACCCAGTATACTTTATTATCCATAGGCCTTTTCAGCAGAGGCTCCAGGACCCTCAACAAAAACAAGAGCAGGGAGCTGGTCATAGGAGTACAATGGAGTGTGACAATAATAATCTGAAGGTGAAGATTGCATAGTTGTGGCATTTTAATTTTGTTATCGTGGGAACTTAGTACTTGCAATGACCTTGCTCTGGTGAATCCATATCGCAAATATGTTATTTAAGGCACTGTTTGTCTATTTTTTTGAATATCAGCATTTGGTAAATGAAGCTCAACTTAAGGCTGGTGAGAAACGACCTTTCTTCTGGCTGTTTGCAAATGTTGTGGCTCTGGACAAACATGTGAATAAGGGGCCATCAGCCATATTCTGCAGGCAACCCCTTTGATGATTGACGATAAACATGTGTCACCTGCAAGCAGAGCTCGTTACTTCTGTCTAAATCATCTTCCTGGTATGGACAGGCCACTGTTTCCCACAGCAAGTACAAATTTTGAAATACAAGATTGTCTTGAGTATGGTAGGAAACCAAAGTTTATTTAATTCTGTACTATCTATCACCACAAAAAATGAACTTCTTGAAGCAACAAAAATGCCAGCAATTTCATGTGCTTATGGATGACAAGGACGTCATGTCCTTTGGTGCACAGAGATGGAGACGATTTTTGCCCTACCTGTACACTACCCAGATGTCTCAAACATCACCAGAAACACAATACAGCCACTCTTGTGAAGTTCCTGGAGTGTTCCGGTAGCCATCTCTTTGCGCTCCTAAAGGAATACTTTATCAGTGTTTTTGTATACATCCGACAACAGCTTCGGAGACTGTGGTGACGCACATGTTATTTACTGTTGTTCCAGCTGTGGCAATATCAATTGGCATGAAAAAGTTAGGATTTGTGGGTTGGGGAGCCTATAGCTGTTGCGGTAGGACGTGTGTTTGAGGAGCTCCAGGTCTTACAAGTTACTTCGGAGTTACTTTTCAACCTTAATTTAATTTTCTTTTTGGGATTCATAGTCACACTTTCTGGGGCTATCCAAGAGGAGCCTGGTAAAAGCAGTAGTAGTCACCCCTTATATCAACGGGTACCGAGACCTGTTTTTTGCCTTTCCAATAATCCTGAATAAAAAAAAAAAAATTAAAATTTGGACTAGTGACGCACATTTTATGCACGCTGTGGCAATTGCAATTTGCAATAAAAATAATCTGCTAACAACAACCACTACCTATGACCACACCTGACTCCTGAAGTCATGCTTCAGTTATTGTCAAGTTAAATAATTTTTTTTTTTTTTTTAAGCTCAGCAGAGGCTCCAGGACCCTCGACAAAACCAGCAGAAGGAAAGAGGACATATGGCATCCTTTTGAAAAAATGATTATAGGAAAGGCATTGATTTCAGAAACACAGAGATCATTAGTTGCAAACGGTCGGTAAATAGAAAAAAACATTGATTAGACACCCAGTACACTTATTTTTCATTAGGCCTTTTTAATAAGAGGCTCCCGGAGCCTCAACAGAAACAACAGCATTAAAAAGTACATATGGCATCCTTGTGAATAATAGATTACAGGAAAGGCATTGATTTTAGAAACCTGTGGATAATTTTTTGCAACCATGAAATCTAAAAAAACATAGATTAGACACCCAGTACACTTCTTTATCCTTAGGCCTTTTAAGCATAGGCTCCAGGACCCTCAACAAAACCAGCAGCAGGAAAGAGGACATATGGCATACTTTTGTAAATTAGATTACAGGAAAGGCATTGATTTTAGAAACACAGAGATCATTTATATGACCCGTGAAATAGAAAAAAAAATGATTGGACACCCAGTACACTTCTTTATCCTTAGTCCTTTTTAATACGAGGGTTCCGGAGCCTCAACAGAAACAACAGCATGAAAGAGGACATATGTCATCCTTTTGAATAATAGATTACAGGAAAGGCATTGATTTTAGAATCCCACAGATCATTTATATGACCCGTGAAATATAAAAAAACATTGATTAGACACCCAGTACACTTATTTATCCATAGGCCTTTTTAGCAGAGGCTCCAGGACCCTCAACAAAAACAAGAGCAGGGAGGTGGGCATAGGAGTACAATGGAGTGTGACAATAATAATGTGAAGGGGAAGATTGCGGAGTTGTGTCATTTTAATTTTGTTATTGTGGGAAATACTAGCAATGACCTTGCTCTGGTGAATCCATATTGCAAATGTGTTTTTTAAGGCACTGTTTGTCTATTTATTGAATATCAGCATTTGGTAATTGAAGCTCAACTTAAGGCTGGTGAGAACCGACCTCTCTTCTGGCTGTTTGCAAATGTTGTTGCTCTGGACAAACATGTGAATAAGGGGCCATCAGCCATATTCTGCAGGCAACCCCTTTGATGATTGACGATAAACATGTGTCACCTGCAAGCAGAGCCCGTTACTTCTGTCTAAATCATCTTCCTGCTATGGACAGCCCACTGTTTCCCACAGCAAGTCCGAAGCTTGAACTACAAGATTGTCTTGAGTATGGTAGGAAACCAAAGTTTATTTAATTCTGTAGTATCACCACAAAAACTGAACTTCTTGAAGCAACGAAAATGCCAGCAATTTCATGTGCTTATGGATGACAAGGACGTCCTGTCCTGTGGTGCACAGAGATGGAGAGGATTTCTGCCCTCCCTGTACACTACCCAGATGTCTACAACATCACCAGAAACACAAGACAGCCACTTTTGTGAAGTTCCTGGAGTGTTCCGGTAGCCATCTCTTTGCGCCCCAAAAGGAATTCTTTATTGTTGTTTTTGTATACATCCGACAATAGATTCGGAGACTGTGGTGACGCACATGTTAGTTACTGTTATTCCAGCTTTGGCAATATCAATTGGCATTAAAAAGGTAAGATTTGGGTGGGCGGAGCCTATACCTGTTGCGGTAGGACGTGTGTTTGAGGAGCTCCAGGTCTTACAATTTACTTAGGAGTAATTTTTCAACCTTAATTGAATTTTCTTTTTGGGATTCATACTCACACTTTCTGGGGCTATCCAAGAGGAACCTGGTAAAAGCACTAGTAGTCACCCCTTATATCAACGGGTACCGAGACCTGTTTTTTGCCTTTCCAATATTGCGCCGTACCCCAAACTAATCCTGAATGAAAAAAAAAAATTAAAATTTGGACTAGTGACGCACATTTTATGCACGCTGTGGCAATTGCAATTTGCAATAAAAATAATCTGCTAACAACAACCACTACCTACGACCACACCTGACTCCTGAAGTCATGCTTCAGTTATTAAGTCAAGTTAAATAATTTTTTTTTTTTTAAGCTCAGCAGAGGCTCTAGGACCCTCGACAAAACCAGCAGCAGGAAAGAGGACATATGGCATCCTTTTGAAAAAATGATTATAGGAAAGGCATTGATTTCAGAAACACAGAGATCATTAGTTGCAAACGGTAAATCGAAAAAAACATTGATAAGACACCCAGTACACTTATTTTTCATTAGGCCTTTTTAATAAGAGGCTCCCGGAGCCTCAACCGAAACAACAGCATCAAAAAGTACATATGGCATCCTTGTGAATAATAGATTACTGGAAAGGCATTGATTTTAGAAACCCGTGGATAATTTTTTGCAAACGTGAAATCTAAAAAAACATAGATTATACACCCAGTACACTTCTTTATCCTTAGGCCTTTTTAGCAGAGGCTTCAGGACCCTCCACAAAACCAGCAGCTTGAAAGAGGACATATGGCATCCTTTAGAAAATTAGATTACTGGAAAGGCATTGATTTTAGAAACACAGAGATCATTAGTTGCAACCGTGAAATCACAAAAAACTTCGATTATACACCAAGTACACTTATTTATCCTTAGGCCTTTTTAGCAGAGGCTCCAGGACCCTCCACAAAACCAGCAGCATGAAAGAGGACATATGGCATCCTTTAGAAAATTAGATTACAGGAAAGGCATTGATTTTAGAAACACAGAGATCATTAGTTGCAACTGTGAAATCTAAAAAAACATAGATTATACACCCAGTACACTTCTTTATCCTTAGGCCTTTTTAGCAGAGGCTCCAGGACCCTCCACAAAACCAGCAGCATGAAAGAGGACATATGGCATCCTTTAGAAAATTAGATTACAGGAAAGGCATTGATTTTAGAAACACAGAGATAATTAGTTGCAACCGTGAAATCTAAAAAAACATAGATTATACACCCAGTACACGTCTTTATCCTTAGGCCTTTTTAGAAGAGTGTCCCGGAGCCTCAACAGAAAGAACAGCATGAAAGAGGACATATGGCATCCTTTTGAAAAATAGATTACAGGAAAGGCATTGATTTTAGAAAGACAGAAAAAAATTGTTACAACCGTGAAATCTAAAAAAACATTGAATAGACACCCAGTACACTTCTTTATCCTTCGGCCTTTTTAGCAGAGGCTCCAGGACACTCAACAAAACCAGCAGTAGGAAAGAGGACATATGGCATCCTTTGTGAAAAAAAGATTATAGGAAAGGCATTGATTTTAGAAACCCGGGGATAATTTGTTGCAACCGTGAATTTGAATAAAAAAAATGATTGGATGGACACCCAGTACAATTCTTTCTCCCTAGGCCTTTTTATAAGAGGGTCCAGGACCCTCAAACAAAACACCAGCAAGAAAGGGGACATATGGCATACTTTTGAACAATAGAGTAATGAGTACAGGAAAGGCATTGATTTTAGAAACCCATAGATAATTTTTGTCAAATGTAAATTTGAATCAAAAAAATGATTCGATGGACACCCAGTACACCTCTTTCTCCTTAGTTCTTTTTATAAGAGGGTCCTGGACCCTCAAAAAAAACACCAGCAGGAAAGAGGACATATGGCATACTTTTGAAAATTAGATTACAGGAAAGGCATTGATTTTAGAAACACAGAGATCAGTTATATGACCCGGGAATTAGAAAAAAAACATTGATTGGACACCCAGTACACTTCTTTATCCTTAGTCCTTTTTATAAGAGTGTCCCGGAGCCTCCACAGAAAGAACAGCATGAAATAGGACATATGGCATCCTTTTGAAAAATAGATTACAGGAAAGGCATTGATTTTTGAAAGACAGAAAAAATTTGTTACAACCGGGAAATCTAAAAAAACATTGAATAGACACCCATTACACTTCTTTATCCTTAGGCCTTTTTAGCAGAGGCTCCAGGACACTCAACAAAACCAGCAGTAGGAAAGAGGACATATGGCATCCTTTGTGAAAAAAAGATTATAGGAAAGGCATTGATTTTAGAAACCCGGGGATAATTTGTTGCAACCGTGAATTTTAATTAAAAAAAATGATTGGATGGACACCCAGTACAATTCTTTATCCATAAGGCCTTTTTATAAGAGGGTCCAGGACCCTCAAACAAAAAACCAGCAGGAAAGAGGAAATATGGCATACCTTTGAACAATAGAGTACAGGAAAGGCATAGATTTTAGAAACCCATAGAAATTTTTTTTAAAATGGAAATTTGAATAAAAAAAAATGATTCGATGGACAGCCAGTACACCTCTTTCTCCTTAGCCCTTTTTATAAGAGGGTCCTGGACCCTCAAAAAAAACACCAGCAGGAAAGAGGACGTATGGCATCCTTTTGAACAATAGAGTACAGGTACAGCATTGATTTTACAAACCCAGAGATCATTTTGTTCAATTGTTAAATAGAAAAATAAAAATGAGTGGCCAACCAGTACACCTCTTTCTCCTTAGGCCTTTTTATAAGAGGGTCCTGGACACTCCAAAAAAAAAAACACCAGCAGGAAAGAGGACGTATGGCATCCTTTTGAACAATAGAGTACAGGTACGGCATTGATTTTACAAAACCAGAGATAATTTTGGTCAAATGAGAAATAGAAAATAAAAATGAGTGGACACCCAGTACACCTCTTTCACCTTAGGCCTTTTTATAAGAGTGTCCAGGACCCTTAAACAAAATACCAGCAGGAAAGAGAACATATGGCATACTTTGGAACAATAGAGTACTGGTACGGCATTGATTTGTGAAAGCCACAGATAATTGTTTGTAAAAGTGAAATAGCCCCAAAAACCATGCTTGGACTCCCACTCCAGGTCGTTCTCCTTCCGCTTTTTTATAAGAGGGTCCAGCACCCTCAACAGAAACAACTGCAGGAAACACCACCACATATGCAATCCTTTTGTACAAGCGAGTACAGGTATGGCATCCATTTTAGAAACCCAAAGATAATTGAGAGGAACCAGGAACATTTTTCTAAAAACTGGATGGGGCACCCATTACTACAGGTCGTTCTCCTTCAGCCTTTTTATATCATGGGCCACGACCCGCAACAGGCACAACAGCATGAAACACAACATATGCCACCCTTTTGCACAATAGAGTACAGGTATGGCATAGATGGAACACGGAGATAATTTAGAGCAACCAAGAGACAGATAAAGATGCTTGGTCGGTCCTACTCTTTCAAATTTGTTGCATTTTGCGTTCAATTGAATGGTCCACCGGATATGAGTGGTGTGTAAAGTTGTACAATTCGTAACAGTTTAATCACTAGTGTTATGTGCCTTATTTTTTTTATTTGAGTTTTGTACCCACAGAGATGCAGCAGAGGCCAGAAAAATTAGGAATGTACAAATGACTGAAAAATTGGGGTATTGTTGTAGCAACTGCTGTAGCAGCGGCCAAAAAAATCGATGTTTGTAAAACATTTATCAAGTGCCCTAAAAGCTTGTGGCTTGAACAGTAGTTGTTGGCGGATAAGTCAAGCAAGTCCTCCGTCTTTATAACCAAAAAAAAAAAGCCAGCCTGTGTACAAGTTGTAGCCCAAGGCAGCTCATATCATCATCAGTAGTTTTTTATTCAAATGTATCGCCCAATGTCAGTCCCTTCGGGATCCAGCCCTCATTCATTTTTATAAAAGTGAGATAGTCAAGGCTTTTTTGACCTAGGCGACTTCTCTTCTCAGTGACAAAACCTCCTGCTGCACTAAAAGTCCTTTCGGACAGGACACTTGAAGCGGGGCAGGCCAGAAGTTCCATTGCAAATTGGGATAGCTCAGGCCACAAGTCCAGCCTGCACACCCAGTAGTCAAGGGGTCCATCGCTCCTGAGAGTGTCGAGATCCGCAGTTAAAGCTAGGTAGTCTGCTACCTGTCGGTTGAGTCTTTCTCTAAGGCTGGATCCCGAAAGGCTCTGATGGTGCATGGGAGTTAAAAAGGTACGCATGTCCTCCATCAACAAGACGTCAGGAAAGCGCCCGGTCCTTGCCGCCGTGGTCGTGGGAGGAGGAGGATTAATTTCATCTCTTCCCCTGTTACATTCCCGTGGTGCTGTGACATCACCCTTATATGCTGTGTAAAGCATAGTTTTTAATTTAGTATGAAAATGCTCCATCCTTTCCGACTTGCGGGAATTTGGTAACATTTCAGGCACTTTATGCTTATACCGGGGGTCGAGGAGCTTGGACACCCAGTAAAGGTCATTCTCCTTCAGCTTTTTTATACGAGGGTCCCTCAACAGGCACGACAGCATGAAAGAACCCATTTGAACAAGGTTGGATGCTGAGCTAATCATGTTGCGTTCCTCCTCCTCACTGATCTCACTGATGGTATCTTCTTCCCCCCAGCCACGTACAACACCATGGGTACCAGAGAAGTGACAACAACGAGCACCCTGGGATGACTGTTGTGCTCGGTCTTCCTCCTCCTCATCCTCCCCAAAGCCACATTCCTCCTCTGACTCCTCTTCCTCACAATCCTCTTCCTGCGTTGCCGCAGGTCCAGCAAGCAATGCTGATTCGGCTGTTTGCGGGGGTGATGGACACCACAACTCTCCCGCTTCCTCTTCACGCTCATCTACTGCCTGATCCAGCACTCTTCGCAGGGCACGCTCCAGGAAGAAAACATGGTATGATGTCGCTGATGGTGCCTTCGGTGCGACTGACAAGGTTTGTCACCTCCTCAAAAGGACGCATGAGCCTACAGGCATTGCGCATGAGCGTCCAGTAATTTGGCAAAAATATCCCCAGCTCCCCAGAGGCTGGCCTAGCACCCCGGTCATACAAATACTCATTAACAGCTTTTTCTTGTTGGAGCAGGCGGTCAAACATTAGGAGTGTTGAATTCCACCGTGTCGGGCTGTCGCAAATCAAGCGCCTCACTGGCAGGTTGTTTCGACGCTGGATATCAGACAAGTGCGCCATGGCCGTGTAGGAACGCCTGAAATGGCCACACACCTTCCTGGCCTGCTTCAGGACGTCCTGTAAGCCTGAGTACTTATGGACAAATCGTTGTATAATCAGATTACACACATGTGCCATGCACGGCACATGTGTCAACTTGCCCAATTTCAATGCCGCCACCAAATTACTTCCATTGTCAGAAACAACCTTGCCAATCTCCAGTTGGTGCGGAGTCAGCCACTGATCCACCTGTGCGTTCAGGGCGGTCAGGAGTGCTGGTGCGGTGTGACTCTCCGCTTTCAGGCAAGTCAACCCCAAGACGGCGTGACACTGCCGTACCCGGGATGTAGCATAGTACCTGGGGAGCTGGGAGGGTGCCATAGATGTGGAGCAAGACGCAGAAGTTGAAGAGGACTCAGCCGAGGAAGAGGTTATGGAAGAGGATGGAGTAGGAGGAGTAGAGGAGGTAGCAGCAGGCCTGCCTGCAAGTCGTGGCGATGTCACCAACTCTTCTGCAGAGCCACGCATTCCATGCTTGTCAGAAGTCAGCAGGTTTACCCAATGCGCAGTGTAGGTGATATACCTGCCCTGACCATGCTTTGCAGACCAGCTATCCGTGGTCATATGGACCCTTGCCCCAACGCTGTGTGCCAGACATGCCATAACTTGCTTTCTCACAACAGAGTACAGGTTTGGGATTGCCTTTTGTGAAAATAAATTTCTGCCAGGTACCTTCCACTGCGGTGTCCCAATAGATACAAATTTTTTGAAAGCATCAGACTCCACCAGCTTGTATGGTAAAAGCTGGCGGGCTAAGAGTTCAGACAAGCCAGCTGTCAGACGCCGGGCAAGGGGGTGACTTTGAGAAATTGGCTTCTTACGCTCAAACATGTCCTTGACAGACACCTGACTGTGGGCAGATGACCAGGAACTGCTACGTAAGAGAGACTGAGTGGAGGATGGTTGAGAGGGGGCAAGGAGGACAGCACTGGTTGACGTGGCTGAAGATGCTGGAGCAGGAGGAGGAGGGCGGCTTTCACTTTGTGTGCTGCTTCTACTCATGTGTTCTTCCCATCGGCCTTTGTGATGGGAGACCATGTGCCTTCGCAAAGCAGTTGTACCTAGGTGGCTGTTGGACTTCCCACGACTCAGTTTCTTTTGGCACAGGTTGCAAATGGCATCGCTGTTGTCAGAGGCAGACACACAAAAAAAATGCCACACTGCTGAGCTCTGCGATGATGGCATTCTGGTGGTGGCAACAGCATGCGTTGATGGGCGTCGGTGGGCTGTCTGGCTGACCCCTGGTGACGATGCATGCTGTCTGACTGTGCCACTAGCTCCTTGAGACGACCTCCCCGTGCTTCCAAATAGTCTCCTCCTCCTCCTCCTCTCTGTCTCCCCATCTGAACTTTCCCCCTCTTCTTCTTCTCTTCTAGCAGGCACCCACGTGACATCCACCGACACATCATCATCAACCGCTTCACTTGTATCTGAAACATCAAGAAAGGAAGCAGCAGTGGGTACAACATCATCATCATCATCACACCGTACCTCCATGTTGGTAATGCTGCCTGACTGAGACTGATCACTATTATCTACATCCTCTGTCAATGATGGTTGCGCATCACTCATTTCTTCAAAATGATGTGTCAATAACTCCTGTGACAGATCAAGTGAAGCAGCTGTGGTGCTAGTGTTGGTGGTGGCGACAGGCGGTGGAGTGGCACTGGTCACTTGAGACCTGCCCAAAGCACAGCTGGACTTAGATGGTGCGTCAAGGTTAGGAGGACTAGCAGCGGAAGCTGAAGAAGATTGGGTTTCCTGTGTTAGCCATTCAACTAGGTCCTCCTCAGAAGTTTTTGCATCCCCCCTGGCACCCGGCGTCTGAACAATGTGCATATTTGTAGGGTCTAAAGGAATCACAGCACCATGACCACGACCACGGAACCTGCGGGGTGGCCTGCCTCTGGCTGTCATTTTTTTTTAAATGGACACTAACAATACTATTACACCAATTGAGTGGTGGCACTGTGAAAGTGGGCACAGTATACGCTGTGAGACTGACAACAACAAAAAAGACAGATGTTTTAAAAATCACAAATTGTTAATTTTTTTAAATATTACTAGTACTGTGGCAACAAATATGATTGTTTGGCACTATTTGGCAAATGAGCCTGTCTGGCACACATGCTGGGAGAAAGGAAACTGCAATTCAATGGCACTAGGAGACTGAAGAATCACAGTCAAAACAGTTATGATTAACAAAAATTCCAATCCTGTTACAATAAATATGAGTGGTGGCACTAATTGGCTAGTTGGGACTGGCACACAGGCAGGCAGGCAGGAGGAAAATGCAATTCAAGGGCACTAGTAGACTGCAGATTGACAGTCAAAACAGTGTTGATTGACAAATTTTGCAATACTGTTAAAAGAAATATGATTGCTAGCACTAATTGGATAGTTGGGCCTGGCACACAGGCTGGCAGGCAGTAGAAAAGTGCAATTCAATGGCACAAGCAAAATGAGGATTAAGATCAACAATCAAGATTTTTTTTATTTTAATTAGTAACTATACTGTGACAACAATTAGGATTGGTGTAAATAGTTGGCAAGACGGCCTGGCACAAAAGGATGGCAGGCAGGAGGGAGATGCAATTCAAGGACACTAGGAGACTGATTAATGACAGTCAAAACAGTGATGATTGACAATTTTTGCAATACTGTTAAAAGAAATATGATGGCTGACAACAATTGGCTAGGTGGGCCTGGCTCACAGCAGGCTGCAAGGCAGGAGGAAAGTGCTATTCAATGGCACCAGCAAACTGAGGTTTCAAATCACAGCAACTATTACCAAAAATTTTAATTTTTAATTATTAGAATACTGTCACAACAAATATGATTGGTGTAAATATTTTTTAAGTAGGCCTGGCACACAGGCTTGGAAGGCTGTAGAAAAGTGCAATTCAAGGGCACAAGCAAACTAAGGGTTAAGATCATCAACAATAACGATTTTTTTAATTTTAATTAGTAACTATACTGTGACAAAAAATTAGGATTGGTGTAAATAGTTGGCAAGACGGCCTGGCACAAAAGGATGGCAGGCAGGAGGGAGATGCAATTCAAGGACACTAGGAGACTGATTACTGACAGTCTAAACAGTGATGATTGACAATTTTTGCAATACTGTTAACAGAAATATGATTGCTGACAACAATTGGCTAGGTGGGCCTGGCTCACAGCAGGCTGCAAGGCAGGAGGAAAGTGTTATTCAATGGCACCAGCAAACTGACGATTCAAATCACAGCAACTATTACCAAAAATTTTAATTTTTAATTATTAGAATACTGTCACAACAAATATGATTGGTGTAAATATTTTTTAAGTAGGCCTGGCACACAGGCTTGGAAGGCTGTAGAAAAGTGCAATTCAAAGGCACGAGCAAACTGAGGGTTAAGATCATCAACAATAAAGATTTTTTTAATTGTAATTAGTAACTATACTGTGACAAAAAATTTGGATTGGTGTAAATAGTTGGCAAGACGGCCTGGCACAAAAGGATGGCAGGCAGGAGGGAGATGCAATTCAAGGACACTAGGAGACTGATTACTGACAGTCTAAACAGTGATGATTGACAATTTTTGCAATACTGTTAACAGAAATATGATTGCTGACAACAATTGGCTAGGTGGGCCTGGCTCACAGCAGGCTGCAAGGCAGGAGGAAAGTGCTATTTAATGGCACCAGCAAACTGAGGATTCAAATCACAGCAACTATTACCAAAAATTTTAATTTTTAATTATTAGAATACTGTCACAACAAATATGATTGGTGTAAATATTTTTTAAGTAGGCCTGGCACACAGGCTTGGAAGACTGTAGAAAAGTGAAATTCAAAAGCACGAGCAAACTGAGGATTAAGATCATCAACATTAAAGATTTTTTTAATTTTAATTAGTAACTATACTGTGACAAAAAAATTGGATTGGTGTAAATAGTTGGCAAGACGGCCTGGCACAAAAGGATGGCAGGCAGGAGGGAGATGCAATTCAAGGAAACTAGGAGACTGATTACTGACAGTCTAAACAGTGATGATGGACAATTTTTGCAATACTGTTAACAGAAATATGATTGCTGACAACAATTGGCTAGGTGGGCCTGGCTCACAGCAGGCTTCAAGGCAGGAGGAAAGTGCTATTCAATGGCACCAGCAAACTGAGGATTCAAATCACAGCAACTATTACCAAAAATTTTAATTTTTAATTATTAGAATACTGTCACAACAAATATGATTGGTGTAAATATTTTTTAAGTAGGCCTGGCACACAGGCTTGGAAGGCTGTAGAAAAGTGCAATTAAAAGGCACAAGCAAAATGAGGGTTAAGATCAACACTAAAATTTTTTTTTATTTAAATTAATAACTATACTGTCTGACTGTGACAACAATTATGATTGGTGTAAATAGTTGGCTAGACGGCCTGGCACAAAAGGCTGGCAGTGGCAGGCAGGAGGTAAATGAAATTCAATGGCCCTAGGAGACTGAATATTTGCAGTCCAAAAATGTATGTTTTTTTTTTATTATTATTACTGTTACAAGAATTATGATTGGTGCCACTAATTGGCTACTTGGGCCTCGCAGACAGGCTGGCAGATATGAGTCGTGGATGGTAGGTAGGGCAGCAATTTAACACAGTATGCTGTGTAAGTGACAAAAACACAGGACTGATAGAAAATTAAGTTACATTACACTAGCAAAATATTTTAAAATTTTAGATTTTAATATTAAAATTATGTTAAGAAGTGCAATGCACATATGACTCTATGAGTGGTCGCACTGGCTGGCTGCTACGTAGGGCAGCAATTATAACAACAGTATACTGTGTAAGTCAGATAGACAGTTAGACACAGGCCTGATAGAAAATACAATTAGATTACACTAGCATAATGATTTAAAGACTTTTTTTTGGAAATTTTAAGAAAAAGGTTAAGCACATACATATGAGTCGTGGCTGATAGCCTTGGAAGGGCAGCTATTAAAAACAGTAGGCTCTGTATGTCGGATACACACACGCCTGATAGAAAATACTATTAGATTACACTAGAAAAATGATTGAAATTATTTTTTTGGGGGGAAATTAAAAAAAGGTTAAACACATATGAGTCGTGGCTCATAGACTAGGGAGGGCAGCAAGTAAACACAGTAGGCTCTCTATGGCCTAGATTTGGAGTTCGGCGGTAGCCATCAAAACCAGCGTTAGAGGCTCCTAACGCTGGTTTTGGGCGCCCGCTGGTATTTGGAGTCAGTGATTAAAGGGTCTAACGCTCACTTTTCAGCCGCGACTTTTCCATACCGCAGATCCCCCTACGCCATTTGCGTAGCCTATCTTTTCAATGGGATCTTTCTAACGCTGGTATTTAGAGTCGTTTCTGAAGTGAGCGTTAGAGCTCTAACGACAAGATTCCAGCCGCCTGAAAATAGCAGGAGTTAAGAGCTTTCTGGCTAACGCCGGTTTATAAAGCTCTTAACTACTGTACCCTAAAGTACACTAACACCCATAAACTACCTATGTACCCCTAAACCGAGCTCCCCCCACATCGCCGCCACTCGATTAAAATTTTTAACCCCTAATCTGCCGACCGCCACCTACGTTATACTTATGTACCCCTAATCTGCTGCCCCTAACCCCGCCGACCCCTATATTATATTTCTTAACCCCTAACTTGCCCCCCACAACGTCGCCGCAAGCTACTTAAAATAATTAACCCCTAATCTTCCGACCGCAAATCGCCGCCACCTACGTTATCCCTATGTACCCCTAATCTGCTACCCCTAACACCGCCGACCCCTATATTATATTTATTAACCCCTAATCTGCCGGTCGGCAGATTAGGGGTTAATAATTGAAGTTAGGTGTCGGCGATGTTAGGGAGGGCAGATTAGGGGTTAATACTATTTATGATAGGGTTAGTGAGGCGGATTAGGGGTTAATAACTTTATTATAGTAGCGCTCAGGTCCGCTCGGCAGATTAGGGGTTAATAAGTGTAGGCAGGTGTCGGCGACGTTGAGGGGGGCAGATTAGGGGTTAATAAATATAATATAGGGGTCGGCGATGTTAGGGCAGCAGATTAGGGGTACATAGGGAGAACGTAGGTTGCGGCGGTTTACGGAGCGGCAGATTAGGGGTTTAAAAAATATGCAGGGGTCAGCGATAGCGGGGGCGGCAGATTAGGGGTTAATAAGTGTAAGGTTAGGGGTGTTTAGACTCGGGGTACATGTTAGAATGTTAGGTGCAGACGTAGGAAGTGTTTCCCCATAGGAAACAATGGGGCTGCGTTAGGAGCTGAACGCTGCTTTTTTGCAGGTGTTAGGTTTTTTTTCAGCTCAAACAGCCCCATTGTTTCCTATGGGAGAATCGTGCACGAGCACGTTTTTGAGGCCGGCCGCGTCCGTAAGCAACTCTGGTATCGAGAGTTGCATTTGCGGTAAAAATGCTCTACGCTCCTTTTTTGGAGCCTAACGCAGCATTTGATTAAACTCTCGATACCAGAGTTAAATTTATGGTGCGGCCAGAAAAAAGCCCGTGGAGCGTTAGCAGCCCTTTTACCGCCGAACTCCAAATCTAGGCCTTGGTCAGCAAAACACACAGGCCGGATAGAAAATTATATTAGATTACACTAGCAAACAAATTTAAACTTTTTTTTTTTTATATTAAAATTAAGGTGAAAGAAAAATAGATATGAGTGCTGGGTGGCTGCCTGGCACAGACCAATTAACCAAAGACTGAAAAAAAATAGGTATATTAATGCTGAGTGAGCCTGACAGACACAGGCATGATAGTAAATATAATTAGATTACACTAGAAAAATATTTTTTTGTGTTTTTTTTTTAAATTAAAAATAATGTTATAAATGGATATTAACACTGCTGGCTGCTGGCTGGCACAGAGCAATGAACCAGAGTATATGCTGTGTGACACTGGCCTGATAGAAAATGAAAAAAAATTACACTAGAAAAATAATTATATTTTTGGGTTAGTTAAATTTAAACTAATGTTTTAAGGGAGATATCAGTGGTGGCAGTAGTCACAGCATATGCTGTGAGCCTTAAACACACAGCTGAAAGCCAGGCAAATGCTAATAAAAAAAAAAAAAGAAAAAAAAAAAAAAATGGCACAAAATATAGCCCTAAAAAGGGCTTTTTGGGGTGCTGTGCTTGCAGCAGAGATGAGTGGAGTCCTTCTGGACTGTAAATACACTAGCCTAGCTATGTTTTTCCTATTAATGTCAGGAGCAAAAACACAACACGTCCTCTCATTGAAAAAGCAAGGTCGTTATGAGTCTAAAATGGCGGATTCCGAGTAGCTGGGAGGGTCTGTGAGGGAGTGTCTGATGTTGATTGGCTCTAATGTGTCAGGCGGCTGTGACATAAAGGGTCAAAGTTTCCACAATGATGACACATAGGGGCAGATCGAACATCGCCATGTGTTCGCCCACAAATGCGAACGCGAACAAGCTATGTTCGCTGTGAACCGTTTGCGGGCGAACAGTTCGGGACATCACTACTCCTGTGGTGGTACATGAGAAATAAGATGTCAACTTATGAGTGAAGTCATATTTATCTTGAATCTGTTGTATCTTCCAAACGTTTTGGCATGTTTTGCAGGTTCCACAAGGGAACATGCCTGGATTGGTTGCCTCTTTTTTTATTTGTGTATATAGTGACTTGACTAAATTGTCTCTCAGATTTCTAGTTCTTTTGTATCCAATATTTACTGTTGTTCCTATTTGACTGGCTAATAATGTATCCTGTAGTAGGATATGCCAGTTGTTGCTAATCATTTTGGTTATTTCTGAAATTTGAGGGTTGTAAAGTCATAATTAGTTGGATTGTTTTGTCAGTATTTTTGATTTTAGGTCTTAGTACATTTCTCGGCTAGTTTTCAAAGCCTGATTTCTTGCTTTTTTTAATTGATCTGTTAATGTATCCTCTAGATCTAAGCCTGGACATTAGTTTAGTTAATTCCTCCTTAAAGGGACAGTCAACACCAGAATGTTTGTTGTTTAAAAAGATAGATAATCCCTTTATTATAAATTATATGATAGTGATTGGGAGTTTTACTCAACACTTTATTTTGATATTTAGTATCCGCTTTCCTTGTCTGCAAGATAGGCAGTGATAGTGAAGCTGTGTTTTACAGTGATGTCACAATCCGCCCACATCTCCAGACGAGTGAGTAACAGCGTGGGACAAATCGCCAATGAGGAAAATCATCCTTGGTGTTATTAACCCAGGGCTGTCCAGCTGGATGCATACCTTCACATCCCGATAAACAGGGAACATTATTAGTTTGTGAGGTTTGCTTTTCTGGACCAGCACTTCCAGTTCATAGCTCTTCTGTTTGACCTAGCTACTGCTCCAAGGATATTTTCGAAGGTTCTGGGAGCTCTTCTAGTCGATACCAGAACACAAGGTATTGCAGTAGCATCTTACCTGGATGATATCTTGGTACAGGCACCATTTTTTTGTCTAGCTGAAGAACATTCAGACTCCCTTCTCAATCTTCTTCGATCACATGGATGGAAGATAAACTTGGAAAAGATTTCTCTTACTCCAAGTACAAGGGGGAATTTCCTAGGAACTATAATAGACTCCATATCCATCAGAATATTTCTCACAGATCTGAGATGTTGCAAGCTAATTTTTGCATGTCTTGCCCTCCAGGCCTCCTCGAGACCCTCAGTGGCTCAGTGTATGGAGGTAATCGGACTCATGATGTCCTGCATGGACATCATTCCTTTTGCCAGATTCCATCTCAGACCCTTACAACTATGCATGCTGAGACAATGGAATGGTGACCATTCAGATCTGTCTCAACAGATTGTGCTGGACAACCTGTCAAGAGACTCACTCTCCTGGTGGCTCTGTCCAGATCCTCTGTCCCAAGGCACATGCTTCTTGAGACCATCCTGGGAGATTGTGACTACAGACGCAAGCCTTTCCTGCAATCATCCATGCCTTGAAGGCTTGGCCCCTTCTGGATTCATCCCAGTTTATCAGATTCCAATCAGACAATATAACCTTGGTTGCCTACATCAACCATCAGGGGTGAGCGAGAAGTTCCTTGGCGATGAGAGAAGTATCTCAGATACTAGAGTGGGTGGAGACTCACAAATATACGCTGTCAGCGATCCACATTCTGGGTGTGGACAACTGGGAAGCGGACTTCCTCAACATGCAATCCTTTCACCCAGGGGTATGGTCTCCCCACCCTGAGATACATCTCATGGCATCCCGCCTCAATACTAAGCTACCCAGGTACGGGTCGAGGTTGAGGGATCCTCAGGTGGAGCTGATAGATGCCCTATCAGTACCATAGAGGTTCAGACTCATATATCTTTTTCCTCCATTACCGCTTCTCCCTCGTGTCGTGGCCCGCATCATGCAGGAGTGAGCATTAGTGATTCTGATTGCTCCGTCGTTGCCGTGAAGGACGTGGTTTGCGGATCTGGTCCTCATCTCCTCGGTGGAGGTTACCACTGTTATCGACACTCTGGTTCAAGCTCGTAAGCCAGTTACTCGCCGCATCTACCATAAAGTGTGGAGGACTTACTTGTACTGGTGTAAAGAGTGTGGCTTTTCTTGGAATAGGGTATGGTTACCAGAATTTTAGATTTTCTCCAGGATGGACTGGAGAAGGGTTTATCTGCTAGTTCCCTGAAGGGACAGATATCGGCCCTGTTGGTGTTACTGCACAAAAGATTGGCTGAGCTTCTGGATGTGCAGTCCTTTGTTAAGGCTCTGGCTAGTATTAGACCTGTGTTTAGATCTGGGGTTCCGCCTTGGAGCCTCAATCTTGTTCTTAGTGTTTTGCAGCAGGCTCCATTTGAGCCTATGCATACTGTTGACATTAAATTGTTATCTTGGAAGGTTCTTTTTTTGTTGGCTATTGCCTCTGCGTGCAGAGTTTTTGAAATTTCTGCTTTGCAATGTGAACCCTCTTATCTGTTTTTTCATGCTGATAAGGCGGTTTTACGCACTAAACTAGGGTTCCTCTCTAAGGTGGTGTTAAATCATAACATTAATCAAGAAATTGTTGTTTCTTCCTTGTGTCCTAATCCTTCTTCAGTGAAGGAACGTTTGCTTCACAATCTAGATGAAGTTCGTGCTTAGAAGTTCTATCTTCAGGTTACTAAGGAATTCAGACAATCTTCCTCTTTGTTTTTCATCTATACAGGGAAGCGTAAGGGGCAGAAGGCTACTACGACTTCCCTATCTTTCTGGTTGAGGAGTGTCATCCGCTTAGCTTATGAGACATCGAGACGACAGCCTCCTTAGAGGACAACGGCTCATTCCACTAGAGCACTGGCTTCCTCTTGGGCTTTTAAGAATGAAGCCTCAATGGATCAGATTTCTAAGGTGGCTACCTGGTCCTCCTTACACACTTTTTAGGGTCCGCCTTTTTTTTTCTGTTCCCTCCCATTATTCTTTCAGTGTCCTCTGGAGCTTGTATATAGTTTTACCAACAGTAAGGAATGAAGTCATGGACTCTCTCTGCCTTATGGGAGGAAAACATAATTTATGCTTACCAGATAAATTCCTTTCCTTCCAGGCAGGGAGAGTCCACGACCCTGCCCATAATTTATGTTTTGATGGGCGGCTCCCTTTTTCATATTATTTTTTCTGGCACCTTTATACCCTGATGTTTCTCCTACTTTTCCTTGTTCCCTCGGCAAAATGACTGGGGGATAGAGGAAGTGGTAGGGATATTTAAGATTTTAGCTGGGGTGTCTTTGCCTCCTCCTGGTGGCCGGGTATTGTATTTCCCAACAGTAAGGATTGAAATCGTGGACTCTCCCTGCCAGGAAGGAAAGGAATTTATCTGGTAAGCATAAATTATGTTTTCCTCCTAGGATTTCTGACTTTTTGATTGTATTTATATCCACTGTATTGCAGTTCTATTTATTAATTGCTTATTCAATCACTTTTACTATTTAGCTTTTTCGTGCCCCCCCCCCTTTGATATTTTTATATCAATTTTCATTTTGTCCATATTAACCCCTTAAGGATAAGACCATTTTTCAATTGTCTTACCCTTCAGGACCAGTGCTATTTTTACATTTCTGCAGTGTTTAGCTGTAATTTTCCTCTTACTCATTTACTGTACCCACACATATTATATACTGTTTTTCTCACCATTAAATGGACTTTCTAAAGATACCATTATTTTCATCATATCTTATCATTAACTAAAAAAATAAAATAAAACATGATGACATTTTTTTTTCTAACTTTGACCCCCAAAATCTGTTACACATCTACAACCACCAAAAAACAACCATTCTAAATTCTAAATTTTGTTCTGAGTTTAGAAATACCCAATGTTCTTTGCTTTTTTGTAAGTTATAGGGCAATAAATACAAGTAGCACTTTGCTATTTCCAAACCATTTTTTTTTTCCAGAATTAGCGATAGTTACAATGGAACACAGATATCTGTCAGGAATCCCTGAATATCCCTTGACATGTGTATATTTTTTTTAGTAGACAACCCAAAGTATTGATCTAGGCCCATTTTGGTACATCAAAAAAATCAGGAATAAGCCAAGCACCAATAAGTAAAAATAAAACTTAGAACTTTATCTTGACATTTAAAACGAAGAATTAAAGCGATAGAGAGTATGGGTAACCCCCAATAAAGACTAACGCGTTTCGGCTAGGAGAGCCGTACTCATAGTCCCTAAAACCATTGAAAACACACTGACTTAAATACCCAGTGTTACATCATGATAGGTTGTACAGTTAATTGAAATTTAAAGGTATATTCTCTATCGTAGTTTCACATCATATAGTGTTTTATTCAGCATATTGCTAGATATTGGAATTACCTTACAAAATTCCTTTAAGTGTCCAAAAAGGGGAATAAGTCAACAATTTACTTATGAATCCTAAGGTGTAACTACTTGATAAAATCCAGAGTTCCACATTTAAAGTTTGTGTTTCCGGTCCAAACCACAGTGGGGCTTAGTATATAAAGTCTAGTTGGGACTCTCTCTTTTTTGGTTTGTTCATTTTGGTGGCAGGTGGTAAGCCACTGGAACCAACTAGATATTTCAATATGCAGCAAGCTCAAGAAGAAACAGTGATGATATTTTTCTCACTTAAAAAAGCGGATGAAAGAGATGGGGATAACAGAGAGGTTGATCAAATATTTTCAAAGGATAGAAATAATTTTGACTTACCTATGCTTTTTGACGATATGGAACGTTTGTTAATCAAAGAGAAAAAGCTAAAATGGGACATATGGACTTTGGAGAAATACTCTGCCCTTAATATGATACCAAGGGGACTAAGAGTTAACAAATTCCCTACTTTTGAAACTGAGGACTCTGAATTTATAGATATGTGGAACACTGTGCTTAATGATTGCTCTTTCAGGTTGATGAAATTGTTGATTACTTATAAGTCCAAAATGTTAACATCTGTAAGATCTGAGATTGTGGAAGTGCAATTGTTGTTAAATGCCTATTCTAGCACAGTGGATTATCCTAATTTTGATAAGGTATTACAGCGTACCATACAAGAAGTGAAAAATGAGATAGTTAATATTAAACATACCAAATTCATCAGGGACAAGGCAGATTATGACAGCAACAAAATCTATATTTGGAACAAGAGCCAAAGATCCCAATTTAGGAGATCTCAAAATTTCAACAGAGGGGGTAGACGGGGTAGGAGGAGAAGATCCAGGGGCAGAAGAACTGTAACTTTTTCTGAAAGTGAGGCAGATTCTGGTGGAGATAGTACACAATCAGAGAATGAGGATGGGAGTAATTTTTCTCAAGAAGTTGTGAGCATGAATACTGAATTTAATAGGAATGGGGGTCACACATATCAACAGCATAGGATGGGTGGTAGGGCAGGATCAAGGAGAGGTAGAGTAATATATAACTCTTCTCGCTCTAGGGGTCAACCAAATCAACAAATAAGATACCAACCCACAGTTAACCATCCCTACCCCCCTGCCCAATCTGCAGCAGCTCAGAATAGAGATGATGAGCTGGTACAGTTGGAGCAGGTTTTTCAGGTAGGACACCATCTCCGGGAAGGGGGAGGTATGAATCCACAGGGACCCCAACAAGGGAGATACCCATCCCGCCAGACAAGAGCCCCGTCGAAATACATACCGTCATAAACCTATCTAACCACATCTTAAGTAATTACGAGGAAAGAGTGCTATCACTTGGTCTGGGTTTTGTACCCACAGTAAACTTTAATTTATTTAAGACAATGTTGGATTTAAATAAGTTTATTCGTAATTTGACGTTGCGTAAACATTTTTCAAGGGCAAACTCAGAACAAGAGATAGCAACTGGATTCGCACCAACTCAGGGGGGTCCTCTTCAGGAACTAGATTTTTTGGAAACATGTGATCTGATTACCTTAAGGGAATTAGAGAGAGAGGGAACATCAAATATGGAACAGCAGAACCCAGATAGGGTTAGAAAGTACAGAAATCCCTCCACATTCTACCCTATCCAAAGTAGGGGTAACATCATAGAGACCTTTTATAGAAGGGTGGAATCTGACTTAAGGCAATTAACCTTGTCACAGGTAAACACTCCGAGTAATATGTCACTGAATGAAAGGAAAGCCCTTAAGGCTTTGGAAGAGAACCCAGATGTGGTTATCAAGCAGGCGGACAAGGGGGGCTCAGTGGTCCTCCTAAACAGGTCTGACTACATTAAGGAAGCCCTGAGACAATTAGAAAATGTAGAAAATTACGAACATTTGAAACAAGACCCCACACACACTTTCCAGAGAGAACTTGTGCACCTTCTAGATGGAGCAGTGGAGGATGGACTGTTAGATGACAAGACTTCCAAATATCTTTTTGTAGAACATCCGGTCATCCCCTTGTTCCATCATCTTCCGAAGGTGCACAAGTCACTAGAGAATGTCCAGGGTAGACCCATAGTGAATGGCATAGGGTCTATGCTGGAACATCTCTCTGAGTGGCTGGACGGAATACTCCAACCCCTGGTTAAGTCTCTCCCCAGCTATGTCAGGGATTCTAAACAAGTATTGAACTTGGTAGAAAAGGTACCCTGGGAGCAGGATTTTGGGTGGCTCACTGTGGATGTTGTGTCCCTATATTCAATGATACCACATGAATGGGGTATTCAGGCAGTCGCATATTTTCTGGAAGAGGGAACTACCCACAGTGAGCCATTCATCTCCTTTGTTCTTAATGTCACTAAATTCCTGCTCTCTCATAACTATTTTCGGTTTGAGGGGGAATTCTACCTGCAGAGACGTGGGACTGCAATGGGGGCCAAATTCGCCCCCACTTACGCCAACCTGTTCATGGGTTGGTGGGAGCGGTCCCACGTTTATGCGGCTAGGAACCCCTTCAGATCGAAAATTAAACTGTATATTCGCTATATAGATGATCTTCTATTTATATGGAAGGGTACTAAAGAACAAGCGCAGGATTTTGCTGACTATTTGGGCCTCAATGAGGTGAATCTAAGATTCACATTCGAGTATAGCCCAACCTGGGTACACTATTTGGATTTGGAACTAAGGGGCTGGTCCTCTGGGAGGGTATCCTCACAGGTGTATAGGAAGCCCATCTCAGGAAACAGCCTCTTACACGCCAAAAGTTGCCATCCTAAACATATGCCCTATTCAGTGGCCAAAGGCCAGTTTGTGCGTATTAAACGCAACTGTACCTTATCCCAAAGTTATGCCACACATGCGGATGATCTGGAGAAACGTCTGCAACAACGGGGGTACAATAGAAAAGTCATCAAAAGAGCCAGAAAGGAAGTAGATAGCATCCCACGAGGAAGTCTCCTTCAAGACAAACAAATTCCTAATAAAAGTTCTGAAAATACACTTACCTTTGTAACATATTATTCAGTCCAATACCCACAGATCTGCAACATAGTCCGAAATCATTTTCGGTTGTTGGTGGCAGATGATGCCCTCACAGAGACGGTGAAGAAAGGCTGTAGGTTTTCCTACAGGAGAAATAAAACAATAGGTAATCTTGTTTCCCCTTCCCAATTAAAAAGAGCTACTCCAGCTACAGGTACTTCTTCCTGGCTTAGACACAGAGGAACATACAGGTGCGGATACTCACAATGCAAAGCATGTGAACACGTACAAGTAGGTAACACTTTTTCCTCAATGGTCACAGGGGAAATTTTTGATATTTCCTCTTGTGTGAACTGCAAGTCCACATACTGTGTTTACCTCCTCTGGTGCGAGGAGTGTAATCTGCAATATGTGGGTCTGACCACCAGGGATGTTCGCTCAAGGATACGCGAACATTTGTCCACTATCCGGGTGGGCAAGAGTAGTACCACATTAGTGACCCATTTTGTCCAAAAACATGACAAGGATTGTAGTTCACATAAGTGGACGATTATTGAAAAAGTCCAACCCCAGAAGAGAGGGGGAGACAGCTTTAAGGTCCTTTCAAGGCAGGAAATGTATTGGATTTTCAGGCTCCAAACTAAGAGACCTGGGGGCCTGAATTCCGAATACGACTTTATCAACCATTGGTCGTGATAACATTCCAAAAGGATATGTATCCCCTGTGAGTGTCCTTGTTAGACTTATTTTCGTTTTACTTTTGATCGGTCTAGAGATCAATTGTCAATATGTAGTATAGTTTCTAGTCATAGGCTCAGTTATAAAAATATATACAAATTAGTACATATGTACACAACTTTGGTTCTATTTTTCCATTCACATATTTCTCAATCTTTTAGGTATTGAAAAACAATTAGATAAATTTGGACTTTTTGGCCATATCTCTTGTCATAGGCTCAATTTTAGGATTTGAGTATATATATATAATTTTTTATTATTATTATGTACAGACACTTTTGGATATTTGTTAGGGTGCATTAGGATCCTTTGGATGGTGTATACACATAGAATATACTTTTTTCATTATCATTTTTCATGTATCTTTATTATATTTTGTATATCTAGGTTCATGATGCAGTTTGTAAACCATATGTATACTGATCTTTTTACTGATGTAAATAATCCTATAGTAAGGTACAATTTGTTGTTAATACTTTATAAATGAATTTAAATTTATACAAACATGATCAACCCTAAATCCCCCCCTTTTTGGACACTTAAAGGAATTTTGTAAGGTAATTCCAATATCTAGCAATATGCTGAATAAAACACTATATGATGTGAAACTACGATAGAGAATATACCTTTAAATTTCAATTAACTGTCCAACCTATCATGATGTAACACTGGGTATTTAAGTCAGTGTGTTTTCAATGGTTTTAGGGACTATGAGTACGGCTCTCCTAGCCGAAACGCGTTAGTCTTTATTGGGGGTTACCCATACTCTCTATCGCTTTAATTCTTCGTTTTAAATGTCAAAATAAAGTTCTAAGTTTTATTTTTACTTATTGGTGCTTGGCTTATTCCTGATTTTTTTGATAATGCCATTTTACCACTAGCCAGTACTTTCTGCATAAGCCCATCGGATCGACTATCTGTGAGGAGGTAAAGGAAAGCTGTTTTTCCCTCTTCGGAAGTTTCACCTATGGTAATTTGAAACCCTACCTATATAACACAACCTTGCCAGTACTATATGACTTTTTAAACCTTCCGTTTATGCCCCCGCTTTCAACTGTCAATACAAGTTCCTTGCCTTGGGTGATCAGTTGCAGCCTTTGGGGTACTGCAGGATAACGCCAGTACGCCCCTGATATCTTGAATATGCCCCTGGCCTGTGCCGGTGGTGACACGCAGGATACGTCACTATACTGGGCGTTCATTGGACAGGAGCCGGGTCGACACGTTGGACACGCAACGGAACTGTTTTGTTTGAACAACCAAGCGCTACAAGCCACAGGTATTCCCCGTCAGCAGAAGGACGCCGCTCGATCTGCGGTGGTGGACAGACTGAGGTCTGGAAGAGCGTGCGAATAACTGGTGAGATACGTTTAGCTTCTCCTGTTTTATTTCTGGGGTGATATAAAGCCGTGGAGTGGTACTTTGAACTGTTGATTGAAAAGAACTTTGTCATTGTGAGAGTGTGCATTACGGAAAGGTTTATAGAACTGGATATTTTATTTGATTCATTCTTACTATCATCTGGCGGTTGTAGTTATAAAGACATTTAATCTCTATCAAAGAAATGTAAAATGGGCATGAATTGGAATAAGTCAACAATTTACTTATGAATCCTAAGGTGTAACTACTTGATAAAATCCAGAGTTCCACATTTAAAGTTTGTGTTTCCGGTCCAAACCACAGTGGGGCTTAGTATATAAAGTCTAGTTGGGACTCTCTCTTTTTTGGTTTGTCCATTTTGGTACATTTCATGCCACCAATTCACCGCCCAAATGCGATCAAATTAAAAAAAATCAACTTTTTCACAAACTTTTTCACAAACTTTAGGTTTCTCATTGAAATTATTTACAAACAGCTTGTGCAATTATTCTTTGGGATGCCACCATTTCATCGCCCAAATGCGATCAAATTTTAAAAAATCGTCCACTTTTTCACAAACTTTTTCACAAACTTTAGGTTTCTCATTGAAATTATTCACAAACAGCTTGTGCAATTATTCTTTGGGATCTCCTTTATTCAGAAATAGCAGACATTTATGGCTCTGGCGTTACTTTTTGGTAATTAGAAAGCCGCTAAATGCCGCTGCGCACCACACGTGTATTATGCCCAGCAGTGAAGGGGTTAATTAGGGAGCTTGTAGGGTTAATTTTAGCTTTAGTGTAGTGTAGTAGACAACCCAAAGTATTGATCTAGGCCCATTTTGGTATATTTCATGCTACCATTTCACTGCCAAATGCGATCAAATAAACAAAATGTTCACTTTTTCACAAACTTTAGGTTTCACACTGAAATTATTTAAAACAGCTTGTGCAATTATGACACAAATGGTTGTAAATGTTTTTCTGGGATCCCCTTTGTTCAGAAATAGCAGACATATATGGCTTTGGCATTGCTTTTTGGTAATTAGAAGGCTGCTAAATGCCGCTGCGCACCACACTTGTATTATGCCCAGCAGTAAAGGGGTTAATTAGGTAACTTGTAGGGTTAATTTTAGCTTTAGTGTAGAGATTTAGCTTTAGTATAGAGATCAGCCTCCCACCTGACACATCCCACCCCCTGATCCCTCCCTGACCCCTCTCAAACAGCTCTCTTCCCTCCCCCACGTCACAATTGTCCCCATCATCTCAAGTACTGGCAGAAAGTCTGCCAGTACTAACATAAAAGGATTTTTTTTTTTTTTTATTAAAAAAATGTGTATTCTGCTGTGTAGGATCCAGTACCAAATTTGCATACAAATTTTAATTTTATTTTTTTAATTTATTCCCTTAGATAAAAATGTTCCCCCTCCTCTCTACCTCCTTCCATTTACACTGTTCCCTAGTGTAGGGTTCCCACTCGCTCCAGCCCCTTGCGCGCTCCAGCATCCGCCCCGTGCACGCTCCCGGCGCTACCCCACGTGTGATCCCACCCACCTCTGTCGTCATTCCCCCAGTGATGGCCGCCCACCTGCCTCCCTGCAGCAGCTCCCACCCACCAATGATTGCACCATCGCTGGCCAATACAGAGAGGGCCTCAGAGTGGCTCTGTCTGCATCAATGTTTGAAAAAAGGTATTGCAGTGATGCCTCAATATCGAGGCATCATGGCAATACCTTGAAAGTAAATGGGAGCCGCTTTAAACCCCTAACGACGTACAGGGTACGTCGTTGGTCTTTAACGACCAGTTTGTGTCTGATGTACCCTGTACGACGTGTGTCGTTAAGGGGTTAATAGTTTGCAGAATAACTTGGCTGAATGACTGGGGGATAGAGGAAGTGGGAGGGATACTTAAGACTTTGGCTGGGGTGTCTTTGTCCCCTCCTGATGGCCAGGTGTTGTATTTCCCAACAGTAAGGAATTAAGTCATGGACTCTCCCTGCCAGGAAGAAAAGGAATTTATCTGGTAAGCATAAATTGTGTTTTCCTCCTAGGATTTCTGACTTTTTGATTGTATTTATATCCACTGTATGGCAGTTCTATTTATTAATTGCTTATTCAATCACTTTTACTATTTAGCTTTTTTGTGTGCCCCCTTTGATATTTTTATATCAATTTTAATTTTGTCCATATTAATAGTTTGCTGTTGTCTCGATGCTCGCAGCAGATCTTCCTTGTTGGAGAATGTATGTAATTTTACCATTACATACCTGGGGAGCTCTGAATCCTTAGGGGGGTCTAAGAGGCATGTGTGCTATTTCTATTTATATGACTCTGTGTATTTCAGGATGTGAGAGAAGTTTTTTCATATAGGTAGCTGTTATTATGGGGATCAGAAGCCAGCTTTGTAGTTTTGGCGTAGTGAAGTTGGCCACATTATAGTAGCTGCTGTGGAGGGCCTCACTTGTAGTTTGTGCTGGCCTTTTTAAGGGTGAGATGGGGAGCGGCAGGCCTACCTGTAGGACTTTTTAATTTACAGGGCTTTGAAGGTAAGCGGATGCCCTGCCAATCCGAGGCGAGTCTCAATTGTTAAAAGCAGGGCTAAGTGTGGAAGATGCAGACTTTTTATTTTTTTGTCTGTTGTATAATGGACAAAGAAATTGTAGTTTTTACATTGACCACTGTCTAAGGAGTCAAGTGATCCATCATTTAAGAGAGGAAATTCTCCTGTTTTAAGTAGTCTCATAAATGTATTTAGCTAAAGAACTCTACCATGTTTATTTGCATTTTCTCAGGCGATACTTTAGTTGGAAGAAAAGATTGTCATCATTCCAATGAGGTCACAGGTCCCTCTAAGTCACTGTGGTGCTGAGTTTAGCGCTCTTAATGACTATGCAGAACCTGCCTGCAGACATATTGCCATGCACCTTCTTGCTCTCTACCGTTGATGCCTATGGTGGTAATTAACATGTGCTGTGATACATTTAGTCCTAGAGGCATAGTATAATTTATATAGCACATTATAGATGGAGAGAAAAATAATTTAACTGATTTCAAAGATCAGATTTCAGAAGCTTTGTGAAAGAAAACGCTAGAATTATCAATGAAAAGTTAACACCAACTAAAGCAGTGGAGTTATGTATGGGAAGTTGTGCTGTTTTGTGAGACTTATAACCTTGTTCTATTTTGTTATATTCAGGTATTGTATTTGGACATGGAGAATCATGGAAAATAATGAGAAGGTTTACACTCTCAACCCTACGAGACTTTGGAATGGGAAAGAAGACAATACAAAGCAGAATTCAAGATGAATTACACCCTTTACTCACACATTTGGAATCCTACAATGGTAAGCTTTAAATATCTATAGATTTGTGTAATTTTAAGAAATAGGGTTGTCAGGGTGCTTAGTCCCTAAAAAATGGGAATAGTATGTAATGTTATCTCTGGGCAGGATGAGAGTGTTTTCCTGCCTTAGGGCCCAGTACTTTGGGGGGGGGGGGGGTCATGCAGTGTTAGGGGTAAGGGTATGAAAAGGTTCAATGTACAGCCTGTATTTAGTTTATGGAGAAGAGTTTATGGTATCAAAAGGTGTAATATATATTGTGATATTCTTTTTATAGAGGACACTGAATCTTGGGGCAGAGCATACAGAGAGAGGGGAGTAGTAGGTCTAGGTTGAGGGGAAGCCACAATGTTGTCTTGCCCAGGGCCCCGCAGATGCTAAGGGCGGCCCTGCTCTCTATAATCATAAAACAACACTCTGTATAAAAATAAGTCTGAATTATTTTTCATGTGACCCCCCTCCCCCAAGCATTATTAAGATAAAATAACGGCAATCAATGATAAGCAACATTTTGCTACCTCAGACTTATGCAGTTTCCAATATAGATTATAGCGTCTCCTAATAAAATATAATATAAGAAACACGATTAATGTACTTGTTGATCTTGTATTACCTGGATTATAGCCAAATATAGAGAATGCAATAGCAAAATGTGTTATAAAAATACCAACCAAACACTTTTAATTAGAATTTTTTTCTGCAGTCTTGCAATAAATTAACATACAGTGTGAGTGTGAACTGTGAACATTTTTTGACACATTGACACCTTGTTTACTGCAATTGTTTTCAATAGACAAATTTCACTCCACACACAACTTTGTTTCTATAAGACCCTTTGGACTTGTTACTAGAGTAGATAATTCTTGTCACTGTTAATTCCTAAGCAACAACTCCATTGTTTTATAGTTCCTTATTGTATAATTTCTGTGGAAAAATATTTAGGGACATTAGCAAATTATATGTAAGGCAAGATAAGGTTTGTGAAACCTGCAGTCTGTGCATCCAGTTCTTAAAACAAAAAAACACAATTTTCAGTGATATTAAACACTAAAGGCCAGATTACAAGTGAAGCACTATTTAATGTTCCCACACTAGTGTTAAAGGGACACTGAACCCAAATGTTTTCTTTTGTGATTCAGATAGAGCATGCGAGTTTAAGCAACTTTCTTATTTAATCCTATTGTCAATTTTCTTTGTTCTCTTGCTATCTTTATTTTTTTTAAAAAGGCACCTAAGCTAAGGAGCCAGGGAATTTTTGGACAGCACTTGTTTATTGGTGGGTGAATTTATCCACCAATCAGCAAGAACAACCCAGGTTGTTCACCAAAAATGGGCCACCATCTAAACTTACATTCTTGCATTTCAACTAAAGATACATACGCCTAGATTTAGAGTTCTGCGTTAGCCGTCAAAACCAGCGTTAGAGGCTGCTAACGCTGGTTTTGGGCTACCGCTGGTATTTAGAGTCGTGTAGGTAAGGGTCTAACGCTCACTTTCCAGCCGCGACTTTTCCATACCGCAGATCCCCTTACGTCAATTGCATATCCTATCTTTTTCAATGGGATCTTTCTAACGCCGGTATTTGGAGTCTTGGCTGAAGTGAGCGTTAGAAATCTAACGACAAAACTCCAGCCGCAGCAAAAAGCCAGGAGTTAAGAGCTTTCTGGGCTAACTCCGGTTCATAAAGCTCTTAACTACTGTGCTCTAAAGTACATTAACACCCATAAACTACCTATGTACCCCTAAACCGAGGTCCCCCCACATCGCCGCCACTCTATTAAACTTTTTTTACCACTAATCTGCCGACCGCACACCGCCGCCACCTACGTTATCCTTATGTACCCCTAATCTGCTGCCCCTAACACCGCCGACCCCTATATTATATTTATTAACCCCTAATCTGCCCCCCAAAACGTCGCCGCCACCTACCTACAATTATTAACCCCTAATCTGCCGACCGGACCTCACCGCTACTCTATTAAATGTATTAACCCCTAAAGCTAAGTCTAACCCTAACACTAACACCCCCCTAAGTTAAATATAATTTTTATCTAACGAAATAAATTAACTCTTATTAAATTAATTAATCCTATTTAAAGCTAAATACTTACCTGTAAAATAAACCCTAATATAGCTACAATATAAATTATCCGATGTCTTGATCCAAGCCCAAGCGGGGGCTGAAGACGTCCATCCTCAGACTGAAGTCTTGATCCAAGCGCCGGCTGAAGAAGTCCATCATCGGGCAGAAGTCTTCATCCTATGCGGGCAGAAGAGGAGATCCGGACCGGTAGACATCATCATCCAAGCGGCATCTTCTATGTTCTTCCATCCGACGACGAGCGGCTCCATCTTCAACACCTCCAGCGCGGATCCATCCTCTTCTTCCGACGGCTAGACGACGAATGAAGGTTCCTTTAAGGGACGTCATCCAAGATGGCGTCCCTCGAATTCTGATTGGCTAATAGGATTCTATCAGCCAATAGGAATTAAGGTAGGAAAATTCTGATTGGCTGATGGAATCAGCCAATCAGATTCAAGTTCAATCCGATTGACTGATTGGATGAGCCAATCGGATTGAACTTGAATCTGATTGGCTGATTCCATCAGCCAATCAGATTTTTCCTACCTTAATTCCGATTGGCTGATAGAATCCTATCAGCCAATCGGAATTTGAGGGACGCCATCTTGGATGACGTCCCTTAAAGGAACCTTCACTCGTCGTCTAGTCGTCGGAAGAAGAGGATGGATCCGCGCCGGAGGTCTTGAAGATGGAGCCGCTAGTCGTCGGATGGAAGAACATAGAAGATGCCGCTTGGATGATGATGTCTACCGGTCCGGATCTCCTCTTCTGCCCACATAGGATGAAGACTTCTGCCCGATGATGGACTTCTTCAGCCGGCGACTGATCAAGACTTCAGTCAAAGGATGGACGTCTTCAGCCCCCGCTTGGGCTTGGATCAAGACATCGGAGCCTGGACGGATCGGTGATGCCCGGCGTGGTGAAGATAAGGTAGGAAGATCTTCAGGGGCTTAGTGTTAGGTTAATTTAAGGGGGGTTTGGGTTAGATTAGGGGTATGTGGGTGGTGGGTTGTAATGTTGGGTGGGGGGTATTGTATGTTTTTTTTTTCCAGGCAAAAGAGCTGTTTTCTTTGGGGCATGCCCCGCAAAAGGCCCTTTTAAGGGCTGGTAAGGTAAAAGAGCTTTTCTAATTTTATTTTAGAATAGGGTAGGGCATTTTTTATTTTGGCGGGCTTTGTTATTTTATTAGGGGCCTTAGAGTAGGTGTAATTAGCTTAAAATTGTTGTAATATTTTTCTAATGTTTGTAAATATTTTTTTATTTTTTGTAACTTAGTTCTTTTTTATTTTTTGTACTTTAGTTAGTTTATTTAATTGTATTTATTTGTAGGTATTGTATTTAATTAATTTATTGATAGTGTAGTGTTAGGTTTAATTGTAACTTAGGTTAGGATTTATTTTCCAGGTAATTTTGTAATTATTTTAACTAGGTAACTATTAAATAGTTATTAACTATTTAATAGCTATTGTACCTGGTTAAAATAAATACAAAGTTGCCTGTGAAATAAATATTAATCCTAAAATAGCTACAATATAATTATAATTTATATTGTAGCTATATTAGGGTTTATTTTACAGGTAAGTATTTAGCTTTAAATAGGATTAATTAATTTAATAAGAGTTCATTTATTTTGTTAGATAAAAATTATATTTAACTTAGGGGCGTGTTAGTGTTAGGGTTAGACTTAGCTTTAGGGGTTAATACATTTAATAGAGTAGCGGCGAGGTCCGGTCGGCAGATTAGGGGTTAATACTTGAAGTTAGGTGTCGGTGATGTTAGGGAGGGCAGATTAGGGGTTAATACTATTTATTATAGGGTTATTGAGGCGGATTAGGGGTTAATAACTTTATTAGAGTAGCGGTGAGGTCCGGTCGGCAGATTAGGGGTTAATAATTGTAGGCAGGTGGTGGCGACGTTTTGGGGGGCAGATTAGGGGTTAATAAATATAATATAGGGGTTGGCGGTGTTAGGGGCAGCAGATTAGGGGTACATAGATATAATGTAGGTTGCGGCGGTGTACGGAGCGGCAGATTAGGGGTTAATAATATAATGCAGGGGGCAGATTAGGGGTTAATAAGTGTAAGGTTAGGGATGTTTAGACTCGGGGTACATGTTAGGGTGTTAGGCGCAGACTTAGGAAGTGTTTCCCCATAGGAAACAATGGGGCCGCGTTAGGAGCTGAACGCTGCTTTTTTGCAGGTGTTAGGTTTTTTTTCAGCTCAAAATAACCCATTGTTTCCTATGGGGGAATCGTGCACGAGCACGTTTTTTAAGATGGCCGCGTCCGTAAGCACCGCTGGTATTTAGAGTTGCAGTGTCGGTAAATTATGCTCTATGCTCCCTTTTTGGAGCCTAACGCAGCCCTTCTGTGAACTCTAAATACCAGAGGTATTTAAAAGGTGCGGGGGAAAAAAAGCACGCGTAGCTAACGCACCCCTTTGGCCGCAAAACTCCAAATCTAGCCGCAAGAGAATGAAGAAAAATTTATAATAGGAGTAAATTAGAAAGTTGCTTTAAATTGCATGCTCTGCCTGAATCACACAATAAAAAAATTGGGTACATTGCCCCTTTAACTGCTCTAGAAGTAAGCTTTTTGTGCGTGTCAGGTTGTGCTCGTTTAACAAGTTGAAAGTAAACTGTTTTCGCTTGCGTGCTAACCCGATGCTCATAAAAAGGCTAATTTTGAATATTGGTTGTGCAATAACCTATTCCCCAGTAGAAGTCAATGGAGCAAAAAAAAGTGGAAAAAACCTATCACCCTACAAGCGTACAAACCCGAACGCATATTCTAAGAACAAGGGGTCATGATCTCAAGCTGAAGGGTAGCATATTCAGGAGTAATTTGAGGAAGCACTTTGTTACAGAAAGGGAGATTGATTCTTGGAATAAACTTCCACAAGAGGTAGTAATGACAAACACTGTGGGGGACTTTAAGAATGCCTGGGACAAGCATAAGGTTATCCTACGAACTAGATAAGTTTAAACTTTTAGGAAATATCGGGCAGACTTGCTGGGCCTATGGCTCTTATCTGCCGTCAATATCTATGTCTCTATGTTATAAAGTTCATAATATAATTATAAAGTGTATGACCAGGGAGGTACTGTGTGATATCATTTATTGACATCAGTACGGAATTGAACTGTGTGTAAGCACCCACAGTTGACTGGACAGTACCAATGACATTATCTCTGTGTATAGTTTCATGCAAACTCATGTTATTTGGGGGTTATATCTCTTTGATAATATTATCAGTATGTATTAAAACCCTGTGATGTTAGCAAGCTTAATTTGGTGTTACTTACAGCAGGGACCTAATGGCATGTTCTGGAACAAAGTAGCAATGGGATATATTTCTCTATTTCCCCTCTCTCCTCTCTCTCTATCTATCTCTATCTCTCTTTCTCCCCCCTTTCTTCTCCCTCTCTTCCCTCTCTTTCCTTCTCTTTCTCTCCTCTCCCTTTCTCACCTCTCTCTCCATATTTCTCTCCCCTCTCTTTCCCTTGCCCCATCTCCTCTTTCTCTATCTTTTTCTCCCCTCTCTTTCTCTACCCTTTATCTCTCTTTCTCCTCTCTCTCTCTCCCCCCTTCTCTTTCTCCTCTCTCCCCCTTCTCTTTCTCCTCTCTCCCCCTCTCTCCCCCTCTCTCTCCCCTCTCTCCCCCTCTCTCTCCCCTCTCTCTCTCTCTTTCTCCTCTCTCGTTCTCCTCTCTCTCTCTCTCTCTCTCTCTCTCTCCCCCTCTCTCCCCCTCTCTTTCTCACCCTCTCTCTATCTCCTCTCTCTCTTGCACTCTCTCTCCCCCCCTCTCTCCCCTCTCTTTCTTTCTCCCCTCTCTCTCACCCCCTCTCCCTCTTTCTCCTATCTCTTTGTCTCCTCTCTCTCTCTATTCTCTCTTTCTTTCACCTCTCTCTCTCTCTCTTTCTCCGCTCTTTCTTTCTCCTCTCTCTCTCTCCGCCCACCTTTCTCTCTCTTTCTCCTCTCTCTTTTCCCCCTTTCTTTTTCTCCCCTCTTTTTCTCCCCTCTCTCTATGTTTCTCTATCTCTCTCTCTCTCTCTCTATCTTTCTCTCACCTCTCTTTCTCTTCCCTCTCTCCCCCCTCCCCACTTTCTCTGTCTCCAAAAGACAGCAGCACTCACCAATATCTTCCAAAGCTTTGGAAGATATTAGTGAGTGCTGCTGTCTTTTGGACTTTATATGTATGAAATGGAGGTTTTGGTGTGAAGCCTCAGACAGATTTGCACCACAAGTATTTTACATTGTGCGGGATTGTATCACTGATATCATAGGTGATGTCACTAGTCATCATCAATGTCAAGTGTGATGTAATCAGTGATGTCGTTGATGATGTCATGCAAAGCACCCAGGGCGGAAGCTGTTTAAGTTGGGAATTTCCTTGCTTTTTAACATTTTAAACGTTTTTTTGCCAATTAAAAAAAAAAATAAAAAAAATATTTAAACCATATTTATCATAGATATTTGTATACTTACCATGCTGTGTAAATAAAAGTAAACAAAAAGAACATTTTTCAGTTATAAATTCTCAAGACCACCCTATTATCATTCTGTTAAGACAACTTATAAATGTAAAACTTATTATTACTGACTACCAGAGCTGGTAGTCAGACGAGCCGAGTCAGGAGCCAAAGCGAGTAGTCAGACGAGCCAGAATCAGGAACAAGGAGAACAGCAGAGTCAGGAACAAGCCAGGGATCAGGAACCAGGAGGGACATCAGACAGCCAGGAAATACACAGGAACTGGAACACAGGAACTCACAAACAGGTCTGAGAAAACGCAAGGGCAAAGCATACTGAACAGAGGCCCTTTAAATAATAAGTGATGACATCACAATACTGAGACTGCAACCTGTCTCACACGGATGATGTACACCAGTCCGGCCATAAGAGGACGTGCAGGAAATGAGCAGCATCAGACACTCTGTACCAGATTCAGTAAGAGGAAAGTAAAATGGCTGCCAGCAGCACATGGCAACCAAAGCAGGGAAAAAAACCCTGACAGTACCCTCCCCTCAATGACCCCTCCCCCACGGGAGAACAAAAGGCTTATTGGGGAAACGGGCATGGAAGGCATGGAGGATGGCGGGAGCATGAACATCAGCCCGTCCAGTGAACCAAATACTGTACGCGGCCCCTGGACATACGAGAGTCAATAATGCTGCTGACCTCATATTCTACATGGTTTTAAACAGAGATAGGATGAGGATGAGGCAACACAGTGGTAAACCGATTACAAACCAATGGTTCAAGAGGGAGACATGAAAAACATTGGAGATGCGCATTGCAGGAGGAAGGTCAAGAGCGTAGGCCACATGATTGACCCATCTGAGTATTCAAAAAGGACCAACATAACGGGGAGCCAGTTTATTGGAAGGCACCTGAAGGTTAAAGTTGCGGGAGGCATAAAAGAAGTTAGTATATAGGGTTACTTAGTGTAAAGATATTAGGAATAAATTATAGCAAAACACAACTAATATCAGCACAATGTAATTAAAGTTAAAGCACACTTAAAAGGTTAAAACAAGCAATCTTAGCTTATAGTAGTAGCTGCACAAAGTACAAAGCAAGCTGTTATAATGCAGCACACAATGAGAGCAGAAATAGGGTTATAATTCCTTTGGATTCGTGCTGTTATTTTAAACAGCCTGTATGCAAACAGATATAGCTATAGCGAAAGCAGTCAAAGTTTTGCATAAAATAAAATTTAGATTATTTACGAAAGCAATAGCAAGCAAAAGCGTTATGCAGATGGTGAAAATTATTTATATCCACTTTGGGCAGATCTGAAAGTTTTTTATCTTTTGTAAGTAAATTCTCTGCTAGGTTTATAGATACTCCTCCGGAAATACTCCTTAGGGTTATTCTATAGAATGTAAATAACACCTTATCTTGGAAGTATGCTGGTGTTGTAGTGTACAAAATGATGATCCAAACTTACAGTTTAAAATGCCTTGAGCTACTAAATATAGCTGGACGCCTTCCCTGGCGTTTGTTGAAGAGTTTCTCGTCCGGTCCCTTATCACAGGGAATATAAGCAGATGGTCTGACGTATCAGACTACGGTTACCTTGGGCTTGCTTGGTATGACTGGGACGCCTTGCCTGGCGTTTGTCGAAATAAGTTCCGTCTGGTCCCTTCTCACAGAGAATCACAGCTGAGAGTCTTACATCACAGACTATGGTGGCCTAGATGGGCCCAAAAAAAGCAACGCGTTTCGGTTTACACCTTTCTCAAGCTTCTGGTTTGATGCTTAACTGTAGAGCTCCTTTAATATCGGAGCAGTTGGTCTGATTGGAGGACAAACGTTTGTGTGACTCTTATGCTTGCATTGATGGGATCCCCACTTTTGTGGGTTTACGGATATCCTATGAAGTGCATTGGAAGTAATATTCAAATAATATATGCTAAATTACAATATAAACGACTATGTTTGTGTGCAAACAATACAATATAAAAAACTATGTTTAATCGCAAATGGCTAAAAAAAAAATCATACTTTGTTGGCTGACTAAAGAGACATATAAAACAGACATATAAAACATCAAATTAGTACGAAATGAAAATAGAAGAAAAGAGAGGAAATTAGAGGAAAATTATATTCATTTTAAAAAAACGCAATAGATGGCCACGCAATTCTTATTTGGCAATAAAACAGATCAAAAATAAGACGAAAAATAGGACACAAAATAGGACGAAAAATATAAAATATAAAATATTTGCTCCTTGTGTAACGGAGTGCTGTCTTCATTTACAACGTACTGCATATAAATCTAATGGGCTCTTATTTATATGTATATATCCCATATATATACAAAGGAGAGAATGTCCTAAGGAGAGAATGTCCTAAGTAAAACAGAAAAAGAAAAAGAAATTCCTAGCATAGGACATTCTCTCCTTTGTATATATATGGGATATATACATATAAATAAGAGCCCATTAGATTTATATGCAGTACGTTGTAAATGAATACAGCACTCCATTACACAAGGAGCAAATATTTTATATTTTATATTTTTCGTCTTATTTTTTATCTGTTTTATTGCCAAATAAGAATTGCGTCGCCATCTATTGCGTTTTTTTAAAATTAATATAATTTTCCTCTAATTTCCTCTCTTTTCTTCTATTTTCATTTCGTACTAATTTGATGTTTTATATGTCTGTTTTATATGTCTCTTTAGTCAGCCAACAAAGTATGAATTTTTTTTTAGCCATTTGCGATTAAACATAGTTTTTTATATTGTATTGTTTGCACAAAAACATAGTCGTTTATATTGTAATTTAGCATATATTATTTGAATATTACTACTAATGCACTTCATAGGATATCCGTAAACCCACAAAAGTGGGGATCCCATCAATGCAAGCATAAGAGTCACACAAACGTTTGTCCTCCAATCAGACCAACTGCTCCGATATTAAAGGAGCTCTACAGTTAAGCGTCAAACCAGAAGCTTGAGAAAGGTGTAAACCGAAATGCGTTGCTTCTTTTTGGCCCATCTAGGCCACCATAGTCTGTGACGTCAGACTCTCAGCTGTGATTCCCTGTGAGAAGGGACCGGACGGAACTTATTTCGACAAACGCCAGGCAAGGCGTCCCAGTCATACCGAGCAAGCCCAAGAAAACCTGGAATTACCACCGTAGTCTGATACGTCAGACCATCTGCTTATATTCCCTGTGATAAGGGACCGGACGAGAAACTCTTCAACAAACGCCAGGGAAGGCGTCCAGCTATATTTAGTAGCTCAAGGCATTTTAAACTGTAAGTTTGGATCATCATTTTGTACACTACAACACCAGCATACTTCCAAGATAAGGTGTTATTTACATTCTATAGAATAACCCTAAGGAGTATTTCCGGAGGAGTATCTATAAACCTAGCAGAGAATTTACTTACAAAAGATAAAAAACTTTCAGATCTGCCCAAAGGGGATATAAATCATTTTCACCATCTGCATAACGCTTTTGCTTGCTATTGCTTTCGTAAATAATCTAAATTTTATTTTATGCAAAACTTTGACTGCTTTCGCTATAGCTATATCTGTTTGCATACAGGCTGTTTAAAATAACAGCACGAATCCAAAGGAATTATAACCCTATTTCTGCTCTCATTGTGTGCTGCATTATAACAGCTTGCTTTGTACTTTGTGCAGCTACTACTATAAGCTAAGATTGCTTGTTTTAACCTTTTAAGTGTGCTTTAACTTTAATTACATTGTGCTGATATTAGTTGTGTTTTGCTATAATTTATTCCTAATATCTTTACACTAATTCACCCTATATACTAACTTCTTTTATGCATCTATATATGTATCATATGAATTTTATATATTCAAAATAGTGATTTTATGTACTAGAATTAAATAGAATTTTAAATATTGTTTAAGAAATTTCTTTTACCACCCCCACAGATTGAGCTATAGTATTAGATTTTATCTGGCCTTAAGCGCAGGAAGACTCATTATTTATTTATATACTCTCTTTTCAATACTTTTCTGGGGATTATTGTTATCATCCTGTTTTTTGTGGGTGTGGCGTCTCCCCCTTTGCTTTCAGCGCTCTCTCATTCCTTCCTTTTTAAAGTTGCGGGAGGACAGCCAAACCCTCTCACCAACCTGGTAGGAAGGTGCGGACAGACGCCTACGATCAGCCTGGAACTTTTGGCGCTGCATAGAATGATGAAGGCAATCCTGAATCTGCACCCACGTGGAACGGAGTTGCCGGAGATGTTCCTCCAAAGCCGGAATACCCTGAGACATGAATGAGTTGGGCAACAAGGATGGTTGGAACCCATAATTCGAACGGGGATAACTGGGAGGAAGGATTAATAGCACTATTGTGAGCAAACTCTGCCCAAGGTAACAGTTCAGACCAATTTTTATGGTGATCTGAGACATAGCAACGGAGGAACTGTTCCAGACAGGGGCATATTTATCCCTAGGCCAACAAGGCCAGTGCCTAGGGCGGCAGATTTGGGGGGGCGGCAAAGTGGCACTTTCAACTGCATAATTTTTTTTTATTTTTTTCTCCGGTAAATTTAAAAAAAATGTTTTCGTTCTGCTGTCACGTGAGCCGGCTTTTTGCCGAGGTCAAGTGACGTTTTCCTTACTTCCGCTGCCCGCCTTCCTAGACTGTTAGCCGACTTGCCGCACATTGGAGGGAGACATGCACGTGCGCACATGATCTCCCTCCCAGGGCAGTGAGGAGCGGCTGTGAGGACTGACGCGCATGATTGCAGCAGTGAGCAGTCAGTGTGAGTGGGATCGTCGGCATCGCAGCAGATCAGACAGGCGTCAGGAGGAGTCTCAGGACAGTCACCGGAGGCCGGAGCAGAGAGGACTGGTGAGGAGGGAGGGAGGGGGTAGCAGGGCAGGGGTGACCAGGCGGGAGGACTGGTGAGGAGGGGGGCGGGGGTGATGAGTGTGCCGTGCCAGCAAGCTTTGTTATGATATTGATAGAGGGGACTGAAATGTAATTTGCAGATATCATACAACTCCCTGACAGCTAAGGACTTTCCCTCAAATACAGTTTACTACACTCTTCGGACTGAAAATAAACAAGTTGCTAACTTTGGGGATTTACACGATAAAGATCTAATGTGTTGTACTTTTTGGTAATGTGTACATTACAGGTGGATGAAAAAGCTGAACTACCAAATTAACACGTATTTGTGTTCCCTCAAACTAATCTCTTAGCTGTGTGACTGATAATATCTCCATTTGTGCGTTAGGGGTTTATTACTATAAGTGGTAAACAAAGTGATGCGCTTTTTTTCTCCCTGGTTTACTTCATATTTATGTCTCATTGGTTCTTAAACAAAAAATATTGATTGTGTCTTTAGACCCAATGTGCATAATTTAGATTTTGACATAGCAACTTCTTTAACTGTCATGAAAGGAGCAATAATTATGTTTTATTAAGCGTGTTATGAATACATTAACCCATAGTTCCTAGTTAGTGTGCACTTTTTAAGCATCCTTTTTCACCTAGGAGAGTTTGGTAAATACTTCCCTATTGCATTTTCCCTCTAGTGAGGAAAGTTAGTGAAAGAAATGGTCACATAGGATGCTTGGGAGGGAGCTCATAGGAAACCATGCTTGATGTTTGCACTGTGCACCCAGGCTGAGCTCTTTCAACGTGAAGTTAATGTGGAATGTTTTTTTTCCCCTTTGGTGCCTTACCCAGATTATGCTCTGAAATCAGAAATATTCCTTAACTCTTTAACTGTTTTCAGATCTGTCCATGAAATTAGTGTAGTTTTATGTATTTTGTGGTCTCTAAAATAGTTTTGTTCTTATCAACCTGCTAGAGCTCCCAAATGGATTTGTGTAACAAGGCATACTTACTGTTAGTTTCATATTTCATTTAAACAAATTTAACTAGTTAAATATATATGTATGATGTTTTTCCATATGAGCAGTCTTGTAGTTTAAAAGCATACATGGTCAACATGATATGAACCAATATGGTTCATATGATTAAGATATAGTATATAATTAAAAAAAAACAAACACACTTTTTATTTATTTTCTATTATCATATGTAATTCATTCTCTTGGTATCCTTTTTTGAAAAGTAGTCACAGTGGCATTCTTGTAAAACGACTGCCACATAGTGCTCCAGACACCTGCAAGCTTTCATACCTAGATATTCTCTTCAACAATAAATACCCTGAGTACAGATTCAATTTGATAATAGAAGTAACTTGGATATTTGTAAAGCTGTATGCTTAAAGGTAAAGGAAACCCCATCATTTTCTTTCATGATTTGGATAGAACATGCAATTTAAAAAAAAACAACTTTCCAATTTCTTCTATTATAAAAGTTTCTTCATTCTCTTGTTATCTTTTGCTGTATGAACAGCATTGCACTACTGGAAGCTAGGTAAACACACCTAGTTAGCCAATCAGAAAAGACAAATGTGTACAGGCACCAATCAGCAGCTAGCTCCCTCTAGTGTAGGATATGTGTTATTCTTTTTCAACAAGGGATACCAAGAGAACGAAGCACATTTGAAAATAGAAGTGAAATTAAAAGTGTCTAAACATTACATGCTCTGTCAGAATCATGCAAGTTTTTATTTTTGACTTTCCTATCCCTTTAATCTTAATTATGAAAAGCAACACATTGTGTGTCATGTCCCTTTAACACCAGGTGGTAGACTTACAACACTCAACGCCATAACCTTTTAAGAAGTCACCCAGATACCAAAATATGTTATGGGCAAAAAAGGCTTAAAACCTGGGGGGGGGGGGGGGGGGGTGTAGGGGGGGGGGGCAGCAGAATTGTGAGTGCCTAGGGCAGCACAAAACCTAAATACGCCCCTGGTTCCAGAGCTTGATTAGACAGTTCCGCAGCCCCATTGGATTAAGGGTGATATGCCGAGGAGAATGAAAGCTGGATCCCCATTTGAGCACAAAAGAAACGCCAAAATCTGGAGACAAACTGGCTACCCCGGTCCGAGACTATCTCCTTGGGTAACCCATGTAAACAGAAGACCTCCTGGGCAAAAATTGAAGCAAGTTCCTGAGCGGTAGGCAGTGTCTTCAAGGGGATGCAATGTGACATTTTAGAGAAATGGTCAACCACCATTAGGATAACAGTATTGCCATTGGAAACAGGGAGCTCGACAATGAAGTCCATGCAAAGATGTGTCCAAGGGCGCTCACCATTAGCAAAAGGTTGAAGAAGACCCACAGGAAGACATTGAGGAGTCTTATTCTGTGCCCAGACTGAGCAGGAGGCAACATACGCAGCAACATCAGAACGAAGACCTGGCCACCAGAATTGTCGAGTGACAGACCAAATCATTTCGATCTTGCCCGGGTGACCTGCAGCTTTAGGATAGTGGTAAGTGTGCAATAGTTTAGTTAGACGATTCTCAGGAACAAAGCACTTACCACTAGGTTTCTCAGGAGATGCATTGGTTTGTGCAGCCAGCATCTCCTCCCCCAAGGGAGAAGTCAAATTAGTACGTATGGTAGACAAAATATGGTCAGGAGGTATAACTGGAATCGGTACAGACTCCTCCTTGGACAGAGGCGAAAATTGTTGAGAGAGGGCATCAGCCCTAACATTCTTACTACCAGGCAGGTAGGAGACCGCATAATTAAACCGAGACAAAAATAGCGCCCATCTGGCCTGTCGGGGCGACAAGCGTTTTGCTTCGGATAGATAAGTCAAATTCTTGTGGTCAGTAAGAATGAGCACTGGTACGCTAGTACCCTCGAAAAGGTGCCTCCATTTCTTGAGTGCCAAAATTAAGGCCAGTAATTCCCTGTCACCAATTTCATAATTGCACTCCACCAGAGACGATTTCTTAGAGAAGAAACCACACGGATGCAAGAAACCGTCAGGCGTAGGACATTGAGACAAGAGGGCATCTACTCCAGTCTCAGATGCATCAATCTCAAGAATGAAAGGCAGGACAGGGTTAGGATGAGCCAGAACTGGAGCGACAGCAAAGGCAGTCTTAAGACTCTCAAAAGCCTTATAGGCAGTAGGTGACCAATGGAGTGGATCATTCTCCTTACGGGTCATGTCAGTGATAGGTTTGACCAAGGAAGAAAAGTTTTTAATAAACTTCCTATAGTAATTGGCAAAGCCCAAAAAACCTTGAATAGAGCGAAGACCAACTGGGCGAGGCCACTGCAGGACTGCAGACAACTTGTCAGGATCCATGGAGAACCCTGCAATGGAGATTACATAACCTAGGAAGGTTTACTTGAGTCTGATGGAACTCACATTTCTCAAGTTTACAAAACAGGCTGTTCTAACGTAATCTCTGAAGTACCCATGTAACATCAGAATGATGAGCCTCAAGAGTGGGTGAGTGTATGAGGATATCATCTAAGTACACCACAACACACTGTTGCAACATATCTCATAGGACATTATTAATAAATTCCTGGAAAACTGCTGGAGCATTACATAGCCCAAAGGGCATTAAAAGATACTCATAATGCCCGCTCCTGGTGTTAAATGCTTTTTCCATTTGTGGCCCTCCTTAATACTAATGAGATTGTATGCTCCTCTCAAATCAAGTTTAGAAAAGAACATAGCTCCCTTGAGGTAGTCAAAGAGTTCCATAATGAGCGGAATAAGGTAAGCATTCTTAATGGTAAGACGATTAAGACCCCTATAATCGATGCATGGTCTTAACTCGCCACCCTTTTTCTTCACGAAGAAGAAGCCAGCCATTGCAGGAGAGCAAGATTTGCGGATGATCCCCCGCAACACAGCATCGGCAACATACTCCTCCATAGCACAATTCTCCACAACAGACAGAGGGTAAACCCTGCCCCAAGGAGGAATGACTCCGGGTTGCAAATCTATGGCAAAATCGTAAGACCGGTGAGGAGGCAACGTATTGGCACACACCTTGTCAAAAACGTCTATGAACTCTCGGTACTCCTCTGGCAATTGAGATACCGAAGAAGTGCACAAGACTTTGACTGGTTTACGAAGACAAGTAGAGATACTTTGCGGGGACCATGACAAAATTTCGGACCTGCACCAGTCGAGACTGGGATTGTTAGCCATAGATAACGGAGAGGTTTCGTGAGTAACGTGTGCGGGCTGAAGGGGCCTGCCATCAATGGCCTCAATAGCAAGCGGAACAGAACGAGGCAATACAGGAATGGAGTTCTTTGATACAAAAGCACTGTCAATGAAATAGCCCGCAGCACCGGAGTCAACAAAAGCCTGGGTGACTATGGAGGAGTCCACCCAGGAAAGGATAACTGTGACCAAAGGTTTCTCTTTTAGCGGTTCCGGGGACGAGGATAAACCACCCAAGGTCTGCCCCTGACAGGACCTTAGGTGCGAGCGTTTCCCGGCCGTGTAGGACAAGACTTTAAAAGGTGTCCCTGTAACCCACAATAGAGGCAGAGCCACTCCCTCCACCTAAAGGCCCTCTCCACCACTGAGAGATGCGTGAATCACACCTGCATCGGCTCAGCAGTACCTGGTGACTCGGGACCAGGAGACATGGGAGCAGAGGGAGGCATGGGTGGGAACGAACACATAGGAGACAACGTAACAGGAGGCTTCCGCAAGTGCTCCTTGAAAGAGGGCCTCTCACTTAGTCTGATGTCAATTAGGATTAAAAAAGACACCAATGCCTCGAGATCCTCTGGTAAATCTCTGGCAGCAACTTCGTCTTTAATCACATCAGAGAGCCCATGAAAGAAGGCAGCAACAAGGGCTTCATTGTTCCAACCTACCTCTGCGGCAAGCGTAGGGAACTCAATGGCATACTGAGCAACAGATCTTGTACCTTGCTAAATGGACATGAGTCGTTTAGCAGCAGAGGAGTAGTGATGTCGCGAACCTAAAATTTTCGGTTCGCGAACGGCGGACTCAAACTTCCGGTATTGTTCGCGAACCACCATTGAATTCAATAGGCAGGCGAACTTTAAAACCTACAAGGACTCTTTCTGGCCACAATAGTGATGGAAAAGTTGTTTCAAGGGTACTAACACCTGGACTGTCGCATGCTGGAGGGGGATCCCTGGCAAAACTCCCATGGAAAATTACATAGTTGATGCAGAGTCTGCTTTTAAGCCATAATGGGCCTAAATCAACTAACATTCCCAAAGTGGCTGTCTCAAAACATCCCGGACAGAAGATAGATTGATAGATAGGATAGATAGATATACATAGATTGATAGTTAGATAGAATCGATAGAAGAGAAATAGATAGATTTGTTAGATATATAATTACCCTAATAAAGTCTAATAATTAAACATGCGTTCTTGGACCCAACTAGCTTGTGTTAATTAGTACTTTTCTTATCACTTTAATCCCTGTTCCCCCCCCTATCGGGGGTGTTCTATATGGCCTGCCTGATTACCCTGAAAAAATATAATAATAAGACATGCGGTCTGGTACCTATTTTAACTAGGTTGTGTTTTAAGTACTACCATTCTTAGCACTTTAATCTCTGTAACTCCCCCTATTTGGGGAGGTCTATACGGCCTGGATGATTACTCATACAAAATATAATAATAAGACATCTGCTCTTGGTCTGCGACCCATGGTAACTATGTTGTGTTAATTAGTAATGTCCTTCGCATTTTAATAGCTGTTACTCATACTCACCCTATCGGCGGAGTTCTATATGGCCTGCATGATTACCCTTACAAAATATAATAACCAAACATATGCTCTGGGACCCATGGTAAGTAGGTTGTGTTAAGTAGTACTGTTCTTTGCAGTTTAATACCTGTTACAACACCAAATGGTGGCAGGTCTATCTGGCCTTCATGATTAGCTGCACCCAAACCCAAAAAAAAGCCGAGTGGTCTTAGACTAACACCCATGGCTAACTCGGTTGTTTCAATTAGTACTATTCTTAGCACTTTCATCCCTGTTATGGGTGGTCTACATGGCCATCATGATTAGCCGAACAAAATACTACAATCCAACCTTTGCTCAGTCTTCATAGGCCCTTCATTGGCTGTATTTTGATAGTACAGTTCTTATTATTTTTATAGCTGATACAACACCGAATGGTGGCAGCTCTATATGGCCTGCAAGATTAGCCACACCCAATACAAAAATAAATCCAAGCAGTCTTGGATTAACACCCATGGCTAACTCTGTTGTTTCAAGTAGTACTATTCTTAGCACTTTCATCTCATCATCCCTGTTACTTCCAGGACTCTCGGTGGTGGTCTACATGGCCATCATGATTAGCCTAACCAAATACTACAATCCAACCTTGGCTCAGTCTTCCTAAGGCCCTTCATTGGCTGTATTTTGGTAGTACTGTTCTTATTAGTTTAATAGCTGATACGACACCGAATGGTGGCAGCTCTATATGGCCTGCATGAATAGCCGCACCCAAAGCCAAAAAAAAGCCAAGCGGTTTTGCACTAACACCCATGGCTAACTCTGTTGTTTCAAGTTCTACTATTCTTAGCTCTTTCATCTCATCCCTGTTACTTTCAGGACTCTCAGTGGTGGTGGTCTTCATGGCCATCATGATTACCCTCACCAAAAATATAACAACAATACGTGCGTGCAGGGAACCATGGTAAGGTTACTTCCTTTCGCAAAATCGAGTATAACAGTTGCAGGCAGAGGTTCTGACCCTGCATTATGGCTGCACCTCTCCCTAAAAGAGGCATGCGTTACAGAGTCTGTGGGCATGTATGCAAAGAGCTGGCCTGCCTAAAAAGAGGAGCAAGGCTGTACAGGTTGTTCTCCTTCAGCCGTTTTATTCGCTGTCCCACGGCCACGACCCTCAACAACCACAACAGAATGAAACACCACATATGCCATCCTTTTGAACAACAGAGTACAGGTATGGCATTGATTTTAGTTACACGGCGATATTTATTATGAACCATGAAATTGAAAACAAAAACATGATTGGACACCAAGTACAGAACAGGTCGTTCTCCTTTGGCCTTTTTAGAATAGTGTTCCGGACCCCCAACAAAAACAACAGCAGGAAAGAGGACATATGGCATCCTTTTGAATAATAGATTACAGGAAAGGCATTGATTTTAGAATCCCAGAGATCATTTATATGACCCGGGAAATAGAAAAAAACATTGATTAGACACCCAGTACACTTATTTTTCCTCAGGCCTTTTTAATAAGAGGGTCCCGGAGCCTCAACCGAAACAACAGCATGAAAGAGGAGATATGTCATCCTTTTGAATAATAGATTACAGGAAAGGCATTGATTTTAGAATCCCAGGGATCATTTATATGACCCGGGAAATAGAAAAAACATTGATTAGACACCCAGTACACTTATTTATCCTCAGGCCTTTTTAATAAGAGGGTCCCGGAGCCTCAACCGAAACAACAGCATGAAAGAGGACATATGTCATCCTTTTGAATAATAGATTACAAGAAAGGCATTGATTTTAGAAACCCACAGATCTTTATTTGCAACCGGGAAATAGAAAAAAACATTGATTAGACACCCAGTACACTTATTTTTCCTCAGGCCTTTTTAATAAGAGGGTCCCGGAGCCTCAACCGAAACAACAGCATGAAAGAGGACATATGTCATCCTTTTGAACAATAGATGACAGGTAAGGCATAGATTTTACAAAGCCATAGATAATTTTTTTGCAACTGTGAAATAAAAAAAAACATTGATTGGACACCCAGAACACTTCTTTATCCTTAGGCCTTTTTATAAGAGGGTCCCGGAGCCTCAACTGAAACAACAGCATGAAAGAGGACATATGGCATCCTTGTGAAAAATTGATTACAGTTAAGGCATTTATTTTATAATCCCAGAGATCATTTATATGACCCGGGAAATAGAAAAAAACATTGATTAGACACCCAATACACTTATTTATCCTCAGGCCTTTTTAATAAGAGGGTCCCGGAGCCTCAACCGAAACAACAGCATGAAAGAGGACATATGTCAACCTTTTGAATAATAGATTACAGGAAAGGCATTGATTTTAGAATCCCAGAGATCATTTATATGACCCGGGAAATAGAAAAAAACATTTATTAGACACTCAGTACACTTATTTTTCCTCAGGCCTTTTTAATAAGAGGGTCCCGGAGCCTCAACCGAAACAACAGCATGAAAGAGGAGATATGTCATCTTTTTGAATAATAGATTACAGGAAAGGCATTGATTTTAGAATCCCAGAGATCATTTATATGACCCGGGAAATAGAAAAAAACATTGATTAGACACTCAGTACACTTATTTTTCCTCAGGCCTTTTTAATAAGAGGGTCCCGGAGCCTCAACCGAAACAACAGCATGAAAGAGGAGATATGTCATCCTTTTGAATAATAGATTACAGGAAAGGCATTGATTTTAGAAACCCACAGATCATTATTTGCAACCGGGAAATAGAAAAAAACATTGATTAGACACCCAGTACACTTATTTTTCCTCAGGCCTTTTTAATAAGAGGATCCCGGAGCCTCAACCGAAACAACAGCATGAAAGAGGAGATATGTCATCCTTTTGAATAATAGATTACAGGAAAGGCATTGATTTTAGAATCCCAGAGATCATTTATATGGCCCGGGAAATAGAAAAAAACATTTAATAGACACCCAGTACACTTATTTATCCTCAGGCCTTTTTAATAAGAGGGTCCCGGAGCCTCAACCGAAACAACAGCATGAAAGAGGACATATGTCATCCTTTTGAATAATAGATTACAAGAAAGGCATTGATTTTAGAAACCCACAGATCTTTATTTGCAACCGGGAAATAGAAAAAAACATTGATTAGACACCCAGTACACTTATTTTTCCTCAGGCCTTTTTAATAAGAGGGTCCCGGAGCCTCAACCGAAACAACAGCATGAAAGAGGACATATGTCATCCTTTTGAATAATAGATTACAAGAAAGGCATTGATTTTAGAAACCCACAGATCATTATTTGCAACTGGGAAATAGAAAAAAACATTGATTAGACACCCAGTACACTTATTTATTCTCAGGCCTTTTTAATAAGAGGGTCCCGGAGCCTCAACCGAAACAACAGCATGAAAGAGGAGATTTGTCATCCTTTTGAATAATAGATTACAGGAAAGGCATTGATTTTAGAATCACAGAGATCATTTATATGACCCGGGAAATAGAAAAAAACATTGATTAGATACCCAGTACACTCATTTATTCTTAGGCCTTTTTAATAAGAGGGTCCCGGAGCATCAACCGAAAAAACAACAGCATGAAAGAGGACATATGTCATCCTTTTGAATAATAGATTACAGGAAAGGCATTGATTTTAGAATCCCAGAGATCATTTATATGACCCGGGAAATAGAAAAAAACATTGATTAGACACCCAGTACACTTATTTTTCCTCAGGCCTTTTTAATAAGAGGGTCCCGGAGCCTCAACCAAAACAACAGCATGAAAGAGGAGATATGTCATCCTTTTGAATAAGAAATTACAGGAAAGGCATTGATTTTAGAATCCCAGAGATCATTTATATGACCCGGGAAATAGAAAAAAACATTGATTAGACACCCAGTACACTTATTTATCCTCAGGCCCTTTTAATAAGAGGGTCCCGGAGCCTCAACTGAAACAACAGCATGAAAGAGGACATATGTCATCCTTTTGAATAATAGATTACAAGAAAGGCATTGATTTTAGAAACCCACAGATCTTTATTTGCAACCGGGAAATAGAAAAAAGCATTGATTAGACACCCAGTACACTTATTTTTCCTCAGGCCTTTTTAATAAGAGGGTCCCGGAGCCTCAACCGAAACAACAGCATGAAAGAGGACATATGTCATCCTTTTGAATAATAGATTACAAGAAAGGCATTGATTTTAGAAACCCACAGATCATTATTTGCAACCGGGAAATAGAAAAAAACATTGATTAGACACCCAGTACACTTATTTATTCTCAGGCCTTTTTAATAAGAGGGTCCCGGAGCCTCAACCGAAACAACAGCATGAAAGAGGAGATATGTCATCCTTTTGAATAATAGATTACAGGAAAGGCATTGATTTTAGAATCCCAGAGATCATTTATATGACCCGGGAAATAGAAAAAAACATTGATTAGACACTCAGTACACTTATTTTTCCTCAGGCCTTTTTAATAAGAGGGTCCCGGAGCCTCAACCGAAACAACAGCATGAAAGAGGAGATATGTCATCCTTTTGAATAATAGATTACAGGAAAGGCATTGATTTTAGAATCCCAGAGATCATTTATATGACCCGGGAAATAGAAAAAAACATTGATTAGACACTCAGTACACTTATTTTTCCTCAGGCCTTTTTAATAAGAGGGTCCCGGAGCCTCAACCGAAACAACAGCATGAAAGAGGACATATGTCATCCTTTGGAATAATAGATTACAGGAAAGGCATTGATTTTAGAAACACAGAGATAATTAGTTGCAACCGGGAAATCTAAAAAAACATCGAACAGACACCCAGTACACTTCTTTATCCATAGGCCTTTTTAGCAGAGGCTCCAGGACCCTCAACAAAAACAAGAGCAGGGAGCTGGGCATAGGAGTACAATGGAGTGTGACAATAATAATGTGAAGGTGAAGATTGCGTAGTTGTGGCATTTTAATTTTGTTATCATGGGAACTTAGTACTTGCAATGACCTTGCTCTGGTGAATCCATATCGCAAATGTGTTATTTAAGGCACTGTTTGTCTATTTTTTGAATATCAGCATTTGGTAAATGAAGCTCAACTTAAGGCTGGTGAGAACCGACCTTTCTTCTGGCTGTTTGCAAATGTTGTGGCTCTGGACAAACATGTGAATAAGGGGCCATCAGCCATATTCTGCACGCAACCCCTTTGATGATTGACGATAAACATGTGTCACCTGCAAGCAGAGCTCGTTACTTCTGTCTAAATCATCTTCCTGGTATGGACAGGCCACTGTTTCCCACAGCAAGTCCGAAGCTTGAACTACAAGATTGTCTTGAGTATGGTAGGAAACCAAAGTTTATTTAATTCTGTACTATCACCACAAAAGCTGAACTTCTTGAAGCAACGAAAATGCCAGCAATTTCATGTGCTTATGGATGACAAGGACGTCCTGTCCTGTGGTGCACAGAGATGGAGAGGATTTTGGGCCTCCCTGTACACTACCCAGATGTCTCAAACATCACCAGAAACACAAGACAGCGACTCTTGTGAAGTTCCTGGAGTGTTCCGGTAGCCATCTCTTTGCGCCCCGAAAGGAATACTTTATCAGTGTTTTTGTATACATCCGACAACAGCTTTGGAGACTGTTGTGACGCACATGTTATTTACTGTTGTTCCAGATGTGGCAATATCAATTGGCATTAAAAAGTTAAGATTTGTGGGTGGCGGAGCCTATAGCTGTTGTGGTAGGACGTGTGTTTGAGGAGCTCCAGGTCTTACAAGTTACTTTGGAGTTACTTTTCAACCTTAATTTAATTTTCTTTTTGGGATTCATAGTCACACTTTCTGGGGCTATCCAAGAGGAGCCTGGAGATACCTTACTCAGATCGGCTTACCTATGTTCCTCAGCTGACTGCGTTACAGCTAGCCGCGACACTGAGAGGCCTCTCTAGCCTGATAGGGCTGTCATTGTCAAAGCTGATGCCAATATACCCCCCCAGGACCCTGGGTTATCAAACCAGTTCTATAGTAACTGGACAACTCGTTAATCACAACTATTGACAAAGAGAAGGAAAAGCACTAGTCACCCCTTATATCAACGGGTACAGAGACCTGTATTTTGCCTTTCCAATATGGCGTTGGTCACCAAAATAATCCAGAATGAAAAAAAAAGCTAAGATTTGGAGAGTGACTAGTGACGCACATTTTATGCACGCTGTGGCAATTGCAATTTGCATTAAAAAGAATCGGCTAACAACCACTACCTATGACCACACCTGACTCCTGAAGTCATGCTTCAGTTATTAAGTCAAGTTAAATTAATTTTTTTTTCATTATTATGCTCAGCAGAGGCTCCAGGACCCTCAACAAAACCAGCAGCAGGAAAGAGGACATATGGCATCCTTTTGAAAAAAAGATTATAGGAAAGGCATTGATTTCAGAAACACAGAGATCATTAGTTGCAACCGGGAAATAGAAAAAAACATTGATTAGACACCCAGTACACTTATTTATCCTTAGGCCTTTTTAATAAGAGGCTCCCAGAGCCTCAACAGAAACAACAGCATGAAAGAGTACATATGGCATCCTTGTGAATAATAGATTACAGGAAAGGCATTGATTTTAGAAACCCGTGGATAATTTTTTGCAACCGTGAAATCTAAAAAAACATAGATTAGACACCCAGTACACTTCTTTATCCTTAGGCCTTTTTAGCAGAGGCTCCAGGACCCTCACCAAAACCAGCAGCAGGAAAGAGGACATATGGCATACTTTTGTAAATTAGATTACAGGAAAGGCATTGATTTTAGAAACACAGAGATCATTAGTTGCAACCGGTAAATAGAAAAAAACATTGATTAGACACCCAGTACACTTATTTATCCTTAGGCCTTTTTAATAAGAGGCTCCCAGAGCCTCAACAGAAACAACAGCATGAAAGAGTACATATGGCATCCTTGTGAATAATAGATTACAGGAAAGGCATTGATTTTAGAAACCCGTGGATAATTTTTTGCAACCGTGAAATCTAAAAAAGCATAGATTAGACACCCAGTACACTTCTTTATCCTTAGGCCTTTTTAGCAGAGGCTCCAGGACCCTCACCAAAACCAGCAGCAGGAAAGAGGACATATGGCATACTTTTGTAAATTAGATTACAGGAAAGGCATTGATTTTAGAAACACAGAGATCATTAGTTGCAACCGGGAAATAGAAAAAAACATTGATTAGACACCCAGTACACTTATTTATCCTTCGGCCTTTTTAATAAGAGGCTCCCGGAGCCTCAACAGAAACAACAGCATGAAAGAGTACATATGGCATCCTTGTGAATAATAGATTACAGGAAAGGCATTGATTTTAGAAACCCGGGGATAATTTGTTCCAACCGTGAAATCTAAAAAAAACATAGATTAGACACCTAGTACACTTCTTTATCCTTAGGCCTTTTTAGCAGAGGCTCCAGGACCCTCAACAAAACCAGCAGCAGGAAAGAGGACATATGGCATACTTTTGTAAATTAGATTACAGGAAAGGCATTGATTTTAGAAACACAGAGATCATTTATATGACCCGGGAAATAGAAAAAACATTGATTGGACACCCAGTACACTTCTTTATCCTTAGGCCTTTTTATAAGAGGGTCCCGGAGCCTCAACAGAAACAACAGCATGAAAGAGGACATATGGCATCCTTTTGAAAAATAGATTACAGGAAAGGCATTGATTTTAGAAACACAGAGATAATTTGTTACAACCGGGAAATCTAAAAAAACATTGAATAGACACCCAGTACACTTATTTATCCTTAGGCCTTTTTAGCAGAGGCTCCAGGACCCTCAACAAAACCAGCAGAAGGAAAGAGGACATATGGCATCCTTTTGAAAAAAAGATTATAGGAAAGGCATTGATTTTAGAAACCCGGAGATAATTTGTTGCAACCGGGAATTTGAATAAAAAAAATGATTCGATGGACACCCAGTACAATTCTTTCTCCTTAGGCCTTTTTATAAGAGGGTCCAGGACCCTCAAACAAAACACCAGCAGGAAAGAGGACATATGGCATCCTTTTGAACAATAGAGTACAGGAAAGGCATTGATTTTAGAAACCCAGAGATAATTTTTTGCAAATGGAAATTTGAATAAAAAAAATGATTCGATGGACACCCAGTGCACTTCTTTCTCCTTAGGCCTTTTTATAGGAGGGTCCTGGACCCTCAAAAAAAACACCAGCAGGAAAGAGGACGTATGGCATCCTTTTGAACAATAGAGTACAGGTACAGCATTGATTTTACAAACCCAGAGATCATTTTGGTCAATTGTTAAATAAAAAAAAAAATGAGTGGACACCCAGTGCACCTCTTTCTCCTTAGGCCTTTTTATAAGAGGGTCCAGGACCCTCAAAAAAAACACCATCAGGAAAGAGGACGTATGGCATCCTTTTGAACAATAGAGTACAGGAAAGGCATTGATTTTAGAAACCCAGAGATAATTTGTTGCAAATGGAAATTTGAATAAAAAAAATGATTCGATGGACACCCAGTACACTTCTTTCTCCTTAGGCCTTTTTATAAGAGGGTCCAGGACCCTCAAAAAAAAAACACCAGCAGGAAAGAGGACTTATAGCATCCTTTTGAACAATAGAGTACAGGTACAGCATTAATTTTACAAACCCAGAGATAATTTTGGTCAAATGTGAAATAGAAAAAAAAAATGAGTGGACACCCAGTACACCTCTTTCTCCTTAGGCCTTTTTATAAGAGGGTCCAGGACCCTCAAACAAAATACCAGCAGGAAAGAGAACATATGGCATACTTTTGAACAATAGAGTACTGGTACGGCATTGATTTTAGAAACCCACAGATAATTGTTTGGAAAAGTGAAATAGCCCCAAAAACCATGCTTGGACTCCCACTCCAGGTCGTTCTCCTTCAGCTTTTTTATAAGAGGGTCCAGCACCCTCAACAGAAACAACTGCAGGAAACACCACCACATATGCCATCCTTTTGCACAAGCGAGTACATGTATGGCATCCATTTTAGAAACCCAGAGATAATTGAGAGGAACCAGGAACATTTTTCTAAAAATTTGATGGGGCACCCATTACAGGTCGTTCTCCTTCAGCCTTTTTATACCATGGGCCACGACCCGCAACAGGCACAACAGCATGAAACACCACATATGCCACCCTTTTGCACAATAGAGTACAGGTATGGCATAGATTGAACACGGAGATAATTTAGAGCAACCAAGAGACGGATAAAGATGCTTGGTCGGTCCTACTCTTTCAAATTTGTGGCATTTTGCGTTCAATTTAATGGTCCACCAGATATGAGTGGTGTGCTAAGTTGTACAATTCGTGACAGTTTAATCACTAGTGTTATGTGCCTTATTTTTTTTATTTGAGTTTTGTACCCACAGAGCTGCAGCAGAGGCCAGAAAAATTCGGAATCTACAAATGACTGAAAAATTGGGGTATTGTTGTAGCAACTGCTGTAGCAGCGGCCAGAAAAATTGATGTTTGTAAAACATTTATAAAGTCCCCTAAAAGCTTGTGGCTTGAACACTAGTTGTTGGCAGATAAGTCAAGCAAGTCCTCCGGCTTTATAAAAAAAAAAAAAAGGCCAGCCTGTGTACCAGTTGTAGCCCAAGCCAGCTCATCTCGTCATCAGGCCTTTTTTATTCAAATGTATCGCCCAATGTCAGTCCCTTCGGGATCCAGCCCTCATTCATTTTTATAAAAGTGAGATAGTTAAGGCTTTTTTGACCTAGGCGACTTCTCTTCTCAGTGACAAAACCTCCTGCTGCACTGAAAGTCCTTTCGGACAGGAAACTTGAAGCGGGGCAGGCCAGAAGTTCCATTGCAAATTGGGATAGCTCAGGCCACAAGTCCAGCCTGCACACCCAGTAGTCAAGGGGTCCATCGCTCCTGAGAGTGTCGAGATCCGCAGTTAAAGCTAGGTAGTCTGCTACCTGTCGGTTGAGTCTTTCTCTAAGGCTGGATCCCGAAAGGCTCTGATGGTGCATGGGAGTTAAAAAGGTACGCATGTCCTCCATCAACAAGACGTCAGGAAAGCGTCCTGTTCTTGCCGCCGTGGTCGTGGGAGGAGGAGGATTAATTTAATCTCTTCCCCTGTTACATTTCCGTGGTGCTGTGACATCACCCTTATACGCTGTGTAAAGCATAGTTTTTAATTTTTCTTAAAATGCTCCATCCTTTCCGACTTGCGGGAATTTGGTAACATTTCAGGCACTTTATGCTTATACCGGGGGTCGAGGAGCGTGGACACCCAGTACAGGTCGTTCTCCTTCAGCTTTTTTATACGAGGGTCCCTCAACAGGCACGACAGCATGAAAGAACCCATTTGAACAAGGTTGGATGCCAAGCTAATCATGTCCCGTTCCTCCTCCTCACTGATCTCACTGATTGTATCTTGTTCCCCCCAGCCACGTACAACACCACGGGTACCAGAGAGGTGACAACAACAAGCACCCTGGGATGCCTGTTGTGCTCGGTCTTCCTCCTCCTCCTCCTCCTCCTCAAAGCCACATTCCTCCTCTGACTCCTCTTCCTCACAATCCTCTTCCTGCGTTGCCGCAGGTCCAGCAAGCGATGCTGATAAGGCTGTTTGTGGGGGTGATGGACACCACAACTCTTCCTCTTCCTCTTCACGCTCATCTACTGCCTGATCCAGCACTCTTCGCAGGGCACGCTCCAGGAAGAAAACAAATGGTATGATGTCGCTGATGGTGCCTTCGGTGCGACTGACAAGGTTTGTCACCTCCTCAAAAGGACGCATGAGCCTACAGGCATTGCGCATGAGCGTCCAGTAATTTGGCAAAAATATCCCCAGCTCCCCAGAGGCTGTCCTAGCACCCCGGTCATACAAATACTCATTAACAGCTTTTTCTTGTTGGAGCAGGCGGTCAAACATTAGGAGTGTTGAATTCCACCGTGTCGGGCTGTCGCAAATCAAGCGCCTCACTGGCAGGTTGTTTCGACGCTGGATATCGGACAAGTGCACCATGGCCGTGTAGGAACGCCTGAAATGGCCACACACCTTCCTGGCCTGCTTCAGGACGTCCTGTAAGCCAGGGTACTTATGGACAAATCGTTGTACAATTAGATTACACACATGTGCCATGCACGGCACATGTGTCAACTTGCCCAATTTCAATGCCGCCACCAAATTACTTCCATTGTCAGAAACAACCTTGCCAATCTCCAGTTGGTGCGGAGTCAGCCACTGATCCACCTGTACGTTCAGGGCGGTCAGGAGTGCTGGTGTGGTGTGACTCTCCGCTTTCAGGCAAGTCAACCCCAAGACGGCATGACACTGCCTTACCCGGGATGTAGCATAGTACCAGGGGAGCTGGGGGGGTGCCATAGATGTGGAGCAAGACACAGAAGTTGAAGAGGACTCAGCCGAGGAAGAGGTTAGGGAAGAGGATGGAGTAGGAGGAGTAGAGGAGGTAGCAGCAGGCCTGCCTGCAAGTCGTGGCGGTGTCACCAACTCTTCTGCAGAGCCACGCATTCCATGCTTGTCAGAAGTCAGCAGGTTTACCCAATGCACAGTGTAGGTGATATACCTGCCCTGACCATGCTTTGGAGACCAGCTATCCGTGGTCATATGGACCCTTGCCCCAACGCTGTGTGCCAGACATGCCATAACTTCCTTTCTCACAACAGAGTACAGGTTTGGGATTACCTTTTGTGAAAATAAATTTCTGCCAGGTACCTTCCACTGTGGTGTCCCAATAGATACAAATTTTTTGAAAGCATCAGACTCCACCAGCTTGTATGGTAAAAGCTGGTGGGCTAAGAGTTCAGACAAGCCAGCTGTCAGACGCCGGGCAAGGGGGTGACTTTGAGAAATTGGCTTCTTACGCTCAAACATGTCCTTGACAGACACCTGACTGTGGGCAGATGACCAGGAACTGCTACGTAAGAGAGACTGAGTGGAGGATGGTTGAGAGGGGGCAAGGAGGACAGCACTGGTTGACGTGGCTGAAGATGCTGGAACAGGAGGAGGAGGGTGGCTTTCACTTTGTGTGCTGCTTCTACTCATGTGTTCTTCCCATCGGCCTTTGTGATGGGAGACCATGTGCCTTCGCAAAGCAGTTGTACCTAGGTGGGTGTTGGACTTCCCATGACTCAGTTTCTTTTGGCACAGGTTGCAAATGGCATCGCTGTTGTCAGAGGCAGACACACAAAAAAATGCCACACTGCTGAGCTCTGTGATGACGGCATTCTGGTGGTGGCAACAGCATGCGTTGATGGGCATCGGCGTGCTGTCTGGCTGATCCCTGGTGACGATGCATGCTGTCTGACTGTGCCACTATCTCCTTGAGACGGCCTCCCCGTGCTTCCAAATCGTCTCCTCCTCTCTGTCTCCCCATCTAAACTTTCCCCCTCTTCTTCTTCTCTTCTAGCAGGCACCCACGTGACATCCACCGACACATCATCATCAACTGCTTCACTTGTATCTGAAACATCAAGAAAGGAAGCAGCAGCGGGTACAACATCATCATCACACCGTACCTCCATGTCGGTAATGCTGCCTGACTGAGACTGATCACTATTATCTACATCCTCTGTCAATGATGGTTGCGCATCACTCATTTCTTCCAAATGATGTGTCAATAACTCCTGTGACAGATCAAGTGAAGCGGCTGTGGTGCTAGTGTTGGTGGTGGCGACAGGCGGGGGAGTGGCACTGGTCACTTGAGACCTGCCCAAAGCACAGCTGGACGTAGATGGTGCTTCAAGGTTAGGAGGACTAGCAGCGGAAGCTGAAGAAGATTGGGTGTCCTGTGTTAGCCATTCAACTAGGTCCTCCTCAGAACTTTTCGCGTCCCCCCTGGCACCCGGCGTCTGAACAATGTGCATATTTGTAGGGTCTAAAGGAATCACAGCACCACGACCACGACCATAGAACCTGCGGGGTGGCCTGCCTCTGTCTGTCATTTTTTTTTAAATGGACACTAACAATACTATTACACCAATTGAGTGGTGGCACTGTGAAAGTGGGCACAGTATACGCTGTGAGACTGACAACAACAAAAAAGACAGATGTTTTAAAAATAACAAATTGTTAATTTTTTAAATATTACAAGTACTGTGACAACAAATATGATTGTTTGGCACTATTTGGCAAATGGGCCTGTCTGGCACACACGCTGGGAGAAAGGAAACTGCAATTCAATGGCACTAGGAGACTGAAGAATCACAGTCAAAACAGTTATGATTAACAAAAATTCCAATCCTTTTACAATAAATATGATTGGTGGCACTTATTGGCTAGTTGGGACTGGCACACAGGCAGGCAGGCAGGAGGAAAATGCAATTCAAAGAGGGCACTAGTAGACTGCAGATTGACAGTCAAAACAGTGATGATTGACACATTTTGCAATACTGTTAAAATAAATATGATTGCTGGCACTAATTGGATAGTTGGGCCTGGCACACAGGCTGGCAGGCAGTAGAAAAGTGCAATTCAATAGCACGAGCAAACTGAGGATTAAGATCAACAATCAAAATTTTTTTAATTTTAATTAGTAACTATACTGTGACAACAATTATGATTGGTGTAAATAGTTGGCAAGACGGCCTGGCACAAAAGGCTGGCACGCAGGAGGTAGATGCAATTCAAGGACACTAGGAGACTGATTACTGACAGTCAAAACAGTGATGATTGACAATTTTTGCAATACTGTTAAAAGAAATATGATTGCTGGCAATAATTGGCTAGGTGGGCCTGGCACACAGGCTGCAAGGCAGGAGGAAAGTGCAATTCAATGGCACGAGCAAACTGAGGATTCACAACAACTATTACCAAAAATTTTAATTTTTAATTATTAAGAATACTGTGACAACAAATATGATTGGTGTAAATATTTTTCAAGTAGGCCTGGCACACAGGCGGCTTGGAAGGCAGTAGAAAAGTATAATTCTAGGGCATGAGCAAACTGAGGATTAAGATCAACAATCAAGAATTTTTTAATTTAAATTAGTAACTGTACTGTGACAACAATTATGATTGGTGTAAATAGTTGGCAAGACGGCCTGGCACAAAAGGCTGGCAGGCAGGAGGTAGATGCAATTCAAGGACACTAGGAGACTGATTACTGACAGTCAAAACAGTGATGATTGACAATTTTTGCAATAATGTTAAAATAAATATGATTGCTGGCACTAATTGGATAGTTGGGAACACAGGCTGGCAGGCAGTAGAAAAGTGCAATTCAATGGCACGAGCAAATGGAGGATTAAACTCAACAATCAAAAAATTTTTTATTTTAATTATTAACTATACTGTGACAACAATTATGATTGGTGTAAATAGTTGGCAAGACGGCCTGGCACAAAAGGTTGGCAGGCAGGAGGTAGATGCAATTCAAGGACACTAGGAGACTGATTACTGACAGTCAAAACAGTGATGATTGACAATTTTTGCAATACTGTTAAAAGAAATATGGGTGCTGGCAATAATTGGTTAGGTGGGCCTAGCACACAGCAGGCTATAAGGCAGGAGGAATGTGCAATTCAATGGCACCAGCAAACTGGGGATTCACAACAACTATTACCAAAAATTGTATTTTTTAATTATTAAGAATACTGTGACAACAAATATGATTGGTGTAAATATTTTTCAAGTAGGCCTGGCACACAGGCGGCTTGGAAGGCAGTAGAAAAGTATAATTCTAGGGCACGAGCAAACTGAGGATTAAGATCAACAATCAAGAATTTTTTAATTTTAATTAGTAACTGTACTGTGACAACAATTATGATTGGTGTAAATAGTTGGCAAGATAGCCTGGCACAAAAGGCTGGCAGGCAGGAGGTAGATGCAATTCAAGGACACTAGGAGACTGATTACTGACAGTAAAAACAGTGATGATTGACAATTTTTGCAATACTGTTAAAATAAATATGATTGCTGGCACTAATTGGATAGTAAGGCCTGGCACACAGGCTGGCAGGCAGTAGAAAAGTGCAATTCAATGGCACGAGCAAACTGAGGATTAAGATCAACAATCAAAAAAAAAATATTTTAATTATTAACTATACTGTGACAACAATTATGATTGGTGTAAATAGTTGGCAAGACGGCCTGGCACAAAAGGCTGGCAGGCAGGAGGTAGATGCAATTCAAGGACACTAGGAGACTGATTACTGACAGTCAAAACAGTGATGATTGACAATTTTTGCAATACTGTTAAAATAAATATGGTTGCTGGCAATAATTGGCTAGGTGGGCCTGGCATACAGGCTGCAAGGCAGGAGGAAAGTGCAATTCAATGGCACCAGCAAACTGAGGATTGACAACAACTATTACCAAAAATTTTATTTTTTAATTATTAAGAATACTGTGACAACAAATATGATTGGTGTAAATATTTTTCAAGTAGGCCTGGCACACAGGCTTGGAAGGCAGTAGAAAAGTGCAATTCTAGGGCACGAGCAAACTGAGGATTAAGATCAACAATCAAATTTTTTTTTATTTTAATTAGTAACTATACTGTCTGTGACATCAATTATGATTGGTGTAAATAGTTGGCTAGACGGCCTGGCACAAAAGGCTGGCAGGCAGGAAGTAAATGCAATTCAAGGACACTAGGAGACTGAATACTGACAGTCAAAACAGTGATGATTGACAATTTTTGCAATACTGTTTAAAGAAATATGATTGCTGGCAATAATTGGCTAGGTGGGCCTGGCACACAGGCTGCAAGGCAGGAGGAAAGTGCAATTCAATGGCACGAGCAAACTGAGGATTGACAACAACTATTACCAAAAATTGTATTTTTTAATTATTAAGAATACTGTGACAACAAATATGATTGGTGTAAATATTTTTCAAGTAGGCCTGGCACACAGGCTTGGAAGGCAGTAGAAAAGTATAATTCTAGGGCACGAGCAAACTGAGGATTAAGATCAACAATCAAATTTTTTTTATTTTTAATTAGTAACTATACTGTCTGTGACAACAATTATGATTGGTGTAAATAGTTGGCTAGACGGCCTGGCACAAAAGGCTGGCAGTGGCAGGCAGGAGGTAAATGCAATTCAATGGCACTAGGAGACTGAATATTTGCAGTCCAAAAAAATTATGATTTTTTTTTTTATATACTGTTACAAGAATTATGATTGGTGCCACTAATTGGCTAGTTGGGCCTGGCACACAGGCTGGCAGATATGAGTCGTGGATGGTAGGTAGGGCAGCAATTTAACACAGTATGCTGTGTAAGTGACAAAAACACAGGCATGATAGAAAATTAAGTTAGATTACACTAGCAAAATATTTTAAAATTTTAGATTTTAATATTAAAATTATGTTAACAAGTGCAATGCACATATGACTCTATGAGTGGTCGCGCTGGCTGCTACGTAGGGCAGCAATTAACAACAGTATGCTGTGTAAGTCAGATAGACAGTTAGACACACGCCTGATAGAAAATAAAATTAGATTACACTAGCATAATGATTTAAAGACTTTTTTTTGGCAATTTAAAGAAAAAGGTTAAGCACATACATATGAGTCATGGCTGATAGCCTTGGAGGGGCAGCTATTAAAAACAGTAGGCTCTGTAAGTCAGATACACACACGCCTGATAGAAAATACTATTAGATTACACTAGAGAAATTATTTAAATTATTTTTTGGGGGGGGAAATTAAAAAAAGGTTAAACACATATGAGTCGTGGCTCATAGACTAGGGAGGGCAGCAAGTAAACACAGTAGGCTCTGTATGTCAGCAAAACACACAGGCTGGATAGCAAATTATATTAGATTACACTTTCAAACAAATTTAAACTTTTTTTTTTTTATATTAAAATTAAGGTGAAGAAGAATAGATATGAGTGCTGGGTGGCTGCCTGGCACAGACCAATTAACCAAAAGACTGAAAAAAAATGAGGTATATTAATGCTGAGTGAGCCTGACAGACACAGGCCTGATAGTAAATGTAATTAGATTACACTAGAAAAAAATATATATATATTTTTTTTAAATTTAAAATAATGTTATAAATGGATATTAACACTGGTGGCTGCTGGCTGGCACAGAGCAATGAATCAGAGTATATGCTGTGTGACACTGGCCTGATAGAAAATGAAAAAAAATTACACTAGCAAAATAATTAAATTTTTTGGTTAGTTAAATTTAAACTAATGTTGTTAGGGAGATATCAGTGGTGGCAGTAATCACATAATAAGCTGTGAGCCTTAAACACACAGCCTGAAAGCCAGGCAAATGCTAATGAAAAAAAAACGAAAAAAAAAAAAAAAAAACGGCACGAAATATAGCCCTAAAAAGGGCTTTTTGGGGTGCTGTGCTTGCAGCAGAGATGAGTGGAGTCCTTCTGGACTGTAAATACACTAGCCTAGCTATGTTTTTCCTATTAATGTCAGGAGCAAAAACACAACACGTCCTCTCATTAAGAAAGCAAGGTCGTTATGAGTCTAAAATGGCGGATTCCGAGTAGCTGGGAGGGTCTGTGAGGGAGTGTCTGATGTTGATTGGCTCTAATGTGTCAGGCGGCTGTGACATAAAGGGTCAAAGTTTCCTCAATGATGACACATAGGGGCGAATCGAACATCGCCATGTGTTCGCCCACAAACGCGAACGCGAACAAGCTATGTTCGCTGTGAACCGTTCTCGGGCGAACAGTTCAGTACATCACTACAGAGGAGGAGCGAGCTGGAACATCAAATACCCTTTGAAAGGAGGCCACAAATTCAGGGTAATTTGAAATCACAGGTTTATTAGTCTCCCACAAGGGATTAGCCCAGGCAAGAGCTGTGTCAGAGAGTAACGAGATGAGAAATCCCACCTTAGCTCTGTCAGAGGGAAACGCTTGAGGTAGCATCTCAAAGTAAATGCCGACCTGGTTCAAAAACCTTCTGCACTGAATAGGATCACCTCCATATCACTGAGGCAGAGGTGCATAACCGGACATGCTCCTGGTAGGACTAGGTGCAGCAGCGGAAACAGGAGCAACCATAACAGGAGCAGTCCAAATGTGCAGTGCGAGTCAGCAGGGTTTGCAGGGCTAGTGCAAATTGATCCAAGCAGTGATCCTGTTCATCCATCCTGGAAATTATGGCAGGTAAAGGTGGATTATTAGCACCATCAGGATTCATGGACCTTGCGTAATGTCAGGGTGCCAGGAATCAGACTGAGACGAGAAGTGCAAAAATAATCACACCTTTATTAATAACAAAAAATAACAAAAAGTCAACAAGTCAAACATCAAGCCAGGAGTCTAAGCCAGAGCTGGTAGTCAGACAAGCCGAGTGAGGAGCCAAAGTGAGTAGTCAGTCGAGCCAGAATCAGGAACAAGGAGAACATCAGAGTCAGGAACAAGCCAGGGATCAGGAACCAGGAGGGATGTCAGACAGCCAGGTAATACACAGGAACTCGCAAACTGGTCTGAGATAACGCAAGGGCAAAGCATACTGAACAGAGGCCCTTTAAATAATAATTGATGACATCACAATACTGAGACTGCAACCTGTCTCACACGGATGATGTACATCTATTCGGCCATAAGAGGGCGTGCAGGAAATGAGCAGCATCAGACACTCTGCACCAGATTCAGTAAGAGGTAAGTAAAATGGCTGCCAGCAGCACATGGCAAACAAAGCAGGGAAAAAACCCTGACACTAATGACCACTCCACAGTACAGTTTAAATAAATAAATGAAAAAATCAATTAAAATAATAATTTTGCAGTCTTTTCTATTATCAATATACCACTGTCTATAGCTTATAAGATAGAAACAATGAATGAAAAAGTTATTAACATACCTTTAACCTGTTTTCTATCGGAAATATCACAAATACCCACTATAAGTTTATTTTGTTAAAATAATGTTAATAAAAAATATATTTGGTACTATACTGATATAACATCACCCTACCCACCTATCTCACAAAATAGTTATATTGTAACATCCTCCTCGTATACATTTTTTTACTTTAGTGTAATATTCTCGTCACTTACACTACTCCTAGATCTAATTGCCATGATTGAGAAAGTGACAGTGAGCTGTGTGTAGCATTTAGTAATAACACAGTAGATTGTTTGCAAAAGCAATAAAACATGTACTGTATGTTCAAAAATGTGCGTATGGCACCATCTTGAATTTTAGTTCAAAATAACTCAAAATATCTCAAAAACTACAAATCCACCCACATTTTCACGCAACGTAACAGCAGACCCTGACCGCATGATCTATTCAAATACCATGTTTTAAACAAATCCATGCAGCCAATTCTCTTAGATACACAGTTCTGTATGTCCAATATTAAGTCTATAGGATTTTCAGCTCATACCACGGTTTTTTCAATCTCAAAAATCTTAACTACTTAACCAAATCACTTTACATGTCTGAGTTTTACAGTAAGTCACAGTCCGGATCTAACTGCCAAATTTCAGCAAGATATCTCATTCTACTTCAAAGATATGAACATTTCAAAACTCGAATTTGTGATGCAAACCCACTCTCGCTTTACACTTACCAGACACATAGAATCAGCTTTTACAATAGCATTAAAACAAAAATGCCATCTTGAATTTTAGTTTATAATAACTCAAAATATCTCAAAAACTACTAATCACATAAAGTTTCATCCAATCTAACAGCAGACCCTCACAACACGATCTATTCAAATACAAAGTTTCAAAATAAATCCTTGCATCTGTTTCTTAGATAAACTATTCTGTATCTCCAATTTTTAGTCTATGGGATTTTTTCAATCTAAAATATCTCAATAAACTACTAAACCAAATCACGTCACATTTTCCAGTTTTCTAGTGATTCCCATGTCGGATATAACTGCCAAATCTTAGCCAGCTATTTCATTCCACTCCAAAGATATGAGCATATTAAAACTTGAATTTCTAATACAAATCCACTCTCACTTTACACTTACTAAGCACACGGAATCAGCTTTCAAAAAATGTGTTTATAACGCCACATTGAATTTTAAATAACTCAAAATATCTCAAAAACTGGTAATCACACACATTTTCACCCAATGTAACCAAATACCCCTCACCACACAATTTATTTAAATACCAAGTTTCAAGCAAATCCATGCAGCCGTTTCTTAGATAAACTTGTCTACATCTCCAATGTTAAGTCTATAGAATTTTCAACTCATACCCCTAATCTGATCTCTGGTTAATTTTCTAAGCCCTAATTGCTACCGCAAGATTGTGGTAGCAATAATCAGCCACTTTTAATGGCTGATTAATTTTTGTTTGCAAGGGCGCTCGATAATTTAGCGTTCCACTTGTAATCTAGACCTGTGTGTTGCCTTGTCAACTTCAGTAACAAGTCCGGATTGGCTTCTCCAAATAAAGCAAGTACTAGATGGAATTTGATTATTGAAAAACAGTTGCAGCACACAAGACATTTATATATTCCAAGAAGACTTACAGTATAATGTTAACCTATTGTAAGACTGCAGAAAGTCATGTAATTACAAGATGTTTATTGTCCATTTAAGTGGCTTTGAAATACTCTATTACATGTGAGCAGTATTGGTAATTATTATTCTAAGGTTTTAGTTGAACATCACTGTATAGATTTTTTATTTTTCTCTTTCCTATTTTATTAGGTTATTTAGGAATATTATATGTTTGAGGGTAATTATTTATATTCTCCTCTTTCCTAATCTGCACTGATGATTTACAGAAATGTTTGTATTCATTATAGTATTCTCTTTATAGTGAACTTTTAATGTAATTAGAGTTCTAACACTATATAACAATTTTGGAAATATCTTTATATGTGCAGAGATAATGTCAGTCAATTCACCTTTAAAGGTTTGTAGGGTGTGGATTAGGTATTGGGGTTTGTAGAAATATTTTTAAATGTCTATGTTTGAGGCTTTGGGTCTGAATATGGCTTGTCCAGCTGAAAAGCATTAGTCTTGATTAGCAAGCTTCTGTCCTTTTTAAGGACAATCAAAAATACCATTTTAAATGTAAGTGCTTTTTGAGACCTTAAAATTATCTCTTGCTAGCTTGCATAACAAAACACATGACAATGCTATAAATAAAGGATTTAAGTTATATTTAGACTTAATTCTAAAGAAACAATGATTCAATAAGGTTTTGTTGCAAAATTAAAGCGATATGTGAATGTATGTGTATGTGTGTGTGTATGTATGTGTGTGTGTGTGTGTGTATGTATGTATGTGTGTGTGTGTGAGAGTGTGTATGTATGTGTGTGCGTGTATGTGTGTATGTATGTGTGTGTGTGTATGTATGTGTGTGTGTGTGAGAGTATGTATGTATGTGTGTCTGTGTGTATTTATGTGTGTGTGTATGTATGTGTGTTTGTGAGTGTGTATGTATGTGTGTGTGTATGTATGTGTGTGTGTGTATGTATGTGTGTGTGTGTATGTGTGTGTGTATGTGTGTGTATGTGTGTATGTATGTGTGTGTGTATGTATGTGTGTGTGTGTGTGTGTATGTATGTGTGTGTGAGAGTGTGTATGTATGTGTGTATATGTATGTGTGTATGTATGTGTGTGTGTATGTATGTGTGTGTGAGAGTGTGTATGTATGTGTGTGTATGTATGTATGTGTGTATGTGTGTGTGTGTATGTGTGTGTGTGTGTTTGTATGTGTGTGTGTGTGAGAGTGTGTATGTATGTGTGTGTGTATGTATATGTATGTGTGTATGTATGTGTGTGTGTGTGTGTATGTATATGTGTGTGAGAGTGTGTATGTATGTGTGTGTGTGTATGTATGTGTGTGTGTGTATGTATGTGTGTGTGTGTGTGTGTGTGTATGTATGTGTGTGGGTGTATGTATGTGTGTGTGTATGTATGTGTGTGTGTGAGAGTGTGTATATATGTATTTATATATATTTTTCAAATACCCATATCTTTGGACTGGAATGAGATATCTAACTCACTACAAATTTTATAAATCTGCCCCAAATGTCCCCAAAATACTGTCTAGTGTATTTCATGAAGGAATAAAGATAGAAGCATCTATATTTTTTAATAAAATGACTGCACTAGACAGTATTTTGGAGTAGAAGTTGGTGGGAGTGGAGTGTTAGGAAAAAAACGGCACTGAAAAGTGACTTTACATTGCGGTCTATGGAAACTGTGTGTTCCCAGTAAAAAATATATGTATATGCTTATATAAATATACATACCAATTCCGATATATCAGTAGTGAGACCGAAGCAGACTCCCTATATTGAATCCAGCTCTGTATTGTACTCCAATCATAAGGCTGATAATACCATTCTTAATTAGGTTTTTCCCCAGAACCAGGACAGACATACAGTACCACTATGAATTCAAATCAGGATAGGTACCAATTGAGAGAGCCAAGACCCCAGACCATATACAAATAAATCACACTATAGTAGTAGGTAATGTGGTTAATCTCTCATCACAAGAATTGATTAATGAACAATATAAGGTCTTGAGTCTTGGCCTGAATTTTGCTCCCTCTAATGATTTTGATGTATTTCAGACCATAATAGATATTAATAAACTTGTGCGCAATATCACCCAAAGAAGTATTTCTCAGATAATTCTTCCATTGATTCGGTATTGACCCATGCTGGTGCCACTGATACTAACAGTTTTGGACATAGTTGTGACATTATTGCATTACAACAGCTTCAGTTAGAAGCCACGGATGAGGATGGTGACACCAGCATAGGTCCCAGTTTAAAGAAAAGATCGTCATTCTACCCTATTCAGAGTAGAGGGAGTGTCATTGAGACCTTTTACAATAGGGTGGAAAAGGATTTGGTGAATTTGAAAGACAACAAACCTAAGTATAAACATAATCTGTCTGTTTCTGAGAAAAGGGCTTTGGTTACCCTTAGGGAAAATAGGGCACTGGTCATTAAAAAATAAGACAAAGGAGGAATGGTGGTAGTAATGGACCGTGTACAATATGTCAATGAAGGTTTGAGACAACTTCAGAAACCAGATGATTATTTAATATTACAGAGAGACCCCACTCCACTATTTCAGATGGAATTGAGACATTTATTCGATGATGGCCTTGAACAGGGGAGTTTGGATAAGGCTATGGCTGTTTTTCTGATGGTGGAACATCCTAAAACTCCCCTGTTCCACCATTTACCAAAAACACATAAGTCCCTGGACAATGTACAGGGACGTCCCATTGTTAGTGGGGTGGATTCTCTCCTGGGCAATTTGTCGGAATGGCTTGACCACATTCTACAACTTCTAGTATTATCACTACATTGGTATGTGAGGGACACAAAGCATGTCCTTAATGTGTTGGATAATTTAAGGTGGACTCCAAACTCAAAGTGGTTAACTGTGGATGTTGTGTCCCTTTACTTAAGCATTCCCCATTCCAAAGGAATGGAAGCGATATCCTTCTTTCTTGACAACTTTACTGATTCTACAGAGGTATTTAAGGCATTTATTCTGAGGGTAACTAAGTTTCTGCTTACTCATAATTTTTTTAAGTTTGAGGATGTTTACTATCTCCAAAGATGTGGTACTGCCGGAAGTGAAATTTGCATCGTCTTTTGCCAATTTGTTTCTTGGTTGGTGGGAGTTTTACCACATCTTTGGAGATATTAACCCTTTTAGGGAATGTATTTTTTTATTTAAAAGATACATTGATGATTTGTTATTCATCTGGACAGGAGATGAGAACAGTAATTCCCCTCTTTATTGACTTTTTGAATATGAATAATGTGGGCCTTAAATTTACTTATGAATGGAACAGCAAACACATTAATTATTTGGATTTGTCCTTGGAGGGTACATAAATGGGAACCATTGAATCTACCAACTATAGGAAACATATTTCTTGCAACTCTCCATTTTTATATTCACAAGCTGCCATCCCAGGCATGTCCCTTTTGCTATTGCAAAAGGTGAGTACACCAGACTAAAAAGAAATTGTACAGATACCGCCAACTTTTTGCGTGAGTCACATGACTTCGAAAAAAGATTTAATGACAGAAAATATCCATTACAGGCAGTGAGGAAAGCCAGGGAAGCAGTTAAAAAGATCCCACGAGAGGATCTGTTGGCAACCAAGGCCATAGACAAGGAAGTCTTTAAAGGTGTAACGTTTGTTACCACCCATAGTGCCCAGTGTCCACAGATATGTTTGATTGTGCGTAAGCATTTCCCCATATTGTTGGCAGAAGATAGATTGGTTGACACAGTTAAGACTGGTTTGAGATGTTCCTATAGGAAGAGTCCAACTTTGGGCCGATAAAAAACCAGTTGGCTCTTGGCTTAAACATACAGGTATGAACAGATGCGGGCACCTGAAGTGTAAACCATGCGAATTTGTAAAAGTTACTAAAGATTTTGTTAGTATGGTAACAAACAAGAGTTACACTATAGGTGCATGCATGAACTGTACAACTCAGTATGCAGTGTATATCATTGAATGCACCCAGTGCCAGATCCAATACGTGGGGTTCACTTCACGGGATCTTAATACAAGGATCAGGGAACATCTTTTTTCTTTTACTACAAAAAGGGCCACAACTCCTATAGTACAGCATTTTGGGGTTTTACACAACAATAATCTTAAGGGTTTCTCCTGGTGCGCTATTGAAAAGATAAATAAACCTATAAGAGAAGGCAACATTGACCAGTTTTTAGCCAAACGAGAGGCTTATTGGATTTTTACTTTGGGCACACGCTCACCTAAGGGTTTAAATTCCAGGTACGATGTTATGAATCTTTGGGAATGATGTGTGTCTCTAGTATTGAATCATGTTCTCAACACACAATTTTATTTGATGTGTAGGGGTTTACCTACTCATAGATTAATTAAACATGCTGCTAGGGATTATTGGTAGAGAGACTCTGTGACACGTTGGGATCTTTTAGCCACTTTGATCATGGGGGTCATCATATTGATTCATTATTATTAATATTTAATATTTATATATTTTTTATTATTTATTATCAATTTACAAATTGTGTGTATTTGGCCTTGCATATGGGCAATGCTCAATTTTCATATTATGTTCATTGTTCAGAATATGGTGAAATAAGTACATGAATATTATTATTAATATCAATTCATGTCAATCTCTACCATAATATGGATATGAAAGTTGCTTTTCACTGTACATATGATGTTATACTGTGACACATTTACATTGTAATATTTTAGGTATAATATCGTCTTTGATAACATCATAACTATCTTATAATAATTTGTCTCAATATCATTGGCAATTATTTTGTGTATAGTAGGTTTTGAAAACTTTGCTAAGCTCCTTAGGAATCTGCTCTTTAGCAGTAGCGTCATTACTACTAACTATTATACCTCTAGCTTTCCCGGACTGATACATTATATCTGAATTATATCTGGATTTTGTCTCCTCTATTAATCACTGTTAAAGGTTAAATTTAGTCAATTTGATTACATGTTGCATATTGCTTCTTTCTCTGTGTTTGCAACTGATTTACTTTCCTTTAATTTTGTATCAATTTGTTTATATGCAAATGTTTTTCTGTTTTTCTGGTTACGTGTATAATCACAGATTTTTTAGGGGATGGGTTCCTTTCTATTTCCTGATTGGTTAACAGTCAAGGGCGAGTTTTATGATTTTACCTATCACATTTGTTTATGTTCTTTTTAAACAGGTGTTGGGTTCAGCACTGCAGGCTGTGACTACGGATGTATTTCCGAAACGCGTAAGCCTGTCAGTGCTGCGTCCGTAACACCATTACAGGATTTGCTGTGTTTCCCATGTGTTTCATTTTACCTATGTGGATTTAATAAAAGACTGTTTTTACGGATAAGTCGGATTCCATCCTTTTGCTTCTAACCTATATACACATATTAACACATAAATATATATGTATATAAGCATATACATACATATTTAAAAAATTGCTGGCATTGCTGCACTAAAGCATCAGAACAAGGCTCCCATTGGAGCCTATGGAAGAGCACTCTAATGAGGTCGCGTTCGCATTGCTGTGAACTTGTAATACCAGCACACTGGTTTTACATAGTGGAACACAAATATCGCTTTCATGAAAGCGGTATTTAGCGCTCCACTTGTAATCTGGCCCACAGTCAGCAAAATAACCAATGGTGTGCAGTTTATTTTAGATCAACTCTGCTGAGGTCAATCAGGGACAAATATGTTGCAGTGTAAGGCTTGTGAAGTCTGTCAAGTGCACTTCTACATTTTAAAATGGAAAAATACACGTGCACACCTTATTTTCATACAGCACAAAACACCTGCACACCTAATTAGGAACCCCCTCACTGTCCTTTATACAGGGCCGGGGCTTCAATATAGTAACTCAGGCAGCCGCCTTAAGGTGTCCCTGCAAGGAGTATAAACGTTTGTTTTTGTTAGCACCTTTTGTTTACTCCCTGCTACCATTATGATCCGGAGAGCGCACCACTGTACTGTATTAGTGGCATGTACTCTATCCAATCAGCGATTTTCATAAAGACTTATGCCACTTAGCCAATTAAGCAAGCTCTTAGGTGTATATGGGGCGGACCCTACCCCACCAGCACATAGTCAAACTTAAAAGAGAAAGAGAGAACTTCTTGGCTGTGAGTTCTCAATGATATAGACACACATACATATATATATATATATATATATATATATATATATATATATATATATATATATATATATATATATGTGTGTGTGTTATGTACTTTGAATATGTATAAATATAAATGAAATACTTTATTTCTATACACTTTACTTCAGGTTTCCAGTCATGCTAACTCTTTTAGCACTATTATGGACTGAGCTAAAGTACAACACATAACCTCTATAATAGGGCATGCTAAAAAATTTCAGCAGATGCATAACATTCTCTGATAATTAGTTTCTACCACAGACTTGTAAGATCAGATTGTGTTCAATCCTTAAAACAAGGTTGTGATGTGGCTTGGATACCCCACAATAGTGCTCCATCGGTAATTTAGGCCACAGTTAAAGGAACAGTCTACTTGAAAATTGTTATTGTTTAAAAAGATAGATAATCCCTTTATTACCCATTCCCCAGTTTTGCATAACCAACACTGTGAGTTTAATACACTTTTTACTTCTGTGATTACTTTGTATCTAAGCCTCTGCAGACTTCCCCCTTTTCTCAGTTCTTTTGACAGACTTGCATTTAAGCCAATCAGTGCTGGCTCATAAATAACTCCACAGGATTGAGCACAATGTTATATATGACACACATTAACTAGCACTGTTTAGCTGTGAAAAAACTGTCAAAATGCAAGAGGCATCCTTTAAGGACTTAGAAATTAGCATATGAGCCTACCTAGGTTTAGCTTTCAACAAAGAATAGATAGAAAACAAAGCAAATTTGATATTAAAGGGACATGAAACCAAAACATTTTCTTTTATGATTCAGATAGAGAATACAATTTTAAACAACTTTCTAATTTACTTCTATGATCTAATTTGTTTCATTCTCTTGGTATGATTTGTTGAAGGAGCAGCAATGCACTACTGGTTTCTAACTGAACACATGGGTGAGCCAATGACAGTCGTTATATATATGCAGCCACCAATCAGCAGCTAGAACCTAGGTTCTTTGCAGCTCCTGATAACAAGGATAACAAGAGAAGGAAGCAAATTAAATCATAGTAGTAAATTGGAAAGTTGTTTAAAATGTTATTCTCTACCTGACCCAGGAAAGAAATTTCTAGGTTTCATGTCCATTTAAAAGTAAATTGGGAAATTGTTTTAATTTGCATACCGTATCTGAATCATTAAAGTTTCATTTTGACTTGACTTTCCCTTTAAAGTCATCGCCACAGCACCAATGTACTACAGGTGAGCCAATGGCAAGAGGCATATATGTGTAATCACTAATCACCAGCTAGCTCCCAGTAGTGCATTGTTGCTCTTGAGCCTACCTAGGTGTGTTTTTCAATTAAGGATTCCAAGAGAGTGAAGTACATTTGATAATATAAGTAAATTGAAAAGTTTCAATTAATCATGAAAAACTGTTTTGTTATTATTAACTATATCTTTATTTTATAGGTAAACCATTTGGCACACCAGTTATTTTGAACAGTGCAGTTTCTAACGTCATCAGCTCCATTATTTTTGGGAAAAGATTTGAATACGATGACCCAACACTGATATCTCTTATTAAACTAATAAATCAAAATACAAAACTCTCTGGAACACCTCAAGCAATGGTAACAAAACAGAAATAAATACTTACATATATTTTTCACTTTGACATTTTTTTTTTAATATAAATACTCTAGAGCATTGATTTGCTAAGCATTCCTTGCGTACTGAATTCTTCTGTACATTCCCTGCATACTGTGACCTTCTGGCCATTCCAAGCATATAGTGTCCAGCTGTGCATTATCTACTTATTGTGCCCTGCTAGCCATTTCTTACATACTGCAACCTGTTGAAAATGACTTTCATGATATGTCTTTCTGACCATTCCCTGAATGCTGTGTACTGCTAGTTATTATTATTGCATATTGTGTCCTGACAGCCTGTACCTTCATTAATTCACACCCCCAGAGGGGGGGGGGGAGAGATAGGTAGTGAAATGTAAACTTTTAATTGCTTTATCTTAGGGCCTGATATTGAAAACCTCTCCACTCAGGTGAGATATTCTAAAATGATCCTCCTGCACTGCAAGATCCCTAGTGAAGTTTTTAAAGGCGGATTGCTATCCAAGGGGCATTCCCTGCATTTCTATTTGTGAAGGAAAGACAAGCCCAGTATAACATAGCATTGCATGACATGAGAGTTCTGCTGCATTTACACATTGTGCTTTGTATTTGATATCGCTTTACACTTCAGCATAGGCATCGCTACAGGGGGGCAATTCCCGCCCTTAGATTATTCATTGCCCCCTCTGCTGAGCCGTAAAGTTTCCACCTTGTTTAGCTACTTGTCAGGGGCAGACCGACTGGCGGTGCCACTGCACCAGGGCCTAAGGACTTGAAAGTGCCCGCAAAGAGTCCTAATGAAAATTATTATTAAGGTTACTGCCTTTTTTTTTTTAAACTCTAACCTTTCGTCATGCCAATGTCATGTGACAACTTTGGGAGGGTGGGTAGGGCACACATAGTGTAAGCTAAGTTCCTAAGAATGTGTCCTGGTGTGAGTTAAATGTTAGGTGCACACTGGCTGTGGAGAAGTGCAGAGATTACTGCTATACTTCCCCCGGTATAACCTTTGTGACAGCAGAAGTTTCTCTTCTCTCAAACTCCCCTGCCAAATGGAGCAGTAAAGACAACAGCGGGAGTTGAGCTGTCAGCATAGAGAAGACAGTGAACAGCGGTATGTTTTCTTGCAGTGTTTCAGGCTCCTGTTTTTATTGTCTTCTCCCTTAGATAACGGCACAGTAACAGGTAATGAGATGTGTTACCAGCAAGCTCCTGCTACTAGTCTGTCTGCTGAAAGAGTGGGGAAGGGAGAAGTGTGTGTGTGTGTGTGTGTGTATTTATAAATAACATATACATACACATTAACACATACAAAGTGTTTTTTTCTTTTCTTTCATATAGGTGGCGAGAGTCCACAAGCTTGTTACTGATGGGATATACATTTCTACCAGGAGGAGGCAAAGTTTCCCAAACCTTAAATACCTATAAATACACCTTCCACCTTACTCATACCTCAGTTTAAAAACATTTTTTTGATTATGCGTTGACTATGAATAAGTGATTGGGGGCAAATAATATATTTTTTTTTTTTCCAATATATCTTTTTATTGTTTTCAAACAGGTTTAAGGAAAAGAAACAGTATACAATGTATAAATACGCCTATAGGCAGATGTGAACAGCAAATACAATTAAATCAGGGATAACACATAGAATCACGATACTTGCCAACCTTACAGATTGTTACTGGCTATATCAAACTTCCAGACTGGGTCCACAGACAATGTTACAGAAATAATATTTTTTTTATATATAAATAAACAGCCAAATTAACTTACCTCCTTTTTTTAAGATGATATTTTAAATTTGTGCGCAAAACATGCACCAATGACGCAATTTATGCATTGATTTGCGCGTTATCAATTTGCACCGCTTTTTTTGGTGCCAAAATGTTGCACCTTTTGTATCGTTATATCTCCCGCTCCCAAGTCTCTCTATGCTCAATTTTTTGGAGAGCTTTGTGCAGCATTTGTTTTTGTAGACAGAACAATGTTAATCAGATGCTATCTATTTTTATAATGTTTTCGCATTCTCTCAAGCCATCTCTATATAGGAGCATAGATATAAACTTGCAAATTAATATTTTTTTTGTTTTTTTGCAACTATGTCTCAATCTGAACCTGCCTCAGATGTTACCATAGGAACTGAGCTGTCTGAACATCTTTCTATTAAAGCTTAGTGTGTTTGTTGTAAAAAAGCTGATCTAAATTCTTCAGCTCGATTATGTGGCTCCTGCTTTGAAAATGTATTACATGCTTAAAATATTTATTTGAGTACAAATCTATCCACTGTTATTCCATCTCAGCCTTTGCTCATTTTCATATGAGACCTCTACAGCTTTGCATGTCTAATCACTGCAATTCATATTCCAGGTGTAGACAATTGGGAATTTATTAATTTTACTATTATTCTTCTTTATTTATAAAGCGCCAACAGATTCTGCAGCGCTGTCCATGGGTACAAAGATATAAGTACAACAGTGAAACAATACAATATAAGACAACATTTTACAGACAAATACAGGGGGAATTAAGGGCCCTATTCCTGTGGGAAGTTACAATCTAGAAGTTGATTATCTCAGCCATCAATCTCTACATCCGAGTGAGTGGTCTCTCCATCCAGATGTGTTTTATCAAATTGTTCAGATGTAGGGCCTTCCAGAGATAGATCTGATGGCCTCTCATCTGAACAAGAAACTTCCCAGGTACCTCTCCAGGGATCCTTAGGCGGAAATTACGGATGCTCTAGCAGTACACTGGTCTTACCAACCTGCTTACATTTTCCTCCTTCTTGTTCTGCTTCAAAGAGTGATTTCAAACATCATAATGGAACAAACGTATGTGTTTCTGATTGCCCCAGCGTGGCCTCACAGGATTTGATATGTGGACCTTGTCCAAATGTCCAGTTGCAAGCCTTGGCCTCTTCCTCTAACACCAGACCTCTTGTCTCAAGGCCCGTTCCTCCATCCAGATCTCAAATTTTTAAATTTGATGGCATGGAAATTGAACGTTTAGTCCTCAGTCATAGAGGTTTTTCTGACTCTGTGATTAACACTATGATTCAGGCTTGTAAGCCTGTTTTAAAGAAGACTACCACAAGTTTTGGAAAACCTAAATTTCATGGTGTTCTTCACATGATTATTTCTGGCATTCCTTTTCGGATTCCTAGGATTCTCCAGTTCCTTTACGATGGTTTGGATAAAGGTTTGTCTGTGAAATCTCTGATCTTTCTGTTTGATTTCACAGAAAGATTGCTAATCTTCCTGATATTCACTGTTTTGTCCAGGCTTTAATTTAAATTAAACCTGTTATTAAATCTATTTCTCCTCCTTGAAGTCTTAGTTTGGTATTAAATATTTTGCAGGCTCCTCCATTTGAGTCTATGTATTCTTTGGACATTAAACTGCTTTCTTGGAAAGTGTTGTTTCTATTGGTCATGTCTTCTGCTAGAAGAGTTTCTGAATTGTCTGCTCTCTCTTGTGAGTCTCTTTATCTGATTTTTCATTAAGATAAAGCTGTTTTGCAGACTTCTTTCAAATGTTTGCCTAAAGTTGTGAATTCTAACATTAATAGGGAATTATTGTACCTTCCTTATGTCCTAATCGTAAGAATTCTATTGAAAAATCTTTATACTCTATGGATGTCGTTAGAGCTTTGAAATACTATGTAGATACTACTAAATATTTCAGACAGACTTCTAGTCTATTTGTTATTTTCTCCCGTTCTAGAAAAGGTCAAAAAACATCTGCCATTTCTATAGCATCTTTTTTGAAACTTTTGATTCACAAAGCTTATTTGGAGGTGGGCCAGTCTCCGCCTCAGAGAATTACAGCTCATTCTACAAGATCAGTTGCCACATCTTGGACTTTCAAGAATGAAGCTTCAGTTAATCAAATCTGCAAAGCAACCACTTGGTCTTCTTTGCATTCCTTTACTCAATTTTACCATTTTTTATATTTTTGCTTCTTCGGAAGCAGCTTTTGGTAGAATGGTTCATCAGACAGCTGACTCAGTTTGATTCTAGTGCCTATAATTTAATTTTTTAAAAATGTTTAAATACACTTTTTTTGGATTTAATTTCTCAGCAAAAATAGCTGTTTTTATTTTATCCCTTCCTTTATTGTTACTCGTGGACTTCCACATCTTGGGTATTATATCCCATCAGCAACAAGCTTGTGGACTCTCGCCACCTATATGAAAGAAACAATTATTTATGTAAGAACTTACCTGATAAACTCATTTCTTTCATGGTGGCGAGAGTCCACAAGGCTCACCCATTTTTTTGTGTGGTTTTAATTTTTTTATATAAAGCGCATCTTTTTTCCTGCTCCTATTTTTAATGCTTTTGCTCCTTATTTACCTCACCAACGTGGCTATATGTTAAACTGAGATATAAGTGAGGTGTGAGGTGTATTTATAGGCATTGTAGGTTTGGGAAACTTTGCCTCCTCCTGATAGGAATGTATATCCCATCAGTAACAAGCTTGGGGACTCTCGCCACCATGAAATAAATTAATTTATCAGGTAAGTTCTTACATAAATTATGATTTTTTGTTTGCTAAAATAATATTGCCAATGATTCTACAGCAGATGTATGCATAAATAAGGACTATAACAATCAACAAAGTATTTTCTTATTTTTATGTTTCAGCCTGGACTACATTTCCTAGTACTGAATATTCAATTTAAAAAAAAAAAAAAATACAGGACAATTTAAATGCAGAATGCTTCCATGTGTTGCCCACTTGCTGATTTGCCCTAACGTATATAAAATTAGCATGTTTGGGATTCTAAAAGTGTGTGAAAAATCTTCATTAAAGGGACAATAAAGTAATAATTACACTTTCATGATTTAGATAGAGCATGTAGTTGTAAACGACTTTCAAATTTTAATTCTAATCGCCTAGATTACAAGTGTTGTGCCAAACAGGGTGCGAAACTAACGTCACTCTCCATAGCGCTGCCATTATGAGTTACTGAAAAGCCTCCTTGTGCTGTGTGTTATGGTGGCGTTAAGCTCCATACCGCACAAAATCCAAGGGCTGATTTGACGTGCTCATGCCCGCTTTCCCCCATAGACATCAATGAGGTTGCGTTACGGAGATTTTTTAATTCCGCACTTCAGGTCGCAATGTCGCTCCCCTACATTGCTGCCACTAAATAAAATTATTAACCCCCTAAACCTCCGGCCTCCCATATAGCCGCTACTAAATAAACCTATTAACCCCTTAACCGCCAGCCCCCCACATCGCAAAACACTAAAACTATTAACCCCTAAACCTAACACACCCCTAACTTTAAATTAATATTACAATATAACTATCTTAAAATAAATAAAAACTTACCTATGAAATAAAAAAATCATAAAAATTATAAATTAACATAACTATTCTAATAAAAAATCTAAAATTACAAAAAATAATAAACACTAAGCTTACAAAAAATAATAAACTAAATTATCAAAAATAAAAACAATTACACCTAATCTAATAGCCCTATAAAAATAAAAAAGCCCCCAAAATAAAAACACCTCCTAACCTACAATAAACTACCAATAGCCCTTAAAAGGGCCTTTTGTAGGGCAGCGCCCTATGTTAAACAGCTCTTTTACCTGTAAAAAATACAAAGACCCCCAACAGTAAAACCCACCTAAAGGGGCATTTGTATGGGCATTACCCTTAAAAAGGGCATTCAGCTCTTTTACACTACCCTTAAAAGGGCATTCAGCTAATAGGATTACAGTAGCTCTCATCCTATTGGATGTTTTGAATTTGAAGAATCAAATCAGCCAATAGGAATGCAAGGTAAACCATTTTGAAACGGCTACCTTGCATTTAACTTCAGTATGAGGCGGTGACCGCATGAATCGGACGCTCCGCGCAGGATGTCTTCCAGGATAGCTCTGCTTTGCGCCGCCGGGATGAAGATAGAAGATGTCCTCGAGATGGATGAAGGTGTCGTCGCCTGGATGAAGACTTCTCGCCGCCTGGATGAAGATAGAAGTCCGGACTTCAGGAATCGTAAGTAGATTGCATGGGGTTATTGTTAGTTTTTTTTGTTTTTTTTTAGATTAGGGATGGACACTTGTAAAAGAGCTGAGTGCCCCTTTAAGGGGAATGCCCATACAAATGTCCCTTTAGGGGCAATGGGTAGCTTAGGGTTTTTTAATTTTTTTTTTTTTTTTGGGTGGTGGGTTTTACTGTTGGGGGGACTTTTTTTTACAGGTAAAATAGCTGTTTAACTTAGGGCAATGCCCTACAAAAGGCCCTTTTAAGGGCTATTGGTAGTTTATTGTAGGTTAGGGGGTGTTTTTATTTTGGGGGGCTTTTTTATTTTTATAGGGCTATTAGATTAGGTGTAATTTTTTTTATTTTTGATAATTTTATTTATTAATTTTTGTAAGCTTAGTGTTTTTTATTTTTCGTAATTTAGTGTTTATTATTTTTTGTAATTTTAGATTTTTTTTTTTCATGTTAGGTTTTTTAAATTTGTTTATTTTATTTTGTATTTTTTATTTTATTAGAATAGTTATGTTAGGTTAATTTACAGTTTAATGTTAGGTTTATTTTTATTTCACAGGTAAGTTTTTATTTATTTAAATATAGTTATATTGTAATTTTAATTTAAAGTTAGGTTAGTGTTAGGTTTAGGGGTTAATAGTTTAATTTACTGTTAATAGGTTTAGTTTAGTAGTTATGATGTGGGGGGCTGGAGGTTTATGGGTTAATACTTTATTATAGTGTTGGCGATGTGGAGGGCCGGCGGCTTATGGGTTAATAGGTTTATTTTGGTGTTGGCGATGTCGGGGAGCGGCAGATTAGGGGTTAATATATTTAAATAGTGTTGGCAATGTGGGTGGGTGGCCGGCCGGCAGATTGGGGTTAATAACTTTAATAGTCGCTATGTGGGTGGTCAGCAGATTAAGTTTTAATAGGTTTAATATAGTATTTGCGATGTGGCACGGTGGCGATTTAGGGGCTAATAGGTAGTTTATGGGTGTTAGTGTACTTTGTAACAGTTTAGTTATGAGTTTTGTTTCGCAAAGTCCATAACTACTGGTCTCAGATAGCAGTATGGATCGTGTCGGTATAGGCTGTAATACTAGCATTTTAGCCAGACCGCACAACCTGTAATACCGGCACTATGAAAATCCCACACAAAAACGTAATTTTTTGAGTTCGGAATGGACGTTGCGTTATAGGCTAAAATGCTTCAGTATAGCTATACCGCCGTGACTCGTAATATGCGTTCCTGGCTATTTCAGATTTATGGCCAATTTTTCAGTGTTAAAAGCCGTACAGCACCGTAACTCAAAACTCGTAATCTAGCCAAATATCTAATTTGATTCCTTCCTTTGTTATCCTTAGTTGAAAAGCAGATCTAGGCATGCTCAGGAGCAGCAAAGAACTACTGATTGCTAGTTGCTGATTGGTCGCTACACATATATTCCTCTTGTCATTGGTTCATCTAATGGGTTCAGATAGCTCACAGTAGTTCATTGTCACTCCTTTGATAAAGGATACCAAAAGAATAAAGCAAATTTGATAATAGAAGTACATTAGAAAGCTGTTTACAAATCATTAAAGAAAAATATTAGGTCCCTTTATATGGATACTTACATGGCTTTTACAGAGTGGTTCAGAAACCTGTGTCTGGCTTCCATGTTTTTAGGTACCGTAATATATATATATATATATATATATATATATATATATATATATATATATATATATATATATATATATATATATATAGTTTAGTGGTGAAAAATAATTAGTGCCCCCCCCAGTTTTGACTGTGGTATATTATGTGCCCCCCTATATATTGCTCCTAGAGTCTCCACTGCACTTCAGTTTAACTTTTATTACATTTAAACTTTGCACTTTCTTTCTTTATTTTTATATTTTGTACACAGCAGTCTTTTAGGATTGTGATTTTACAAATTCTGATTATGCTTTTACAGTTTCACAAAATTTCACATTCAAAAGAGAGAAAGTAACTGGGGAACACCTGGGGCTGATATAAAGGCTTAGCTTGCATGAATTACAAATTAAACTGAAATGTTTTCCCCACCATTAACTTGCTTTTGTTTATATTTTAGTATATATTATTTTTCTGTTCATTAAAAAGTGTATTGTGAATTATTAGCAAACTTCACCTTTATACAGCTCGTGAGATAAATCAGTGAGACCAGCTTGTGTAAACTGCTTACAAAATTTTACAAGAATTGTGAGAGAGCTTCAGACATACAACTGTTCTGTTCAGTCCAGGGAACTGTGTCAGTTTTAGTTTGCAATGCAGCAAATACAAGGAGTGATGTAATTTTTAAAAGCTACACAGAAATATGTAAAGTATGATCCTAGTTTGTTAAAGTAACACAGATACAATCAAAACATAATCAGAATTTGTAAAATCAATGCTAGAGCTAACTTTAAATGTATTAAAACATAAATGAGAAAGTGAAAAGCCAATCTAAAATACAAAGCACAAAGTTTAAGTGTAACAAAACTCTCACGTCATGTAGTGCTGTGTTGCACTGGACTTGTCTCGCCTTCACATACAGAAATGAGAGAGATCTTGCAGTGCTGGAGAGTTATGCCCTTTTTCTTTTGAATATTTAGTAAGTTCAACCCCTGTGTAGCCTAAACTGCAATTTCTCTCCAAGCTGGAGAATCCTTTGAATATCAGGGCCTAATGGCCTGATGATAAAAGATTCTCCTGCTTGGAGAGAAATTATATTGCAGAATTCCCAGGGGCGGAACTCACTGAATGCTCTAAAAAAAGAGTGGAAACTGGAAGTCCTAGAGAGATGAGGGATGCCTCCCATAAAGCTCTTTGCTCAGATGAAATGATCTAAAATGATCATTCAGCACTGTGAGATCTCTCACAAGAATCTAGACAGGTAAGTGTTGCTATAATTCTCTAATGGGTGCATTTCTGTATGGGAAGGAGAGACACACCCAGTGCGATATAGTACAGTATGACATGCAAATTTTGTTCCACTTCCACTTTGTGATTTGTATTTTATTTTACTTTACATTTCAGGTTGAGTTTTTTTCAGTATGATCACATTTATGTTTTGCACTTTCTCTTTTGTATTTTAATGCATTTAGATACAACAAATTCTGCTTATGCTTTCAAAGATTCTGTATTGATAACAAAATAACAGTTGTCACTAAACTATACACACACCAAATAAGTAAATCAATAAAAAACAACAATAATATGAAACAATATAAGTCAGTATGTCAAAATAAGTAAATCAATATGTGTGAAACAAAAAAAAATGCAAAAAATACACATATCCTTTTTGGAAAATAAGAAAATATATTCAATTATATTGTCTCACGCTATTGTTGTTTTTTAAAGTTTCTGTATTACTTTAACAAATTAGGATATTTGTATATATCTGTGTATATTTTACAAATAAACAAATGCAAAGAGTGTGGTGTACACCAACGTAAACCACACCCATAGGGGGCGCCTCCTGATCACTATAGGACCCTAACACAAAAATTATTCAGTTTTAAAATGGCTATATCACCATAACACAGAAACATGAAACATAAACAGATAAAATAGTCAGATATATACAACAATAAAAAAGAGAATGTCCATAAAGCCAAACAAAGAGGATAATCCAAAATTGAAGTGGCAGCTCTCTATCATAGGATGGTCATCCTGATGAATCGTAGTCTGCAGATAAAGAGAAGAACAGAGGCGCCAACATGGCCTAGTATTGCCAGAACATATAATCAACAAATGCAGAAAATGGAGTATACTCACAAGCAGGGCGCACCCATATGGTGCTATTGTAGCAGACTGGAACTAAACAGTGGTCCAGCTCACTGATCGCCACCAGCATAAATCCAGAGGGTCCTTGAGAGAGCCTGTTGGTTAGTACCTGAAAGGACAATGGATACACACACGCATAGCCCAGTAACGTTTGGACCAAAGAGGTATGTGACTAAAAAGTTGCACTTACAGGAGACAGAGCACCTCCAGGTGCAATACCAGCATACTGGGACCTCTCAGCCGCACAGTGGTCTGTATCTCCAAGACGCAGGACAGTAGCAATCCCAAGCAAAATGCCCAAATGGCCAGCAAAAAATGATACTAATGTATGGTGACAAAAACCATACACCAGCAAGTGTATATTTAAAAAACTTTATTTTAAAAAGCGACGCGTTTCTCAGCCACCTATGGGCTGTTTCATCAGGCTATAAAATAACATTGTAACACACTTGCTATATAACAGAAAATGATAAAAGCACAATGATCTGATAGGTCAACCAATTAATACATTTAAAAACCTACACCTATGTTTGTTAATTAGTAGTTAGTTGATATGGTAACCTCAATATACAAACCTGACAGGTGATACATAAAATATTAAAAATACAAATCAAATCTATACATGTATAAAATAAAATGCACATCAAATCATATATTAAAAACCCCAAAAATATACAATTTAATATAAAACAATTAAAATGATCAGTATTTAAGTATTTATCACACTTGGTAAATAGTGCATCAAAAAACCACAAACAATCATATCAGCAAGGTCTTATATATACTAAAAGAAGTTTCTTAATTCGCTCTTTTTGGGCAGTAGCACACTATAGCTGACACTCGATGCAGATACCAGTGCAATAATAATAATCGCTTAGCCCTAAAGATATAGCATAACTCTTATCAAGACAGTCTTATATTAGCATTTAAGCTTTACCATAGTAGGAGAGGGACCTAAGCTTGTATATGTACATTCCTATTATGATCATAATAAAGGATACATTGTTTTTGATGGGGCCCATAAATTATATTAACTAAATGTTTGTTACCATGATCGCCATTAGGCCCCGCCCTCCTGCGTGACTAAATGAGGTGTGTATCTTAGATCCCGTCACAGAGGGATAGTAAAAAAGGCCTGAAACTACAAGATTCCCCAAACTCCACAAAAGAGTGACAAAGCCCATGTATGTTCATTCCCATTGTGATTGACCAAAAGAAAAGAACATATTATCCGCAAAAAGGCCCTTAGATTCTAAACTAAATGTTTGCAATCGTGATCGCCGATAAGACCCCGCCCTCTTACGTGACTGGGGTGGGTGTGTGTATTTACTCCAATCACCGGGGGAATTAGACATGATAGACAAGCTAAGGCTGTATAATGTGGGTGGGTGTGTGTATTTACTCCAATCACCGTGGGAGTTAGACATGATAGACAAGCTAAGGCTGTATGATGTTCCAATTTCAGCCCCAATATATAAAAACAAAGACCGTATAAATCCAATGCAATGTATGAGCGTATTAGAATGTTGTATCTCATATCCAACACACCTACCATTAATGATAGTAACCTAAACAAGGTCAAATAATATAAGTGTCGAGGGGGCGGAGCCTACAGTTGCAGAGACAGGACGTGTTTTGTGGGAGCTCCTGGTTCCACTACAGTGTTTTATGCAATTTTTTATTGTTTTCCTCTATAAAAAATTCCAATCCTGTGGCTGGGGACCAGAGGGACACTACAAGACTCAAGAAATTGACAGTCCTGAGGGGAAAACTTTCTGGATTGACTGCTCTGTCTCAGACCTGCAGCTAGGCCTCAAGGCCACCACATTTATTAAGTCCTTGGTGGTTACTGGAGCCGGGGTTTACGCATATTCCCCCCCTGGGAGGCTGGGGTTACGAGTAGTACTAATTACTACACAACTATAATCAGACATGGATATCGATACGAAAGCATCAGCAGACACTATATATGAGATGCTTAATGTGCACTTCGCTGGACTGATATCGCAGTGTTTTGCAGGCTGCCCTTCTCCACGCGACCCTTGTGATAGGGACCGGGAATCAGAGGCTTCTGCTGAACAGTTTGAGGAGCCCATAAGGGTAACATACAGCTCCTGGAACTCATTGAGGGCCCATAAACAACCACTCTTGTTGGCGAGAGTGTGTGAAGACCCGGCCTGTCATATTTCTACCAATTGCTATGTATTTTCTGGAGCCGAGTCGTTGCCTGAGACTGCCGATGGTCTAGAAATAGTGGACTTACCAAGGCCCTGCTCAGAAAAGGTGACCAAACCCACTCAGACCGCTGAGACAGGCTTGCAATCATGTGCAGCGGTCTGTCCGCACCTTCCGAGTGATGACTCTCTTAACACTCGATGGGGACTGGGTTCTATACATGCGCCTCTTGCCACAGCAGTGAAAATCCTTGCTGCGCATCTTTACCTCCCTATGGAAAGAGTGAGACCGAGCTACAGGACATCAGTGTGGGTCGCATCTCAGGGAACTTCTTATCAGCCCATGGATTGCACAGACACACTCTGTTTTTGCCGGCCTTTTGACCCTGGAGGCTATCAGACTCGCCCCCATACCGCATCTAGCCTGCCACCTAGCTGGGCGCGTGCTGGGGATACCAAAGAGAGCACTGCATGAACAAACTTTGGACACTTACATCCAACTTATCTGGTGGACCAGAGTTCCAGAGACAGCAGAGAAGAAGCCTGCTTTGATATAGAATGCGCTAGCTTGTGGAGAGATTCTGACCCACGATATGAGTGCCGATGCAGAGACAGATGTCAATGTGATTGAGAAGCCATCAGGGATGGAGCTGCATCTGTGTCTGAAGAAAAGTTGATGGAAGATCCTGATGCCTGCTCAGACCTTGCACAAGCGATCATGACGACTATAGTACAGTTTTGATCCAGCGCGAAGACCTGCCGAACACTGAAGGGACTCTGCTTATATCAGACTGTGCCTTTGGATTCCATGTTTGATGTCTTGAGAAAGGCCCGGTACGAGGGCCGAAACGCGTAGACGAAACTTTGCACCAGAGTTGGAGAGGCTCATTATATCCAGGACCAGGATTTGAATGGTAAGACTATTTTCAATAGTCCATACCCGTTAGCGCTGTTTGTTTAGTGCGCTTTTTTCCATTTCTTTCAGGTATTGGTCTTAACATAGGAATAGGACTTGGGACTCTACTACACATTGAGGATTTCTCTCACCGGATTTTTACCAGACTTTTAAGGATTTATCAAAAGACTCTCAAAGGACACTATTATTGTCTTATCATCATTTTAAGTTATTTAAAGTTGTGGAAACACACCTTTAGGAGTTTGTGGACTAGTTTTGGCCAAACTATACACACTCTCTGTTTTTATGTCGTTCATATATTTCTATAGCTTGTCATAATTATATAGCTTGTGGTAATTTATATAGCTTGTGTTATTTGTTTACTGTTTTTAAGATAATAACGCCCTAGATTTAATCAGGAGAATTGAGGTGTTAGCTGGTACCAGATTAGTTTAAATCCATTGGTAGGATCTTACATTTAATTTTGTTATTATATATATTATTCTTCCTGCTTTTTTCCCATCACTCTATCTTATTTTTTGATTTATTGATTTTAAAGACCACATTCACTACTTATTTCTATTGCAAATCCACAATATGGTTTATTTGATAGTTTAAGGAATCCAACACATTGTATCTTATTTTTGATTATTCACGGTGTTCATCATATGATTTAAATGTTGCAATATTTGTATGCACTGTTGACCTATTAGTGGGTCTCGTATCACTATATTAGTGATCCTATCACTTCGATAAGAACATTTGAGCTAATATTACATTATTCATTGAATACTAGGTTTATTTGTACGTGTATTTAACAATACCATGTACCTACTAGAAGGTTTTTAAGAGGACTCATGAAAACTGGAACATTAGATATTGGTCATCCAGTTTAACCAACCGGATCTGTTATCTGTTGCATTTCAAATCATTTATTGTATTGTATTTTAAGCTTTGCTATATGTATTTTGTGTTTTTATGATTCTGGAGATCAGAATTATATTGGTTTAACATTAAATATTTGGTTGATTTTGGAACATAGAAATTATTGGAGACCATTTTTGACTTTTTATTCCCTGTGGTATATCTAAGCCATTGGCGCTCCTATATATCCTAATCCTTTGAATTCCACAAGTCCGGAGTGGGCTAATGATGGCTGCAGCTCCGCTACATAATTCATTTTACTCGAGAACATGCAATATTTGCCAGGTTGCGCTCCCACAGCTCATATATGGCCAACAAACACCAAGAGTTAATGTTAGGTCAGTTGGAGTCCAGAGCTTAGCGACAACCTTCTAGGTATGTGCCCTAAGAGACCTATAATCTTCTATGTTTTGGAGGACTGTATGCGACTTTAATAATTGTTAAAGGTTGCTTTCATATACCCACTGCTGCATTTTGTTCCCATACGTTCCCTTTATTTCTATAAATGCATGCAGTGTTTTGTGATACCCTTATGTTTAACAACCAGTTGGCTCATTAGATACTAACAACATATATATAAGCTATTCAATCTACATTAAACATGTTATGATTTGTAGATTTATTAAGCTATACTATCTCATGATAACCTTAAAGATTGTAGCTTTCATGCCTTACTGGATAACTCAGAATGTTTGCTATCACTGCTGACTGTTAAGTGTGTTTTTTCATAACTGATGTTACCGTTCTCCTTCAACTGATTAACTATTTTAATATGAATGAGTCTATTTATAGCCAAATATAATAAGGATATTGCTCTAGCCCTAGTGCCATAATTTTGATAGTTTTTAGGAATAGCTCTTTATCTCCCTAAACTATATAACTGCACCAGTATAAAGTTCAATCCATTAGTTCAGGTTATAGCACCTTACCTCTATATGGATATATGAGTTTGCAGAGACTTATACTTATACCTTAATTTTCTATGATGCCATATTATAGTCCAGGTATTAGTTCACCATACATTGATTTTGGGGCTTTATTTAAGGTTGGGTGGCCACTCTGCTACACTCAATTATGTTGGGGTGCTGTCTGCGGCCGAGATGGCACATATTATTAAAGATCACCCACATAGGTATTAGTGGGCAAAGGCTCATCTGTTAAAATATACCTTATACTACACCACCCCACCCCCTCTATAATTGTCTGTATAACTTTAGATATAGGGAGATACAGTACCTTAATGTATCCTTGAATACACTAGCAACTGTTTATATGCTAAATCTGAAGGTTTATAGATAACAATTCGCCTTAATTTTATGGCCTGCCAAGAAACTATAGTTTACTCTTAGTTTATATGATCCCTCTGAAATATCAATACTCTTGGCTCCATTATTGTTATTATGTTTGTTCATTTTTGAAAATTGACCCGTAACGTGGTCCCTTTACTTATAATGCTTCATACACCCCTTACTTATAAGAAATAAAATTAGAGGCGCCCTTAATTACTAGCAATGTTCCGCCAGTACTAATGTGCAATAGTGCTGCAAAACTGTCATAGAAAAAGTTGTAAATATTGTCAATAATACAACAAGAACAATAATAATAAAAACAACCTACAAATAAATTTAAAACTTGGTAGGTTAAGAGTATCTTAATATGATATAGTTGACTATAATAAATAAACTATCTCTTTAACAATGTGTAATATGATAGTCCACACTCTCAGAGGTATTTATAATCTCCAGGCCGCAATCTCATTCCAGAAAGGTGTTGGCAATCACAGGTTCTGTTCAAAAGAGAGAAAAGAGAGAAGAGGCGCCAAATGGTGTGTATCGTTTTGAATTCAGTAGGCCTTGCCCCCAAATAAAAACTACTTACAAAATTTCCAGCACTTGAGAAGTGCCACAAATGCCTTCTGAACTGTTAGCAGCCGTCCAGCTAGCTGAAATGTATCAGAACTGCGTCTATACCGTGCTGTTTAAGACAAAAAACACAAAAGTGCCACAATAGTGTGTATCAGTGTGATCATTTGATATAGCGCAACAAATGTAATGTACTCACAAGATGTAAGGCACTTGAGAAGTGCCACAAGAGCCTCCTGGACACTTGTCAGCTGTCCAGCTTACTGATAGCATCGATCCCAGGTTCACTTGTTCGGCTTACACATGGGCTCCCATGCAGCACACTTAGATCTCCCTGCAGCTCAGTGTTCAGATGAGTGCAAGTCTGGCTACCAATATTGGGTGTGCAAAGTTGCTAGAAATAGCCGTGCTATTTGTACTGATTAGTTTAAAAATATATATTTATTAAAAACAATGTTACACTACGCGTTTCTCGGTTACTTAGACCGCTTCCTCAGGTGTAATTTCAGATACAAAATAGCAAAATTTTATAGCCCCATATCGGCGTCTATCCCGACCCAGGGCGCATGCGTGAGCAACTAAAAAAACCTTAGCCAATCAGTGCCTAAGTTCGATTTATCTCTGATGTAATTGGTTCTCCCTAAGGGGCTTGGTTAATGACGTGCCCGCTAACGTATGTGTGATGTTTATCATCGGCACACATGACAATTTTAAACTGCCTAAGTTCGATTTGTCTCAGAGGTAATTGGAACCCACCAAGGGGCTTGGCCAATGACGTGCCCGCCATCGTATGTGTGATGTTTATCATCGGCACACATGACAGTTTTAAACTGACAGTTAAACAAATCGTAAATATTATATTGCCAAGTGGTACTGTCTCCCTAGTATTTATAGTATTATCTATTTTTGGCACCAATTCACTAGAGTTAGTTGATCATGCATTTACATATAGTAAAAAAATATAAAAATTAATATAAAAACATACTCAAAAAGCAAATGTTATCACTCATGTCTAAACATCTATATGTATTATCTGATTTTAAAACCGCTGTGATCGGACAGATAACCATATACTAGACTAATAATAAAAGTTAATAATATAACATAAAATATATATTAATCTAAAGTATAAACATAAATCAAATGATATATATCGAATAAATTATAACATAACTGTTGCTATCATTGACAAATATTGCAACTATTAATATGTCTTATATCTTAATTAAAAGCGGCCATGTCTATATTTTCGTTTAAGCCATGGGGTTGGAGAGTCTTAAGCTTCCAAATCCAAAATGTCTCTCTCTGTCTTAGATGGGTTAACCTATTCCTACCCCATTTGGGAGCAATCTGTTCTAATGGAAAAATATTAAAAAGTTCAGTTTGTCCGTCATGGCAGTTTTTACTGTGTCTTGGAACACTATGGTTGGCCACCCCATTCTTTATATTTCTATTATGTTCCCCCCATCTCTTTTTTAGGGGTCTTGAGGACCTACCAATGTACTGAATTCCACATTGACATTCAAGGAGATATACCACATAACTTGAATCACAAGTGAATCTAGAATTTATTTCAAATTCTTCCTTTGTGGAAGCAGATTGAAATTTGATCCTATTACCTGAAGTATATTTGCAAAGACCACAGTTTGGTCGATTACATCTGTAAAAACCCCTTTTGCCCATTGGCCAACTATTTGTGGTGGTTCTTGTGCCTGAGGCAGAGACTCTAAGATCAAGATTTCTAGAAAAGGGATACCCAAGAGTCCTAATTGAAGAAGGTTATAGAAAAGCTAGGATTAAAGATAGAGAGGAATTTTTTAAAAAGAAAAATGAAGGCATTATGAATATTAATGGCAATAGTGTTAATAAATCCACAAATACACAGCCCAAATCTAACAATTTAAGATTTATCACCAAATTCAATAGTAACCACCATAAAATTAAACACATTTTGTGTAAACATTGGTATATTTTAAGAAATGACTGCATTCTCAAAAACATTTTAGAAGAGTTCCCTATCTGCACTTTTAAGAGAGCTCCTACATTAAAAAATAAATTAGCACCGAGCAAGGTGGTAATGAAGAAATATATTAAAGGGAGCAACACAAGAACCACCACAAATAGTTGGCCAATGGGCAAAAGGGGTTTTTACAGATGTAATCGACCAAACTGTGGTCTTTGCAAATATACTTCAGGTAATAGGATCAAATTTCAATCTGCTTCCACAAAGGAAGAATTTGAAATAAATTCTAGATTCACTTGTGATTCAAGTTATGTGGTATATCTCCTTGAATGTCAATGTGGAATTCAGTACATTGGTAGGTCCTCAAGACCCCTAAAAAAGAGATGGGGGGAACATAATAGAAATATAAAGAATGGGGTGGCCAACCATAGTGTTCCAAGACACAGTAAAAACTGCCATGACGGACAAACTGAACTTTTTAATATTTTTCCATTAGAACAGATTGCTCCCAAATGGGGTAGGAATAGGTTAACCCATCTAAGACAGAGAGAGACATTTTGGATTTGGAAGCTTAAGACTCTCCAACCCCATGGCTTAAACGAAAATATTGACATGGCCGCTTTTAATTAAGATATAAGACATATTAATAGTTGCAATATTTGTCAATGATAGCAACAGTTATGTTATAATTTATTCGATATATATCATTTGATTTATGTTTATACTTTAGATTAATATATATTTTATGTTATATTATTAACTTTTATTATTAGTCTAGTATATGGTTATCTGTCCGATCACAGCGGTTTTAAAATCAGATAATACATATAGATGTTTAGACATGAGTGATAACATTTGCTTTTTGAGTATGTTTTTATATTAATTTTTATATTTTTTTACTATATGTAAATGCATGATCAACTAACTCTAGTGAATTGGTGCCAAAAATAGATAATACTATAAATACTAGGGAGACAGTACCACTTGGCAATATAATATTTACGATTTGTTTAACTGTCAGTTTAAAACTGTCATGTGTGCCGATGATAAACATCACACATACGATGGCGGGCACGTCATTGGCCAAGCCCCTTGGTGGGTTCCAATTACCTCTGAGACAAATCGAACTTAGGCAGTTTAAAATTGTCATGTGTGCCGATGATAAACATCACACATACGTTAGCGGGCACGTCATTAACCAAGCCCCTTAGGGAGAACCAATTACATCAGAGATAAATCGAACTTAGGCACTGATTGGCTAAGGTTTTTTTAGTTGCTCACGCATGCGCCCTGGGTCGGGATAGACGCCGATATGGGGCTATAAAATTTTGCTATTTTGTATCTGAAATTACACCTGAGGAAGCGGTCTAAGTAACCGAGAAACGCGTAGTGTAACATTGTTTTTAATAAATATATATTTTTAAACTAATCAGTACAAATAGCACGGCTATTTCTAGCAACTTTGCACACCCAATATTGGTAGCCAGACTTGCACTCATCTGAACACTGAGCTGCAGGGAGATCTAAGTGTGCTGCATGGGAGCCCATGTGTAAGCCGAACAAGTGAACCTGGGATCGATGCTATCAGTAAGCTGGACAGCTGACAAGTGTCCAGGAGGCTCTTGTGGCACTTCTCAAGTGCCTTACATCTTGTGAGTACATTACATTTGTTGCGCTATATCAAATGATCACACTGATACACACTATTGTGGCACTTTTGTGTTTTTTGTCTTAAACAGCACGGTATAGACGCAGTTCTGATACATTTCAGCTAGCTGGACGGCTGCTAACAGTTCAGAAGGCATTTGTGGCACTTCTCAAGTGCTGGAAATTTTGTAAGTAGTTTTTATTTGGGGGCAAGGCCTACTGAATTCAAAACGATACACACTATTTGGCGCCTCTTCTCTCTTTTCTCTCTTTTCACCCCTTACTTATACTTTACTCAGAATAAACTACTTATCATTATGACTTACCATATAAAGGGATATTACTTATGTTGATATTCAAAACTGAGGTTTTTCCAATGTACAAATATTATGCTGCTACACAAACCCATTCTGTGATTCTGTTTAATTTTAGGCATGTTATATTGAGATACTACTGATTTTTGTACGCTTGGAAATGTATCCTGTTTCTCTTTTCTATTTGTATGTGTCATTTAAACCTCAATAAAAATTAATTAAAAAAAAAATAATATATAAGTGTCCTATGCATCAAGGACTCAGAACATAGATTTTACAAAGATTAATGCGATATAGCAAAAAACGGAAGATGGCACTGATTATACTAAAGTCTATAAGTACATTTGTTCAACTGAATTATAATAATATTATCTAAAAGTACATATATTCTACTAATACTCCCATTATCTATAATAGTAAAGTGTATATATTAGTGATAAAGATATGATTGTAATGAATTAAAAAATAAAAAATAAATAATAAAAATAAATACTATCCAAGAAAAAAATAATATGTTAACATGGTGAGTGCCTAAATGTTGCCATTACCAACATATGTGTGAAAAGGGGTCTATCTCGTGATAGTGCAACAATTGTAAATGTTCAAAATAACATTAAACAACCACTGCGTAAATAAAGAGTGACTAAATGCGGTTGCTAATATGTAAAATTAATTCATGTGGATCCACATATTATTTCAATATTTGAACGCTCATTAGACCGACATTTATATGAATAAAAAGTGACTATGTACTATTAAAAATAATTTATGTGGAACCAATTCGTAGTTCAGTATTAAAGAAACCATATTAATATATAGGAAATAAAGTGGGAATACTCCTAATATGTGTGTGTATATATAAATAATATAAAATATAGGAATGGGCGTGAGGATAAGGGGAAGTGGGGGGGGATAAGAGAGGGGGAAGGGGGCTATCTCCTGATAGTGCAATAATAGTGTATATATGTGAGGCCTATTAAACATAGTCACCCCTCTCACAAAATATGTGAGAGGGGTGACTATGTGTATGTTATAGATGAATAAAGGTTGAATTATGTGGAGCCAAGTACTAATACAGTATTTGGACTCCCATTAAACAACCACTGTGTGAATATTAAGTGGCTATGTGCTATATGCTGATATGTGAAAGAATAGTGATAATTTATATAGAACCACATAATAATTCAGTGTTTGATAGTCCATTTGTAATCCAAGTATTATCAGGAACTATTATGTGTTCAATGAATTTCTCATTCACATTAGTACATCTGGGGTAGAAATCCTACATCAATGAATACTGATATAATAAATGTTCTTAACTGGCATTAGTTATATAAGATGAATAGAAATTAATCTAGTGAAAAATCAGATCTTATGTGTTAGAGCCTCCCTAACTATAGGAGGATAGTCGATAGAGATACTAAAATTCATATATAGCCTCATTAGTTCGTAAGGCTGATCAGAAAGCCGCCATGTCCAAATTTTCATTAAGACCATCAGGCTGGAGGGTTCTTAGTTTTTTAATCCAATATGTCTCCCTCTTTCTGAGGGTCATAAAAGCATTACTACAGGATCTAAAGATTGCTTCTATAGGTGTTATTTTTATTGGATTTTTTTGTTTTTTATGATGAATCAAACAGTGTCTGGAGACACTGTGAGATTTAGAATTATTTTTGATTTTATAAGAATGTTCCCCCCATCTTGTTTTGATCTTCCTACAGGTACGGCCTACATATTGGGCCCCACATTTGCAGTTTAAAAGATAAATGACAAAAGATTTTTCACATGTCATAAATCCGTTAATATTAAAAATTTTGCCCGTAATGAAGGATGTGAAGGTGGAGGCCCTGTGGGAAATGTAGCTGCACATCCCACAGCGTTTCCTACAACACTTGGATACCATATTTCTAAGATTCTTAATGCCAAAAGGATTAGAAGATGAAGTATTGTTGATAGAATATTTATTACTCACGATCTTACTGGGTGCTAAGGCAGTTTTTAGAGTCGGTGCTCTTCTATATACCACTTTAGGTTTATTGCCTATAATTTTCCTAAGGGTCGGATCATTAGTTAAAATGGACCAATGTTTATTGAGAATTTTGTTAATTGCAAGATAGTTAGAATTGTACCTTGTAATGAAGAGTGGTGGATTTGATTCTTTAAAGGTTACTTGATCTTTTGGTTTATTATTAAAATGACTAGACCTCTCTTCATTTCTAACTCTGTTAATTTCCCGATTAATTAAATCTTGTGGGTAACCCTTTTCAAGGAATCTATCCCCAATCACTTGGGCCTGTACATCGTAATCTTCTATTCTTAAGCAATTCCTCCTAATACTTCTAAATTTTCCATATGGGACATTCAGCTTCCAACTTTTATAGTGATTACTTTCAAAGTGAAGGAAGCTGTTGCAGTCAATGGTTTTGAAAAAAGTTTTCAATGAAACTTTGCCATCAATGGTTTTACCTAGGACAAGGTCAAGAAATTCAATTTCATCTCGTTTGATGTTATAGGTAAAGGAGATTCCGAAGTTATTGTTATTCAAGTGATCAATAAACCTATGAATATCATCCTCAGACCCCTTAAAGATGAAGAGGAGATCATCAATGTAACGGCTATAGAACACCAGGCTCGCTGCGAATTGAGTATCATATATATATGTTTGCTCAAAACTGCCCATAAACAGATTAGCAAAACTCGGAGCGAACCTGGTGCCCATGGCCATTCCCTTGATCTGGAGGTAATATCTGCTTTGATAAAGAAAATAATTATGCTTAAGAATAAAGCTTATCAATTGGATAATAAAATCCACTTGTTGGACAGGCATATATATATCCTGTTCAAGGTAGGACCGTACAGCTCTAATTCCTAGTTCATGTTGTATGTTAGAGTAAAGAGCCCCAACATCACAGGTAACCCACCAGCAACTTTCATCCAGAGTACAGTTTTTTAATTTCAATATTAAATCAGACGAATCTCTTATAAATGATGGAAGGGAGATCACACATTTTTGCAAAAAGTGGTCAATGTAGGCTGATAGGGAGTCAGTAAGACTTCCTATGCCTTCAATAATGGGTCTACCTTGAGGTTTTAGAGGGTCCTTATGGACTTTTGGCAAATGATAGTAGAAGGCAGTACAAGGATATTTAGGGAGACAAAAATCTCTTTCATGCTTGTTCATGATCCCCATATCAAAACCCTTCTGTAGAACATCCTGCAACAATTTGTGGAATCTAGGGGTTGGATCTCCACACAGACTTCATAGTATTCTCTATCATTCAAAATGCGGTTTGCCTCTGTAAGATAGTCTTGCATGTTTTGCAAAACTATCCCCCCACCCTTATCTGCCTGTCTGATGACTAGATCAGATTTATTCATCAGGCTAACTAAGGCTTTCCATTCATTAAAATTAAGATTGTTTTTATATCTCAATTTTTTCTGTTTCTTGGCTAATTTCTCTAAATCCTCCAAAACAAGATTAGCAAAGATATCAATATGATTCCCATTGCTCTTGGGAGGAACAAAACTGGATTTCGGCCTAAGGTTGGTATGGATATACTCATCAAATAGATCTTCCATGAGCATACAGGGTTCATAAGTGAAACAACCCTCGCTCAAATGGGAATCCATCAGATCAGTGGTAATCGGTCTCAGATTATCACTTTTTAATTTTTTATCCGCAAAATATATAAGATAATTTCATTACATAGCTATTAACATCCACAAAAATCTTGTATATATTAAAGTGATTGGAGGGGCTAAATGAGAGGCCCCTACCTAGGACTCTAATCTCATCATCAGTGAGTGTGTGTGACGAGAGATTAAAGATCCCTTTCTTGAGCCTCTCTAATTTCTCCTTTTTGCGGGTGACGGATTTACCTCTAGCTCCTCGTTTCCGAACAGTCTTTTTAATCTTTGGGGGTGGGGGGTCCCATGGACCCATGCCACACCGGGGTAACTACCATGCCACACCAGGGTAGTGGCCTACCCCTAAAAAAGGCGTCTTGGGGGTATTCGTATTGGAATTGTCTTTGGACTCATTATCAATGTTTTGTATTGCTTGGTATCTGTTGGGATGTGAAAAGTGAGAATATTGTGTTCTCTGATCAGTATCTTTCCTACCCAAAGTACTATTTTGTTGTCTTCTATCGCTAGAGTAGGAAGATGATGGGGTATTGAAAGACTCATCATTTTTTATTTTTTAATTCATTACAATCATATCTTTATCACTAATATATACACTTTACTATTAAAGATAATGGGAGTATTAGTAGAATATATGTACCTTTAGATAATATTATTATAATTCAGTTGAACAAATGTACTTATAGACTTAAGTATAATCAGTGCCATCTTCCGTTTTTTGCTTTATCACATTAATCTTTGTAAAATCTATGTTCTGAGTCCTTGATGCATAGGACACTTATATTTTTTTACCTTGTTTAGGTTACTATCATTAATGGTAGGCGTGTTGGATATGAGATACAACATTCTAATACGCTCATACATTGCATTGGATTTATACGGTCTTTGTTTTTATATATTGGGGCGGATCTCTGCTGAGATTGGAACATCATACAGCCTTAGCTTGTCTATCATGTCTAACTCCCCCGGTGATTGGAGTAAATACACACACCCACCCACATTATACAGCCTTAGCTTGTCTATCATGTCTAATTCCCCCGGTGATTGGAGTAAATACACACACCCACCCCAGTCACGTAAGAGGGCGGGGTCTTATCGGCGATCACGATCGCAAACATTTAGTTTAGAATCTAAGGGCCTTTTTGCGGATAATATGTTCTTTTCTTATGGTCAATCACAATGGGAATGAACATACATGGGCTTTGTCACTCTTTTGTGGAGTTTGGGGAATCTTGTAGTTTCTGGCCTTTTTTACTATCCCTCTGTGACTGGATCTAAGATACACACCTCATTTAGTCACGCAGGAGGGTGGGGACTAATGGCGATCACGGTAACAAACATTTAGTTATTATAATTTATGGGCCCCATCGAAAACAATGTATCCTTTATTATGATCATAATAGGAATGTACATATACAAGCTTAGGTCCCTCTCCTACTATGGTAAAGCTTAAATGCTAATATAAGACTGTCTTGATAAGAGTTATGCTATATATTTAGGGCTAAGCGATTATTATTATTGCACTGGTATCTGCATCGAGTGTCAGCTATAGTGTGCTACTGCCCAAAAAGAGCGAATTAAGAAACTTCTTTTAGTATATATAAGACCTTGCTGATATGATTGTTTGTGGTTTTTTGATGCACTATTTACCAAGTGTGATAAATACTTAAATACTGATCATTTTAATTGTTTTATATTAAATTTTATATTTTTGGGGGTTTTAATATATGATTTGATGTGCATTTTAGTTTATACATTTATAGATTTGATTTGTATTTTTAATATTTTATGTATCACCTGTCAGGTTTGTATATTGAGGTTACCATATTAACTAACTACTAATTAACAAACACAGGTGTAGGTTTTTAAATGTATTAATTGGTTGACCTATCAGATCATTGTGCTTTTATCATTTCCTGTAATATAGCAAGTGTGTTGCAATGTTATTTTATAGCCTGATGAAACAGCCCATAGGTGGCTGAGAAACGCGTCACTTTTTAAAATAAAGTTTTTTAAATATACACTTGCTGGTGTATGGTTTTTGTCACCATACATTAGTATCATTTTTTGCTGGCCATTTGGGCATTTCGCTTGGGATTGCTACTGTCCTGCATCTTGGTGATACAGTCCACTGGGCAGCTGAGAGGTCCCAGTATGCTGGTATTGCACCTGGAGGTGCTCTGTCTCCTGTAAGTGCAACTTATTAGTCACATACCTCTTTGTTCCAAACGTTACTGGGCTATGCGTGTGTGTATCCATTGTCCTTTCAGGTACTAACCAACAGGCTCTCTCAAGGACCCTCTGGATTTATGCTGGTGGCGATCAGTGAGCTGGACCACTGCTTAGATCCAATCTGCTACAATGTCACCATATGGATGCGCCCTGCTTGTGAGTATACTCCATTTTCTGCATTTGTTGATTATATGTTCTGGCAATACTAGGCCATGTTGGCGCCTCTGTTCTTCTCTTTATATTTTACAAATTACATTTCAGTTTGTATTTATTCTATCATAAAATATACCTGACAGCCTCAGAAAGTGGCAGGGCCAGGGGAGTCCCCAGGGTATGTCTGAAGCTCTCTCACAATTCTCATAAAATGCTGTAAACATTTTAAACAAAATGGTCTCACTGAATCATCTCACCAGCTGTGTGCAGGTGAAGTTTACGTAAAATTTACTATACACTCATTTAACTGAAAGAAAAGTAATATATACTAAACTAGAAACAAAAGCAGGTTAAAATGTAGTAAATAATTTCAGTTTAATTTGTATTTGCTGCAAACTGAACCTTTATATTAGTCCCAAGTAGACATATGCATGGCGAAAAAATTCGGTTCGGATCGATTCAGATTTTTTTAAATTTCGGTTCGGAGCGATTCGAATTCGGAAAAATTTGAATGAATTTGGTTCGGATTTGTTTCGGATTCATTCGGATTTGAATAAATTCGGTTCGGTTTTGTTTCGGATTCATTCGGATTTAAATAAATTCGTCTGGATTCGGTTCGGTTCGGTTCGGAATTTCGGTAAGTGTTAGGTGGGATTAGACTAGTATTATGTACTAAATTCGGCTGGATTCGGTTCGGTTCGGTTTGGAATTTTGGTAAGTGTTAGGTGGGATTAGACTTATACTGTACAATACTAGTGTAATCCATGGCCATCCGAATTTACCGAATAAATCTGAAGTAATTCGGATTTATTCGGTAATTCGGCAGTATTTTAATTCGGAAATTCGGTTTGATTCGAATCGCCGAATTTGCCGAATTTCCGAATCGATCCGAAACGAATCGCACATATCTAGTCCCAAGTATTCTCCTGTTAACGTCACTTTTCCTTGTGAAATTCTGTATCCCAGAGAGAAGGCATCTCTCATCTCTCTGGGACTTCCAGGTTCCACCCTTTTTCTTATAGATGTTAGTGAGTTCAATCCCTGTGAAGTCTGCACTATAATTTCTCTCTAAACTAAAGACTCTTTGATTGTCAAGCCCTGCAGAAATTAATTAAGCTCTTTGACAAACTAAAGTTGTCACTTTTATTTTAAATAGAATAAATACAAAGTGCAATGTAATTTGTAAAAGATACACATATGTATGTATATATATATATATATATATATATATATATATATATATATATAATCATATTAATATAGTAGATGAGGTTAAAAAAAGACAGAAGTCAATCCAGTTCAGCCTATACAAATCTTAATATACTTTAAAGGGACAGTATACTCCAAATTTCAATTGCAATTTTTAAATATGCAACATGTATTTAAGTAGACTTTCATTCATCAAATTATTCATAACTTTTTTTTTTAGTTATCTAATTTATATTGAAAGTTGTACCGCTTGTGTATTCACAGTCTGCCTTCTCTACCGCCGCTTTTTTTTCATATATTTCAAGAATTTCCATTTACCCAATAACATTTATATCGGTCGAGCTATTTACCTTGTTTGTCAGCGCGCGCACAATGACTTCATCTTCTCCTGCTTGCGTTCTGCGCATGCCCCCAATCAGACGTCCACGCTAAGCGTTCGATGCTTACAATATTGCATCTAATAGACACGAGCGTGATCGAGCTTTTGTGGGAGGATAGAGTTACGTCACATCATTTGCATGTGGGAAATACAGAGTAAGTCTATACCACCCACATTGGGGACGCCGTGGAGGGGTTGGAGAACGGACAAAAATAAACGGTTAGGATGCAAAAATAAAAATGGAATAAAACATGTTTGAATTTATTTTATCGATAACTGCACTATGCTGTTAAATTGTAAGTATATATAGGAGTTTATAGTTATCTTTAACATCGATTGAGTTTACTGACCCTTTAAATAAATGCTCCAGTTGATCTTAAATTAATCTCATTAAAAAAGGTGACCCACTTAACACAATCAATCATATCCCTGAATTCTATTTGTAGCGAAAAATGTATCTATATCATTTTTAAATGTATCTAAGGTATTGTCATTTACTACCTCTTTAGGTAATGAGTTCCACATTTTGATTGTCCTTACAGTAAAAAAAACACTTACGTTGCTTGATATTAAATCTCCTTTCCTCCAGCCTTAAATTGTGACCTCTTGTCACATGCAATTTTTTGGAATAAGCAGAGCTTCTGCCATCACTGCATATGGGCCTTGAATATATTTATCATGTAATAATAATCATGTCAACTCTCAACTCTCAAGCAAGTTTTCTTCTAGATGAAATAGACCCACTTTGGCTAACCTCTCCTCATAGCTTAACTTATCAATTCCCATTATAAGCTTTGTGGGCCTTCTCTGAACATATATATATATATATATATATATATATATATATATATATATATATATATATATATATATATGTTCATTTTTGCAAAGCATGATCTAGATTTGTTAAAGTTACACAGAAGCTGTCAAAGCATAATCAGAATGTATCAAATCAAAATCCTAAATACAGTGCTGTGTACATAATCCATATGAATTAAAAACAAATGTTATACTTTTCTGATAAATTATTTTCTTTCCTGGCATGGAGAGTACACAAATCCAATAAATAGTGGGAATTCAACTCCTGGCCACCATGGGGAGGCAAAGAACACCCAAGCAAAGCTGTTAAGTATCACTCCCACTTCCCATAAACCCCAGTCATTCAGCCAAAGGAATATGGAAAGAGAAGACACAAGGGTATAGAGGTGCCTGAGGTTTAGAATTGACAAGAGCCATCTTAAAATTAGGGCAGGTTGTGTACTCTCCATGCCAAGAAAGAAAATATGCTGGTAAGCATAAATTTAGTTTTCTTTCCAATGGCATGGAGAGTCCACAAATCCATTCATTTACTACTGGGAACCAATACCCAAGCTAGAGGACACAGAATGGAAGGGAGGGAGAACAAGACAGGCGAACTTAAACAGAAGGCACCATCTCTTGAAGAACTTCCTCCCAAAAGAAGCCTCAACTGAGCCAAAAAACATTGCATTTGCAAAAGTTTGAAAAAGCTTGCAATGAGGGTCAAGTGGCTGTCTTTCAGATCTGTTACAAACAAGCCTCATTGTTAAAGGCCCAGGCAGAAGAGACAGCACTCGAGGAAAGAGTAGTAAATCCTCCCAGGAGGCTGTTGTCCAGTAGACTCATAAGCCAACTGAATAACACTTCCCAACCATAAAGAACGAGAAGAAGAGGCCCTCTTACCCTTACAGGCACCAAAGAGTATGACAAAAAGGGCAGTAGATTGACTAAAATCTCTAGTTGCCTGCAGATAGAACTGCAGAACACACACAACATCCAGGTTATGCAACAGACATTCCTTATGATAAGAAGGAGTAGAACAGAATAAAGGAATGACAAACTCCTGATTTATATTGCGGTCTGACACCACCCTATGAAAAAATCTCAAGATGGAACGAAGAACTGCCCTATCTGCATGAAAAATAAGAAAGGGGGGGGGGGACTGCCGAGCCGAAAACTCTGAGACTCTACGAGCAGAAGAAATTGAGAAGGAAGAAAACCATAAGAATTTAAATCAACAGAGTGCATAGGTGCAAATGGAGCCTGCTGCAGAACCCTGAGAACAAAATGAAAGCTCCATAGAGGAGCCACAGACTTAAATACAGGCCTGATTCCGAATAAGGCCTGAACAATAGTATGTAAAATACAATTATGTAAAAGAATCAAAAGAGTAGAGATCTGGTCTGTCAGAGTCCTGAAGGACAAGCCCTTCTTCAGGCCTTCCGGAAGAAAAGAGAGAATACGGGGTACCCTCATCCAAGAGAACCCCTAGATTCACACCAGAAAATATATGTACGCCATACTGAAAGGTAAACTTGCGAGATACTGGCTTACAAGTCCGAATCTTAGAAACAATCACCTTAATGGAAAATCCTTGTCTAGACAAGACTAGGTGTTCATCCCCAAGCGAAGCTTCAGAGAATCTAGGTTTGGATGCAGGAAAGAACCCTGAAGTAGAAGGTCCTTCCCCTGGGAAAAGGACAATATCTTTACCAGATCCACAAACCAAATTCTGCAAGGCCAGGCTGGAGTGATTAGATCATCAAAGCCTTCTACTGTTTGATAAGGGCTATCACCCAAGGAAAAAGGGCAAACGGAGGAAATAGGAAAAGAAACCGAAGTACCAAAGAACCGCCAGAGTGTCGAACAGAGCTGTTGGCTGATCTCTCTAACTTGACCCGTAATCTGGAAGATAAACCACTTCCCAGAGACAACCCTTGGGAAGCGGATAGCAGATATGAGACAATGTGAGACTCCGCCGGCTGAAGAATGTGAGTCACCTCCTTCATAGCTAAGGAGCTCCGTGTTCCTCCTTGGTGTTAGATAAATCACCGAAGAAAAGTTGTCTGATCAGAATCAGATAAACTGGACCAAACCAGTTGAGACCAGCTATCAGTGCTTGGAAGATTGCACTCAACTCTAAGGTATTTATTGGGATGGCAGACTCCTAAAGTCTAAAGTCCCTGAGCTCTTAAGAAACCTTAAACTCACCCCAGCCTGTAAAGGCTGGCATCCGAGGTCACAATCTCCCAGGATGGTCTCAGGAAGCATGTATCCTGGGACA